>NW_026897632.1:0-356648 GCF_033153095.1 Gastrolobium bilobum
TGGATCCTTGCAACAGCTTGATCATTGAGATATTGACGAATATAGGGAAAGTTCCATTGACCAGTATTGCTGTTCACGAAGGCACTAACAGGGAGATTCAACTCCAAACCAGTTGGAGTACGAGTAGCCAGAGAGGCAAGACACTCAGTTAAACCCAACCAATTGTCTGTCCAAAATAATGCATCATTACCGTCTCCAATCTCCCATTGCATTGCTTGAAGAAAAGATGGCCAAACACTACACAGATTTTTCCAGAAGTATGAGTCATATGCTTTATGATTTACTTCCCTCCGAAGATCCAAACCTCTCTTATATTTACTTGTTACAACTCGAACCCACAACGAATCGGGCGAAGTAAGTATCGTCCATGCAAGCTTGTGAAAGAAAGCCATATTTTGGACACGAAGGTTAATCACCCCTAAGCCACCCATGCTCTTAGGCTTGCAAATATTATCCCATGCAACCAGATGAGATCTCCTTTGACCATTTTTATCACCCCAAATAAAGGCACGCTGCAACTTCTCTATTTCATCACAAATGGCTACAGGAAGCAGACTGTGTTGCATTTGAAATATAGGAGTTGCTGAAATAACGGAGTTGGAAAGTGTAATTCGACCGGCAAAAGATAAGACCTGGTTACTCCAACCAGATAACTTGTGCCTAATTCTTGCAACAACATTAGCATAATGGTCTTTGGTTACTCGACCATGTTTCATCATGGTCCCAAGATATCTCCCTATATTGTGAGTTTGCTTGAAGCCACACACATTTGTGATATCATCTGCAATGTAAGCATCTGTATTTTTCGAGAAAAAAATACTAGATTTCGGAATACTAACCTTTAGGCCAGACATTGAACTAAAAGTCTCCAAGCAATCCACTATAACTTTGATTTGATCTAGAGAAGCTTCTGCAAACAACATCAAATCATCAGCAAACATCAGATGGACTATCTTAGGACCTTTTGATCCCACGGAGATTGGCTTCCATCTCTTATTGTCAACCGCATCTTGAATGAGATGAAACAATTTTTCCATGGCTAGAACAAAAATGTAGGGAGATAAAGGATCACCCTGACGAACTCCTCTTGAAGGAAGGAAGTCACCTGCAATGGCTCCATTCCAAAGCACTAAGACCTTATCAGAGTTGATACAATTCATGATAATATTTGTGAACCAGTGTGGGATTTGAATTTCATCCAAAATTTTACGAACAAACTCCCAATTTAACATATCATAAGCCTTTTCCAAGTCGATTTTAATTGCCATGAAACACTTTCTTCCTCTCATTCTACGCATTGAATGGATCAGCTCTTGGGTGATGATGATGTTGTCCTGGATATGTCGTTTAGGAACAAAACTAGCTTGGAAGGGAGACACCATCTCTTCCATTAGGGGCTTCATTCTGTTAACCAGAATTTTACTGAGGATTTTATAAATGACATTGCACAAAGAGATTGGTCTGAGCTGCTTAGCACTTTCAGGTCTCTTTACTTTTGGAATGAGGACCAGAAGAGTCGAGTTCACAAGGTGAATCAGATTGGGATTCTGAAACATCATGTTAACATCCTTAATAACATTAGTCTTAATAAGACTCCAATTCTTATGAAAAAAGGCAGCTGGAAAACCATCTTCCCCTGGAGCTTTTGACCCATTGATACTAAAAACAGCTTTTGAAATTTCGTCATCCGAAAGATTACGAGTCAAATTAGATAGCAGATCATCGTGCAGAAGAGGCCAAGTAGTCTTTGATTTCACCCAATCACGATTAAGGACTTCCTCACTAAACAAGTTGCTATAGAAATCTGTTACCAATTGATGAAGTTGTCTAGCTTCCTTCACCCAAATCCCATCAGAATTTTTTAACTCAAGAATCCTATTCGAACTTCTTCGAGTAGCTGTTTTAATGTGATAGAATTTGGTGTTTCTATCCCCATCATTTATCCATTTCACCCTGGCTTTTTGAAACCATAAGATCTCTTCTTGTATGAGAACCGCATCAAGGTCCTTCCTAACCTCCTTTTCTCTAGATTGGAGAGATAAGTTGGTATGATAATCAACATGATTCTGAATTTCTGCAATACTATGCAATAGGTTAGTCTTCCTATTGAAAATGTTGCCAAAGGCTATCTTGTTCCATCTTTTTAAATTTGGAGTCAGATCATGCAGATTCGTTCTAGTGTCTTTCACAACATTCCAGCTCCTAGCCAGAAACTGAGTAAAGTTATAATGCTCCATCCAAGCAATCTCAAAGCGAAAGGGACGATTTTTCCAACCTGTGTCCAAGTTAGACAAGTAGACCAAAATGGGACTATGATCAGAATAAATCCGTGGAAGTACCTTAACGCCAGCATCAGTAAAGGTAGTCTTCCAACTTGCATTAGCACAGGCTCGGTCCAGCCTCTTAAAAACACGATCAAGATGAAGAAACTTCGGACCCTTCCATGTAAACCAAGGACCTGATCCTCCAAGATCCAGCAGCTTGCAATTATGAAGAACATTTGCAAAATTGGAACATCTGTTTAAGTTAACTCTACAACCACCTTTCTTCTAATCCCGATTTGCTATTTCATTAAAATCCCCAGCCACCAACCATGGCCCATTACAATGGAGACTAATGTTTAGCAGATCATCCCATAGCTCCTTTCTATTTTCTTCCCTAGGACTCGCATAAACTGCCGTGCAAGAAAAGGAAGGAACATGAAAATTCTGAACTTTAAAATGAACAAACTGTTTTGTGTGATTAATAATTTCAACGAGACCAGTCTCATCATTCCAGAGGATCCAAATACCCCATTAGTAACCTTCTGCCTCTTGAACAAAAGCATGCTTAAACCCAGATTTTCGGATAATGTCAGAAGCTTTTTGACCACTACACCGAGGTTCTAGAATCACTACAATACTAGGCTTATATTTCCTAGTAAACAGAAAAAGCGAATTTTGAAACTGGGGTTTCACTGCTCCCCTACAGTTCCAGAAGAATAAATTCATTAAAAACTATGTTGAACGCAAGACTCCAAGGTTCTTGCATCCTTCATTCTTGAAATATCTTCCTGGTGAACTCTGTCCACCTCCATGCACGTAGAGATGGTTGAGGTTTCAGGATTTTGGATGTCGCTGCTGTTGTCAACTGATATATCAGGACCAGTTTTATGAAATGTGTCATATAACTGCTCTTGATTCTGGTTCAAAGTGCTATCTGCTTTCATCCCATTTTCCTGATCATGTTGATTTGCTTGCATAGGACTAACCGCCATGAAAGTAGCAATTGATGGACATGGTGGAATGGGAGTATGATCTTCACGATTTTCACTCTGGACTGGACACCTCTTACCCGTGCTTGAAGAATGAGCCGTATGCATAGTAGGAACCGTTGATTTAGTCCTAGGGGTATCTTTGGACTTTTTGGATTTAGTCCATATTTTCTGAGGAATTTCAAACTGAGGGGCCCCCATATGAGGAGTAACAGAATTAATTATTTGATTATGATCCTCCTCATTAATAGGTCCAGCTGTTAAGATTGCAAACCGTGATTGCGTAATTTCCTCCTTATCACCATGATTATCTCCATGATTATCGCTGGTCATAACTCCCTTATTACCATGATTACCATGATTATCGCTGGTCATAACTCTCTTATCACCATGATTATCTCCATGATTATCGCTGGTCATAACTCCCTTATCATTATTCCTTTGTAACGTTTTTGAACCAGCGCCTGGCTGGACTGCACCGGCCGTCTGAGGAGGTTGCCGGCTCCTGCGTTGACGATTAACAACCATCCAAGGTCCCAATCCTTTACTTCGATGGAATTCTGAGTTGCCAGGTTCCTCTTGATGAATTTGATCGTCATTATGAATATCGGATGAACTGCGTTGCTTTGGAGCAGCTGAACAATTCTCGGTGCTATGTCCATATTTCCCACAACCAAAACAAATGAGCCCTAATCCTTCATACTCAATTTGTTTGGTAAATCCTTCCAGCACATAATCACCCTTTAATGGCTGAGATAGGTCCAGTTCCACACATATTCTTGCAAACCGTCCTCTTACATGAGCATTTGTATTGCTGTCTACCTTGATCATCTTGCCTAACCAGTTTCCAATCCTTCTAAAAAAAGCTTCATCATAGAATTCAATGGGAATATCCGGTAGACGAATCCAAGCAGCAATCTTAGCAATTCCAGCACTATTAGGTCTGAAAGTTGGTTCCCACTTCCTCAACGATAAATAATGACCCAAAACAATCCATGGACCACCGTTCAACGCAAAATTGAGATCATCCTTCTCACTAAACTGGACTACGAAAAAGTCATTACCAATATCAGTGACATTGATTTTGCCTTTTCTAGCCCATAAGACATTTATTTTTTTCTTCATAAACTCCACCCCAATTTTCTTCCCAAGGAGTTTAACAATCAGAGCTTTCTCCCAAGGTTTCCTCATTCTCTTCCTTGCTCTTTTGGTGCAACTAAAATAAGTACGCCCATCATCTTCCTCCCACATCTTAATTCCTCCATGGTTGACATCCTCTTCCTCAGCAGGTTCCTCCCCATCTAAGTCTTCCTCGGCAGACGCCTCTCCTTCCCATTCATCATCTTCTCCATTATGACGCATCAGAATTTCCTTCCAGGTTGAACGTTGGCCATTCTCATCTTCCATCCAACCTTCATGTCTAGGTATCATAGATACATCATTTGAAAACTGATCTCCCTCACCTTTATTCCTCTTATTACTTCTTTGAAGAATGTCAAGTTCTTCACTTGATTTGCCAGGATTCTTCCCATGATCACCTTTCTCTCTCTCACTCATCGCTCGAAAAAAAAATAGTACTGGGACCCACAAGTTTTTGTTAGTGCAGAAAAAAATTAGAACCAGACTTTGACTTGTATAAAAGCTCGTTTAATAAAAAGACGTCAAACTCCAATTGAAAAGCTCGGCCTTAGAGTCTCTCAGGCTGGCCTAGTATATTAATTTTTATTTTATTTTTTATACTACTTGTAATAGTTCTCTCTTCTCAATCCATTTTGTCTCATTTTATTGGTTAACCAGACTTTTTGAATGATTTTGTTCTATATTATGCTGTTTGGATATACATTGAATTTATGAATATTTATGTAATTACTAGTGCTATTGATTATATATTCTGTTTGGATAAATTTTTGTTGTCTTGTTTTTTTTAACAGGTTAGCAGGTTGAACCAAATTTTTTTGTAAATGAGTCAGGTCATATGCCGATAATTATATTCATAAAAAGTAACCGAAGCTCAGTTCGGTTCGGTCCGTTAACACCTGGTTCACGAAGGCACCAAAACACCAAATGTCGAGTATTAGATAGACGGGTGCAATCCGATCCGTGGTACGTGGCTTAGACCCGAACCAAATAATTGGAGGGGAGTGGATGACAGGCTGGAGGGTGTAGCATAAGATAGGAAAGTGTAGGGTCTGAGATGCAGAGCAGACACCAGACCACAACACGAACTATAATCATGGAATCTCACAGCTGTGATATGCAGGAGCACCGTACCTATACAGTGCACCCTCTCAGTGAGTTGACAACACATTCATACATGTGGCTACAGATCTAATCTACTCAAAAACCCAATATTTGAAGGTTTGAATGTAATACACAGTGACAGTTGGGTAATCCGATGCACACAAAAAAATTTACCACAGCCACATGCTTTCTGCGGAATTTTTCATCTCCTATCACTCAAATTTATAACCTCTTTTTTCTCGCACCTCGGCCTTGGCGTATTGCGTTTTGTACGTGTTTGAAGTGAAAATGTTCCTATGGTGTTAAAATATATATATATATATATATATATATATATATTACAATTGTATAAAAATAAATCAACAGTTATAATTTTATAATTATATATTTTAATATATTTTTCTTTTTTATTATTATTAATCTAATTTTATATGATTATTATTTTTCATATTTTTTTATTAATAAGTAGAATAATTAATTTTAAATTAAATATTTTATACTTTTTTACATTTCTATTTACATAATTAGAAATATCACCCATCTCTAAATTGCAGCAAATGCTGTGTCTCACACTATAATATCACTCTTAAACATGATGAACTGCAAAATGGTCCCAACTAGGACAGGTAGGATTTTGGAAAACTTGGACGTGGAATAAGATGAGCAACCTTCGAAAATCAGTACACTGCGAATAGGGTTGTAAATGAGGTAGACCAACGTATAGTGTTTATGTTTTATCATATTAGGTCAGACTCAACTTATTTTATATAATCAGATAGAATAGATTAATATTTTTAAAAAAGTCTATTTAGAATAGAGGTCATAAGTTTTCTTTTACATGCCAGACCTATAAGCATACACAGCGACCTATATAATTTTATTTACTTTCTTTAAAGTAAATAAAATTAATATTTTAATAATTTTAAATAATAAATCTTTTTTATTTTTTAATTATTAAATTTTTAATAGATTACTGACCTAGATTGAGACTTTTATTTTTTTGATATAAGTCGGTCAGACTAATAATTTGCACTTATATAAAACTAACACGTCAAGCTAAACATAAAATATTTCACAGAGGTGTAACCTATTTAAATTAAAGATTAATCTATCTTCACCCTTAGTTCCGAAGACATAGTAAAGGAGACAACGAAGAAGTAAAAGGGTCTGGAAGCAGCATGTTTATTAATCGATGCAACCTAACGATAATTTTAAAAACTAAAATCGAACCAAAAAAAATAAAAAATTGAATAAAAAAACTAAAAATGTAAAACTCGTAATTTTTAATTAAATTAAAATTGAACGATCTCTCCCTCTCTCTATATATGTAATTTCATTTTAGAAATTGTTATACCACTGGTATTTATATATTTATGAAATCACTATATATACAACCTATACTTATTTATAAAAGTATATTAGTAATGATAGATTTTTTAGTAAATATTTGAATCAACATAAATAATATTAACTTGTTAAGCAATAAATTTTCATTAATATAAATTGAAGCATCAATGAGATATTGTAACATCGTGTAATTTTTTCAAGGTTTATTTGATGTGTCTTTAGATTATATGTTTCAAATTTAAAACAAAACCAAGTGTATGATAATTTTGGAAAAATCGTTGATGTTTAAGTTGTTGATATTGTATGATAAACTGAATCTAACAATTTTCAGACCAATTCATTTAAAATGAAAGACCAAATTACAATTTTAAAAAATCATATTCATGAAGACTAAAATGCAAAATAAAGGAAACAATAATCTGTAAAGTAAGTGGTGCATCGGCTGTTAAACGTACCCAGTACATCCTTTATTAAGAAGTGGACCATTAGATTATCCTTAAAATGGAGTGCAGATGAAAAAGTTGATAATTTAAAGGGGTTGAATTTTCTTATATTGCAGTTGACAAGCCCATTTTCTAGCAGATACAGTTGTCTGTGGGTTTTATCATTTATGATTAAAACAAATAAAAAATAAAAAATAAAAAATTCAAATATCGATCTCTCTCTATAGAAATTACTGTTTATATTATTAAAAAAAAAAAAAATTACTGTTTATATTCCTGTCGACGAAGAATAACATTTCCGTAATTAAAAACACAAAATTTATTGACTTGCAGGTAAAGTCAAGGGTCCATGGAAGCACCACTCCTTTTTAAGGTACATTTTATATTTTATTTTTTGTATTTTTTTAAGGTGCATTTTAGAAGTGCAAGGTGAAACAACACCTTAAAAATGGTCTGTTAGTAAGGGTGTTCGTGGTTTGGATTGGATCGGTTTTGAAAGCAAAACTTATCCGATCCAATTCCTTCAGTTTGATCATGTAATCATCCATTCGATTTAGATTTTTTTTCAAATCCGATCCGATCCAATCCAATTTTTTTCGGTTTGGATTGGATCGGTTTTCGGTTTTTTGAATATCCTAAAATTAGTTTCATGATTATTGTGCAAATAACATCTTTTCTATATATTGGTTTTGTAAAAAAAAATAAAATTGAAATACAAAAATATCAGTAAACAATACTATAGTTGATGAGACGTGACTAAATTTTTTTTTTGGGTTTAGTTGATGAGTTAATAGGTCTTAAGTTTAGAAATTTTTGGGCTATAATTGGAGAAATGACAAGTAAGTAGAGGATAATTGATATATTGGATCGGTTTGGATTGTATCGGTTTTCATCAACCCATCTGAAAACCGATTCAATCCAATTAAAATTTGCGATTTTCTTTCGTTTTTTGATTTTTCGGTTTTTGATTTATTCGGTTATCGATTTTTCAGTTTGATTTTCGCGGTTTGGATCGGTTGATGAACACCTCTATTCATTAGTGCTCAAGTTACTTTTGTTTTAATATTGCAACTGAGTCCATAAAAAAGCTTACTTTTTTTATCAATATTTGAAAAGAAATCCTGCGCTGTGACCGTGGTTAACAAATTTTGAAACAAAGGCTTTTTATTTAGTTATCAGTGTTTATTCTTTTAAACAATATAAAAATATAATGTGTCAAAAAAAAAATTATAGGTCAATTTGGATGGGCTTGTAAAAAAAAAAAACTTTTTATATTTTTTTTATTTTAAAAGTAATTTTTATAAAAAGTAAAATTATCTAGATTTTTTAAAAAATATTTAATTTTCGAAAAAAAATATTTGTCTATTGATTTCTATTTTTTTTATAAATTAAAATTTTTTTCTTTAAAAAAAAACAAATTTTTGACTTTTTTTAAAACAAATATCCAAATGGACTTTAAAAGTTCTTTTTTTTCTGAAAAAAAGTCATTCAAACAGGCACTATATATTATTTTAGTCAAAACTACATTGTTTTATGGAGAGAGAAATAGTTACACAATAAAAATTATAATGAAAAAAATGAGAATTTTTTTAATTTAATTATTAAATAAAAAATAATTATTTTAACAAAAATGACTATTGAACAAATTTTTTCCCCTTTTATTAAGGGAGATTACTTATCTCATGTAGTATGAGAAAAGAGAAGTTATATCATGTTAAAAGATAAATAAAATGAATCCCACCAATATTTAGAAGAAAAAAAAAAAATAAGAAGAAGAAGAAGAATAACATGAGAAATCAATCTATGCAAATGATTTCCCTTTCATTAATACTTAACTAGTAAAAAATATATAAAAGACAAAAAGTTAATAATAAAACCATGATTAACCCTCTATAACAACAGGTTATATTGGTGGCTCATTGGTGCACCACTCCCAGGCAGGACATGGTAGAATCCTTCGGGCGAAAGGGGTGGGCGGGTGGGGGTAACACAATATGGTTCGGGGGATACTATAGTCAATTCCGAGGAAGGCAATACAGCTGGTACTTTTTAAGTTATAGCCATGCCCCTTTTCCATTCCATTAAAAATGAAGTATATTAATGTTTTGCTTTAAATTCAGGCACGAATTCATAATATAAAGATTACAAATTTCACACAAAAATGATAATAATTGTTTTAAAAGCGTGCGCTGCATTTCAGCGGTGGAAAACGCAATCGCTAAGCTGGAAAGAAAAAAGCTCTCTTTTATGGACAAGTCCGTGCCACTACACACTCTTATCGCCCCCCTTTTGTTCCAATATTAATCTCTTTGTTGCAACAGAACTCATATTAGGGGGAGGCAGAGGCATTGAAGTGGGAAAAAAAAAAATGATAAAAAGAGAGGCAGAGGAAGATTAGAAAGCGTGAGTGTGCGCACTTAAGCACCACGCCTTTCCATGGATTCCTCTCCTTTCATACTCCAACTCGCTTCGCCTCCACGGCATCCTTACTTTGCATGACACTCATTCGCAGAAGAAGAAGAAGAAGCATCAGAGCAATAGAGATAAAGACTGATTCTAACTACTTTCCTTTTCCATTTCCATAGTCTCCTTATTAAAAAGGGAAGGGAAACCCTATAGTTCCTATCCTCACCGTTTCGATTTCGAATCCGAGTAGGAGGGAGGGTTTCTTTTTTTTTTTTTTTTGCGGTGCGAGGAAATGTTGTGGATTATGAGATTCTCCGGGTTTTTCTCCGCCGCAATGTTCATGATTATTCTCTCTCCCTCCCTCCAATCCTTTCACCCAGCCGAAGCAATTCGATCCTCGCACCTTCACATACCCTTCGCTGATACCGATAACCGATTTTCTTTCCGGAAAGCCCCTTCATTCCGCAATGCCGATGAATGTGGTTGGATTTCAGGGGAAATAACTGTGTGTGACCCTTCCTTTGTACACGTCGCCATAACCCTAGACATCGATTACCTGCGCGGTTCGATTGCTGCCGTTCACTCCATCCTGCAACATTCCCTCTGCCCTGAGAGCATCTTCTTCCACTTCCTCGTCTCAGAGACGAATCTAGAGTTTTTGGTTCAATCCACGTTCCCGGAGTTGAAGTTCAAGGTCTATTACTTCGATCCAAACATTGTGAAAAACCTGATTTCAACTTCGGTGAGGCAAGCGCTGGAGCAGCCACTCAATTACGCTAGGAATTACCTTGCGGATCTATTGGAGAGTTGCGTCCACAGAGTTATTTACTTGGATTCGGATCTCGTTGTTGTGGATGATGTTTCCAAACTGTGGAGTACAAGCTTGGGTTCTCGGACAATCGGGGCTCCGGAATACTGCCACGCAAACTTCACAAAGTATTTCACGGCGGGGTTTTGGTCGGACAAGCGGTTCTCCGGCACGTTTGCGCAGCGGAAACCGTGTTACTTCAACACGGGAGTGATGGTTATGGATCTGGTAAGATGGAGAAAGGAAGGGTACACGAAGCGGATTGAGAGGTGGATGGAAATTCAAAAGAGCGATAGGATCTACCAGCTTGGTTCGTTGCCGCCGTTCTTGCTTGTTTTCGCAGGACACGTGGCGCCCATTCAGCATCGCTGGAACCAGCATGGTTTGGGTGGCGATAACGTTGGGGGTAGCTGTAGAGACTTGCACCCTGGTCCAGTTAGCCTGTTGCATTGGTCCGGTAGTGGCAAGCCATGGCTCCGCCTTGACTCCAAACGGCCTTGCCCTCTTGACTCTCTATGGGCACCGTTTGACTTGTACGGACACACTCACTGATCAATCATCATTGATGGATTTTAACAGCAAAGGGTAATCGCTGTTTTGTCACTTGGCCTCGGTTTATTTCATTTAATTCTCATTTTAAGCAAAGTCTTTTTTTTTTTTTTTCTCCCCTTCATTATTTTTCTCTTCTGTGATAAAATCAGTAATCACATATTAGTTGTTTATATATTTCTTCTTTAGACCTTTTTTCTCAGGCAATTTGTCTGTCATTTTGTATTCTACAAAATTCTGTGATTCATGAACTGAAAATAAAATTGAAAAAAGATGTAAAAAAAAAAAAAAAGGCGCAGGTGAGTCTTCTGGTTTCTTCTTTTGCTTAAGCGAGATATATTATTATTCGGTGGCATTTAGAACCTTTGGTACACCGATTTTTTTCGAATTCTTAGTTAACTGAAATTTTTAAAATTTTAAATTTTCAGATATTATCGTAAACTGAATTTAAAAATTATTTTTAAAAATCAAAATTTTCAAATAAAGAAAAATTTCTCCTATGTCAAACGTCCCCTCATGTTTGGTGCATCAACTCAATTAAAGAATAAGCTTGCCTTCCAAACATTGCAACATTAAGAAAATAATGTGCTTGTTGTAAACACGTTCAATAAAATTACTTCGACTGTGGATAAATAACTTTATTTAATGTGATAGACTAGTGTTCTTGGCTCTAGCTTGATTCTGGAGAATTTCTTCTCGGTGCCATCTTCTATGATGATATGATCTTTACTGCATACGCCAACTCACGGGGAGACCAACCTACGGATAAAAAATATTTTTTTATCGGAAAAAAAAAAGATTTATGGGAATATGGTAATTTTTTTTTCCGAGTAAATTAAAAAAAGTGTTTAGTAGGTTAAAATTTTTCCAGAAAAGTTGAGTTAATTTTACTGATGTTATATTTGGTTGATTGTAAAATATTGATAGGAATCTGAACTTAAATGACAAAATTGTTTATTTTTTACACATCTGCTGATATATTGTATAAGCTTTTTTATGTGAAAATGTGTTTTTTTAGTTGGTGAGAAAAAAATAATACCATAACATGAAATAACATTTTCGTTTTTCATGTGTAGTTAAAAATGAGAATGATAGAAAAAAAATATTTTGAAATTTTTTTACTTTTACTCATAACAAACATGATAAAAACAATTTTCCCACCCCATATTGCCATGGTTTCAACCAAAAAAAAATTACTTTACCAAGCACCAGTTTGCATTTTATCCTGTTCAATTTTTTATGTTGGGAAAAGGGACTAAGTTGCTACTGCTACTTGCTAATGGGAACAAGGAAAAGGAAAGAAAAGGAAGCTGAATTTGTATGCTTTATGTTTTATATATAGTCAATATAAGCCAAAGGTGGAAGACACGTAGGTTGGTGCTTGGTGGATAGCCTAGTTGTCCACGTCTACAGAGAGAGGCCAAAAGGAACCGAGGGGCTGCTTTGAAGAATGTAAGATATATGGGGGGCATGAGGTATCTAATCTTTTGCCGGAGGCAAAGCTAAATAAGTCATGAGAAAAATCCAATGAGTCTCTGGATTGAGTTGGCAGCTAAGCTAAGTTCGGGGGCACTCTGAGGGAAGCATATGCTTCGGTCTTCCCCACTCTTTTCTTTGTTGTGTGTCACTCTATCTCAATCACTTTGTCCTTGGCACCGCGCGCATAGCTGGCAATTATTTTGTGTTCTGTTTTCTCATCGCCATAGGATTTATGCTTCATTTTCCACATTCCACACTAAATGAAACTCGTTTGTCCTATTCCTTTTTCCTTTTTTTTTTTTTAATACAAAACTCGTTTGTCCTATTCCTGACTCCTGACATTGCTGGATACTTTAATATTAATTTTAAAAATAAATATTATATAAAAGATTGTGATAGCTAGTGGAGGAATAAATCAAGTTAAATGGTTCTACTGGTCTGAGCTGAGGGGTCCTGACATCGTTTTTGCCTTTAAATGTCTCCTCAATACAAAATAAATATCATCCACGGAAAGTTATTTTTTTAAAAAAGAACTAAGAAGAAGAAAAAATTAAAGAGAGTATTAGATACTAATTTTTTTTTATCCCCCACGGAAAGTAATTCTGTTCGGACTGAGTTCAGGAATAAAGTTTTAAACTTCTTCCAAATATAATACTGAGAATGATCGAATACATACTCTCATCCTCAACTGCTCAGTTCCAACTGACCTATCGTTAGATACTCCCCTCTAAACATACATTTTAGATTTTGACAAGTACTTAGTACTTATGATGACATTTAGAAATTCTCAAATCACGAAAAATTGCTGACGGTGCGAATTGTACTGAAGTGTTTCTATCTAGATAGTTTTGTCATAAATTATATAGTCTAATATACTTTGGGAATAATCCAAATTTATGCATATGCGAGCAACGTCGTTGGCTTTTAGCCTTGCTAATAATTGCTGTATAATACTTGGTTGGTAATTTAAATCGTGGAATATAAGTCTAGTGTCGGTTTTAGGATAAAATACTATTAATAAGGAGTTTGGACATGGCAACGAATACTTGGGCCGAAGATATAGGCAAACGGTGAACGCTCAATTTTTTTTGTCATTGACGTGTTTGTTGACCGAGTAAATGGGAACAGTGACCATTTTGTTACTATTGGTAAAAAAAAAAAAATACCAGATTGTCACGTCAACAATAAATTTTGTCAAAATAACACGCGACATATTTTGCTACACTGTGTAGCGAATTATTTGCACACATATTTCACTACACAGTATTGCAAAAAATACCACGTGGCATTTTGACAAAATTTACCTTGGCGTGGAGTAAAAAAAAAAAAAAGTAATTATAATCCTAAGTTAATACAAGTTTTTGATTAGATATCTATATATTTTGGACGGATCAAGAATGTGAAGATAGACACATAGGTGCGGGATATTGATTAGATGAGGCCTAACACGGGGCAGCTAGCTGCACTGGACAATCGACAAGTGATCGTAGATTCGTAGTGGTTCGTTCTCTTAATTGGCTATGGGTCTCTAAGTGGCTCTATTTATTTCCTGAATATTTTTACACTTCTTGACTCTCGGCACTTTGCAATGGTTTTCACTTTTCATCTGCATGAAACAAAATAAAACATTCCCTTAAATAAAAGAGGTGTTTATATTCACTGAAAAGAATTGTTTCCCACCAAATTTTCAGTGGGTAAAGGTAGTTCATTCATGTGGATGGAATTGGAATCTGATTCCTTTTATTATTATTTTTAATTGTCAATATGCAAATCTTTTCGTGGATTTGCTGTAAACGAGTTGTAGGTAAATATGGTCTTGATTTTAACTCTGGGCAGAGGGAGAATAATGAGATTGAGCATTGTAATTTTGTTCCGCTCTCCATCGGCTATAAATGGTCTTGAGGTGAAAATTTTGCCTCAGCCAATGACAAATGGGTTTTTGTCCCAATTTGGCGTCAACAAGACTACATCAATAACCACATACTAAGCACAAAATGAAACATTAATCCTTACTCAAATTCTGATTTGGTAAGTTGTCGCGGGGGAGATTTTGTTCTTATGCGAGGTGGCTTTTATTGGTATGTTATGACCGACGTCTTGACGAAAATGTTAACAAACCAAATATCAGCTATTGAATGAGAATCAAAATCCTATTAAAATTTGTGATCTTTATCGATTGTAATTATCATTTTACATTTTTTTATTGGCTGTGCTAGACAGTGATGAATGGACTCACTAGAAACAAGGGGCAATACCAGATATACAAAGTCACAAAGGCACATTTCTTGTTATGTTCTTTTTCGTTTGTAATTATCATGTTACATTTTTTTATTGGCTGCTAGACATCACAAAGGCACATTTCTTGTTATGTTGTTTTTCGTTTGTAAATATCATGTTACATTTTTTTATGGGATTTACATCTATCATGTCACATGACACCAACAACTTTCCTACACACACAACATTTTGTGGGGTCCACACTTTCTAAAAAAAAAATAAAAAATAAATTAAGCACGCAAAACGAATCTCTATAACATTACACAATCACTTTTCCTACAATTTAACTCTTATAAAACCCTTTTTTTATTGGCTGCTAGACAGTGATGAATGGACTCACTAGGGGCTAAAGTCACAAAGGCACATTTCTTGTTATGTTCTTGATTACTCACAATTTAATACAACATAATCGCTATTCATGATATATCATCTCAGTCATTTGAGACATTAACAATAAAATTGGACTAATAACTACAGCAAGAGATTGGCCCACACGTAATCAGAATAGCAGAAAGTAAGATATACTCACAATTTAATACAACATAGAAAAAAGCATACACATGATTTGCAGTACAAGATGAAGCAGAGGAACTTCATCTTCCTCAAACTAAGGGAAATGGAAATTCATGTAATCTTTTGGAGAAACTTCATCTTCCTCAAACTAAGGGAACTGGAAATTCATGTAATCTTGTGGTCTTCCAGAAGGAGGGTTTATGTACACCCAAAGCATAGAGATAATAATTGAAAGCAATCCAGACCAAACATAGACGATGGTAGGAACCTTCCCTCTCCTTCCCAACAAGCCCTTTGCAAACGGGTAAAGATGGCATAAGACCCAGAAACTGAAAAACACCCCTCCTACTAGTCTGCTCCATTGTGGAAATGGGCTGTACAAAGTCCTGGCTACTCCTACAGCAATAGCAATCGTGTTCACCATCATAATTGTAATTGGAGGGATCATTAGAAAGCTCCATTTTACGATGTAAAGATCAGCAAACTCCTCATCTCCATCTTCTGGAGTGGCTGACTTTGAGGTCAGGGTGAATGAGATGTCTACTCCTGCTATGACCTTCAACAACCCTTGTAAAACAGCAGCAGGATGGGCACTTGTTCCACCAATTAACCAGAACTGTTCATTGCGCCACCAATCATGTAGATTGATTCCTGACCACTTGATCTCAAGTATTGCAAGCAAGCACAGCGTGATTGTGATACCCAGCAAGAACACTAGAAAAGTTGCACTCAAGGATTGGACTATAAACTGCCCTGAAAATAGGGATAATGCAGGCAGAAAACAATAGACAATTAAAAACATTGAAGTGAAAGGGTACATTCCCACATTGAAATATGCTACCCTCTGCAAGAACTTCATTCTAGGACTGGCCAATAATGCATTGTTCCTTGAGAAGAAGATCTCAACCGATCCTGTTGCCCAACGAAGCACTTGATGGAGCCTGTCTGTCAAATTGATTGGAGCTGTTCCTCTAAAAGCATCCCTTTTTGTAACACAGTACACAGATCTCCAACCTCTGTTGTGCATTCTGTAACCGGTCACCACATCTTCTGTAACGGAACCATATATCCACCCAACTCGTTTCCCCCATTCAGTTTTATCCTCATAGAAACAAGATATGACACTTATAGCTTCTGCAACAGTAGCAGCATCTAATGGTTCACGAGGCACAGCAAGAGAACCTGCTGGCCTTCCGTGTGTTCCCTTTCCTTGCAAATCCTGAAGTAACCTTCCTTGGTATTCTGCCACAGGAATAGATGCAGCGAGAGAAGTAGAATTTCCAAACCTTTTGGGAAGAAGCAAGGACTCAATATCTGCATCATCGTCATTGGGATCACCATTGATTGGCACAACTACTTCATCTTCTTCCTTTTTTGACACCTTGGGCTTTCTCAGAAACAACTTGATTTTCTTCCTGCCTAACCACCCATGATGTTCTGTAGCTCTAGGAGGACTAAACCCATAAAGAGCCGTTCTTCTGAATATGCAGCCCGTTCCCACATACATTGGGCCCTGTAAGCCATCAAGAGCTCTCATGCTCACATCGAAGAACACTGTATTGTGGTTTGCATATCTATCACTGGGGTCAATGCCCTCAAACCTTTGAGGGAATTGAACATAACATATCCTATCACCGCCCCTATCAAGCATAAAGCACATACCTTCCCTAAGAGCCAAGGAGTTGTAGATATAATGATCACAGTCAAGATTCAGAACGAATGGTCCATTGGACATGACGGCGCTAGTGCGAACAAGAGCATTCATGGCTCCTGCTTTCTTGTTGTGATCATATCCTGGCCTCTTCTCACGAGACACATAAACAAGCATGGGCAACCTAATATCAACATCTGTTGTGTCAATCAAATTCTCCCCATCAGCTTCTGCACCAAATTTCGGTTCTGCATTTGGTGGAGCTAACATTGCCTGCAGAGCAGAGAGAGAAGATAAGCCTAGTGTTTAAGCACCCAATTTAAACACTACATAATACACAGACAACATGATATTGATAGTATTGAAGAAGTTACCTGAATTATACCAGCATGGTCCCCTCTTGAGTGGTCTGGTTCTGCTGATGCCCAAGTTCCTGGCCAATGAGAACCATCAGACATCCATGTTGCTTTAGGAACCTTAATGGGTTCGGAGACACTGGAACCTTCCATCTGTTTCTTCTTGGCTCGTAACTCCTCATGAGCATTGTAAGCATCGGATCTTCTCCTTATGGATTCAGGTAAGGAGTTTATTCTCACTTTGAACTCATCATATTCCCTCTTCACCCTTCTCCTCTCCCTCACAAAGTCTAACCGGACCTTATTCTTGAGAAAATCACGCTTATGCCCAAAATATGCTTCGGGATTTCTCGGCTCTATTTGGTGCTTTCGACAGAAAGGAACCCACGTTCTTGCAAAGCTAGCAGTCTCAGCAAGAGCCTCAAATGTCAACAGAGCTCCACCATCATCAGACAAGTAACACGCAACCTTTTCCACCGGATAATCAACTGCGAGGATGGAGAGAATGGTGTTTGCGGTGACAAGAGGAGGCTCCTTTTCTGGGTCTGCTGTGGAAACGAAGATATCAACCCCGGGGAGATCAGATTTACCTTTTGGGTTGCGGAGGTTAGGTGACTCAAACCTCTCTTTCAGAACAGACAGGTCAGTGACTCTGTTCACAGGGCAGAGCTTAGGGAGCTGATCAAGAAGCCAAGAAAATGCAAACCATAGCTCACAAGTTATGGACATCCCCCACAGCCACATTGCTTCCCGGTTGGGGTGTCGAATCCTCCATGTAAGAAACAAACCCAGTGCAACAAGACGCATCAGAATAAGTATTCTGAAACAAACAAGCACAATAATTGTACACATTAGCCACATTAGGATTATGATATTTTGAAAATAAAAAAAAATAAAAAAATCAAGCTTTCGACTCATTCACTCACTCACCTATATGGACTGAGAATGGCAGCTGAAACCCCAACCTTACGGGTCAAAGGTCTCCTAGCTTTCTCTCCAAAATCCGGAGGGGGTTCAAATCCATTAGCACCATATTCATCTTTAGGCCACACAGCGTTTCCATAGCCATAAGTTCCCTTAGTTTCAAAGAGCCATCGAGTGTGATCAAAGTCAGGTGGATGGTTCTGTGCTTTGAACGATTTCACACAAGAAAGCCTCTTGTCCATTTTGAAGTCCGGCATTGAAGTTAAAGGCAAGGCCTGGTCTTTGGCCTCAGATACATGCTCCTCCTCTTCTTCTTCTTCATCATCATCATCATCATCGCTCACATAATTGTAAGGCTCTTTGCATCCAGGACACCTACCCTCTCCATTTCCACCACACTCCAAGTAACAATCCCTGCAAATCTTAAACCCGCACTCACAACAACCACTCTGAAACCCTTGGATTGCTTTCTCATCACAACCTTCCATTCCGCAAGCCAATCCAGATTTTTGTGGCTCCACGCTTTCCATGGAGGATTCAAGGACATGCCCTCGTGTAACAGAGTTGTAACCACCAGTGAAGATTGTGCCGGAGATGAAACTTGTGTTCTTGCAACCATCTTCAGGGAGGCTTGTCTGTGAGGTTGATAAGGGCTTGCGGTCAGGTGTTGGAGGAATATGAACAGTGTATGTTACGTATTGTGAATTGATTTCTTCCATACCATCTTCTTTGGACATAGAGGAATAGTTGCCTCCACCTGATACCCTCCTTCTGGCGGCACCCAGAGGGGAATTTGGGTTGTTAGAGACTGAAGCACGTGGTACGGGACTGGTTATCCCCATGCTTCTACTTCCTCCTGCTTTTCCTCCCGAAGACACCGTTATGGTCACCGGAGAGGGAGAAGAAGAAGAAGGAGATGAGGCCATCTTCACCATGTTATTGAATCCCAGAAAACGATAAAGATTCAGAAAGTGAAAGGGATAGTAGAGAAAACAGAGATAGGAAGTGAAGTGAAGTGAATAGAAGGAGGAAGAAGAAGCACAAGTAGCTTGAGAAATGAGCAACGGTCGAATTTGAATTGGAAAGAAAAAGGTTCACACATTGGGATTTAAATCCAACGGTCAGTAGATCTAGATCGCTGATTCACTCGAATCTCGAATATGCTTTCGTTTTTTCGCTTTCTAATAATCTAAACGGTCCGTTTGAGAGAGTCAACTTAAACGAGTTTCAACTTTTATAGCTCAACGGTCCAATAACCTGTCGCAATCGCAACATCTTCTCTCTTTTGTTTAATTTTTTGTTTCTTTGAGTTGAGTTACTGAGTTATAATTCGTGCATTAATTTGGATCAAACAGTTATCTCTTATATATTAAATTAAAGTGTATTTTACAAAATAACTAATTAACAGGTTATTTTTTTATTAAATTTTTTTATAAGTTATTTTTTCTAAAATATTTTAATTTATATTTTTCGTATTTTTTTAAATTAAAAAATTCCCATACAATCTACAAAATACTTATTGGATACTTCATAAAATCAAATGCTTTTTCGCATTTTGAAATTCTGTAACAGCAACTCTCAAGATGAAGCATTAGATGAGGACATGACATAGTATATTACCTCCTAAGAATAAAGGACTTCAATTTCTGATGTTTTCAGTAATACACCGCATTACCTGGTAAAAAACAAGTAATAGATTTTCCATATTACCTTGCATGTTTTCCCTATCTCCCCATGACCCTCCACAGCCCCCCAAAAAAATTTACGGTGCTGCTGCACTATTGCTAAATTTCAAACAAACCTAACTCGAAAACCCATTTCAACCATCCCTCCCTTCGCTCCTTCGTCATTTAATTTCTAGTTCACATAAAATTTGAATTACACCAACATTTAATCAAATATTTATGGTCGGGTCCAATCGCAAGGTACAAGGTGGGGCAAACGATGGCGAGAGCGCAAAACGGCACTAAAAATGCGCCATGGGGTATTAAAATCACTACAGTTTTGAAAAATAATTTAATTTTTTTTTTCTAGTGGGGTATTAAAAGAATGTGGGATAAAAATAACGTTAGAAATCAAACATCTATAAAAATAAAAATAAAAATTGTAGTTAGGTAGAGTAATAAACAGAATAACTGACATAAATTAACATTTTTTGTACCATCAAGGGACAGCCTAGTGGTGTTGGGTGTGTTTAAGGTGTATTAGGTGTGCGGTTCTATTCCCTGTAATGTCCAAAAAAAAAAAAAATTAACATTTTGATGGCCCTTGGATGTATATAATTTCCCCTACCATTTTGTCTTATCCAAGATCTATCTTTGAATATGACTAAATTGTGTCTAACACAACTCTCTCTCTTTTTTCTTTTCTTTTTTAAGTTTTGAATTTGCTGAAAATCAGTCTTTACATGATTTGTTAAAACTAAATAGTGCACAAATTTTCTTTCCAAATCTCAAGCACCTACAACAAACTATTTATCTGTATATAATTGCACGAAGCAATACTGTACTTTGCTATCTCCCATTGCCACTCAAGAAGGAGCTGATCCCCTTCTATAAAACAAGTTCTCATACCTGAAGTGCACTATCACAGTGCCGATGATACAGTCTTCAAACAATGTGATTTGATTCATATTGACACGAGGAAAGTGACAGACGGTAAAGCGGTCATTAATATGACTAAAAGAGTATCTCCTTCAATATCAAGAGAACTATCATGATAAAGCACATTATAACAAGCACTGTTGCACACGTAATCACCCCTCCTTGTTTCTGCGTTCTCTCAGCCTGCAAGTACATGTTTAAAGATGATGATTACAGGCTAACAGCTGATAAAAATCCCAAAACAAATGTGGATAAAAGCTCCAATTTGCACAAATAAAAACCAATAAAAGTCTCAACGCAAGTAAGAGGGTAAAAGAAAACAGAACCTTTTGTAACTGCTTAAAACCCTCCTCAACCGATGTAGCAACACTCTGAATGTTGTAGTCAATTCTATCCACAATTGTTCCCTGCAGGAATATCAGCTTCCTGAGTCACCTTTCATTCTATAAATCCATTTTAAACAAGGGTGGGGCAATAACCTGGTCTATCACAAGGACAGAAAGATCCTTCATGATCTGAGCAAGTTCGTTTACCGATTTCATGACCTACAGCAAAATTCTCATTGTCAGACAAGGTACACAAAGTGATTTTTCTTCAAGCAATACACCGAATGCCTTCAAATTGCCTGTTCAATCTCTCTTTCCCTTTCCTCTGATAACTGCTCACTTTTCTTTAGCTTTGACATTTGTTGTTCACTAAAACCCTGGAATATATCAAATACCAACTATCATTATCTCTTTCTTTGGATAGAACTTCATCCATATCCATGTACGAGACAGAACAAAAAATAAATATTTCATAGCATTTAATACTCCTTTTAAACTGTCAGCTTCATCCTAAGGATAGAAATAGTTGGACCAAGAGATTAAATCCATCACAAGCAAAAATGATCCTAATGAATCACACTACCTCCCTCAGAAAGAACCTTTAGGTCAGATAACTGTTAACTTAATCCTCATATTTTAATAAGTTCAAGAAAAGATAAAGCGCTGAAAATAAGGACAAGGGATTTGTTTTCCTTTTTTTTTTTTTTTATAAAAAGTACACGGGAATTATTTACAAAATTCAGATCCAATTGCAGAAACTTTCTTCTTTTTCCTTTTTTTTTTTTTTGGGATAGGAAATGCAAGATAGAAAGTAATGACAATAATAGGAGGATCAGGAATCTCTAATCCTCTTTCTAAACAAATGGAGACAGCATATTATAACCCAAAAATAGAAACAGTAGAAGGAAAAAAGGGTAAATAAAAAAATATCTTTAAATCCATGAGCCAAAACCCACAACCAAGCAAGAAAAACTCATGCCACATAAAGCAAGATATGCATCTTCTTGCTTGTCGACTATCAATTATTAAAAATTCTAGTTATACAACATAAAAAGAATCTATATCTCAGAATCATAATTTTGAAATCATACTAATTTAGTCATAAAATCATGATAAAAAACCATTGCTAGCAATGTTAATTTGAAAATTCTGGTTTTTTATAGACTTTCACAAGACCCCACATTTTGCAACTGGAGAATCCTGAAGAGTCAAACTCAAAAAAGGTCATTGCCTAGTTTGAACCGAAGTCTTACAGTTTCACCATATAATTTGCATTAATAATTGCTAGGAAAGAAAAGAAACTATCAATAGTCATTTAACTAGGAAAAAGAAATGCATCCTTCCTAAAATTGCACAGCTTAAGATTTCTTAAAATAATATGGCCCTGCTAGAGAGATTAGTTACAATAAACAACATACCACATCACTGAATCCATCATCCTGCAAACCAAATTTATTCCCGTTAAAGTTCATCTCCAAGTCAACCCCATCATAACCCTGCATAATTACACCCAAATATGAACATCAGTGAAGCAAAAATATAAAATAGTAACACAGGTGTAGTTCTAGACACAACAGACTTGTGGGTTGGGAATTGGGATCGCAACCATAAATTCAATCATTTAAATACCAAAAGAATTAAAAATAGCAAAAAATCAAGAAGCAATGAGTCCACGAAAGTAGATTCATGAGTTAGCAAATAAAGAAACAGGATTGATAAAAATGGTGGAAGACAATATGAAATAATTTGGAATTGAAAAATTCACTAACAAAAAAAGTTGCAACCTCTTTTTGCTGCTGCAAACGTTTCAAATATGCCGACTGCTTTCGCCGGAGGTCCATAGATAGGTTCTGAAGGTCTGTAGCAAGGGAACGCTGCCACAAGTAGATACAGAAGCTAGTCATGCCAATCCCAAGAAATCACCAAGTATATTAAAAAAATTTGCATATCATAAATTGCTTAAAATTTGAAGCACGCATTCAAGATAGAAGTAAATTCTCATCTATTTACAAATCACCACCTTTTACCAAGGAACTGTTTTTTAAAAAATGACAGAAAATCAGTTGAGTTAAACTAAAAGAACAACAAAATCTAAATGAAGATAGGATATAAATTCATGTCGAATAATACATGAAAAACAAAGAGAAATAAGAAAAGGGCCAACTGGACCTTTTCAAGGATGGGGAAGGCTAAAGCTATAGTTCACCAATAAGGCCAGTGTTGGTATAGAATAAACTTTTTGATTCATGTATCAAACAATCAAAAGGAGGCATTTTGATTATTCAGGCAATAAAGCAAAAATGCTCAACATAGTTAAGGCTATCAAGAGGAACCATCATATAACTAGGATCGAAAAGAAAGACCCTCTGGTCTCCTTCTTGAATGAAGATCTAATTGAAGAAAGTAGTTGAAGGAAAACCAAGACATGGAAAACCTAATCAAAATCAAGTGTTGAAGACTTTGAGAGAGCTAGCAGCTTTACGCATTTGAATTTGAATTCAAATTTAAAGATCATCAGTTATTAGAAGTTGAATTTGCAAGAGAAATGTCTCCATCAAAGTCAGGCAGTTATCATACTAAGATATTAGTCGAGATCCTGTCAGTATGAAAGACATTAGAGGAGTTGGAAACTAAACACTTAAACACATCCTTACACATATCCAAATCACTCTGATGCAGAGGTGTCTGGGGAGAGTCAATTATATCTTCCACCTTGACTTATTTTATGTAATATTCACACACAATAAAAGTTTATTTCTTTAAATTTCCTCACAATTTCTTTTCATCTCTCAATCAGATAATCCTTAAGATTATTTGACTTCTTTCCTTGCATTTCTTTATTTTCTTTGCATTAAATTCCATACCAGTTACTTGTTCTTTATCTTTGATAATTACCTGTCAGTTCTTTATTTCGAGTGCTGTTCTGACTTTGTTGCTATTTCCATTGTTGTTTTCATTGTTCGATTTTTTTATTTGTTATTGATTTCTTTGATTAGTTTCATTGCATAGATTAATTTCTTTCTTTGTTTTCTTTAAACATTCAAATGCAATTTACACGCTCTTATTCATAGTCTTTGATTATTGCTAGTCTTTACTCAATTTACATGCTCTTATTCACAGTCTCTTACTCATTTTCAATTAATTTAATTTGCTTGTTAATTTGATTGGCACTGTTTTACGATCCAATTGTAAAGTATGAAACTTTAGTCCCATATCAGAAACATAAGCATCTGGTGTAGGGTTTATAAGGACTTTGGGCTCTCCTATCTTATGAGCTAGCTTTTGGGGTGAGGTTCTCTCAAGGTCCATATAAATTGGTATTAGAGCCTTCCACTATGTCTCCCAGTTGCAATCGAGCGGCGCAGTTAGTGACGCTGGCATTGCAGTGTTCGTCCAGGGCTAGCAAAAGCCATGTCGATTGGGCACCGGTGCTACGAAGTGGGTGAAATGTTACAATCCAATTGCAAGGTATGGGACTTGAGTCCCACATCGGAAACATAAGGTTATGGTGTGGGTTTATATGTACTTTGGACTCTTCTACCTTATGCGCTAGCTTTTGGGGGTAAGTTTCTCTCAAGGTTCGTATGACACTATTTCTTTTCTTTTTTTACTTTATTTTAAACAAACCTTTCAATTAACTTTGTCTATTAACAAAATTTTGACTAAACAGCCTAATCATAGCGGAACTAAAGATAAACTTTCTGTAATAGCATATATATCTTTGGGACAATCTCCCGAGGCCTGACTAAGAGCAAGCAGAACTTAGATTATCCAGTAACCTATATCTTTCTTTTTTGCCCCTACTACAATTAATCGTGCAAGAGCCTAAATCTACCTTAAGACCAATACTAATTAACCTCAATTGAAAGAAAAAAAGGGTAAAGTTTGAACAAAATAGTGTGCATTGCATAGGATGGTATAAAATATTTTTAAAAACAAAATTACCTGCACATTTTTTTTGACATTAGAATCCTCAGAAGATCCACTATCAGTGGAAAGTTTTTTTAGCCTCATTTCAGACTTTCTGAGGAGAGCTGTAATTTCCTGGGTGAGAGTCTCAATCTGACGCTGATCATCTTTGCCATCACCAAAGGAGGGCATTAAAGCCTTTGAATGAGCTTTTATTAACTCAGCAATTTTAACTCGAGCACGTTGTATATTCGTAGCTATTTCTTCGGAATCATCCACCCAAGAAGGAGGCAAGCCCACAGTAAATGCATCCCTAACACACCAAGACACAACAACATTTGATGAGATTACACTGAGTTTGAAATTCAAAAAATCTTGAAGGTACTAATTTCAACAGTGTTGCAAACTTAGTAAAGGCATGTTAGGTTATTGATGATTGGATGGGGCAATTACCCACAAATCAAAATCTAAACTTGCACACTCACAAAAGACCAGACAGAAATTTTAACTATTGGGCCAAATACTAATACAATCATGGGCATGAGGCATTAAAGATGAAACAAACGTGGATTGCGTTATGATAAAGGGGAAAAGGAAAACCTTGAGGTTGCTGGACCTGGATCCTCGGTGCTTAGAGGGGTATAGGAAGATCGATTGGAACGAAGAAGCGAAGTGCTAACCATTTCAATGACAGGACCACCGCCGGAAGCAGATGCTGACGAAGACAGAGGAGCACGTACGCTCTTCACGGCGTCTCTGTGCTTCCTGAACTCTAAAGTTCGATTTCTCGTCGCCATTCATTCAAGTTTCGAAAAGGAACAACTCGGTGACTCTGGTTCCGTTCCGTTCCTTTCCTTGGCTTAATTAATACACAAACTCACAGAGGGTGTGGAATTGGAAACAACAACCAACGAACGATCATTAGTCATTAGTCATCATACATACAAGTTTTTGGGTTTAGGAATCATAAAGGGTCAGATTCGTAAATTGATCTCATCCATTTCATTAAGAAGAAAGGGCCTAAACAGCATCTCTATTTCTTCGTTTTTAAGGAGTTTTAATTTTAATTTTTTCCGTTTTTTAACAATAACAACTTAACATTGGCTTGCACATATAAATTAGTTTTGTTTAAGTAAGTTTAAGTTTGTTTTACAAAATATCGGTATGACTTTTACTTTAATATGTTATCTAATATAATTTTTTTTGGTTTGATTTTATTTTTTTTAAATATAAAGTCAAATGTATTTCAAAAGTCTGTTTAAAAATATATTTTATATAAAAGCTCTCAAATTAGATAATAAAGTCAAATTTTTAAATTGGTGTAATTATAATAAAATTAATATATTTTTTAATTCATAATAAATAAATTATGTAAGTATTATGATTTTTTATTTATATATCTAAACAATAAATAAATAAACTTGTTTATTATATTGAATAAGTTTTTTCAAAAACTCTAAGATCTAGAAAATTACTTTTGGAAATGGATTTTCTTGTGTAAAAAAAAAAAACATAATATAGTCATGTGTTAAAAAAAACCATACAAAAATAAATCAACGGTTATAATCTTACAATTATTCATTTTAATATATATTTTTCTTCTTTTATTATCATTAATCTACCATTATATAGTTATGATTTTTTATATAATCATGTTTTTTTTTACTTCGATCCAATACTTTTAGTACTCTTGAACTTATTAAGAATGAAAAAAAGTCCATCACATATTATTTATCATATTACTCTTTTAAGATTTATGCCACGTGAATTTTATTTTTTATTACTTAAAATAAAAAAGTGGGAAAGGTTATACTTACAATTTATTTTTGTTTACAACCTCTTACAACCAATATCTTAGCCGTTGATTTCCGTCAATCAACGGTTATCATTTATTGCGAATTAATAATTAATTAATAAATTTTATTTGCGAAAATCTTAACCGTTGATTGACAAAAATTAACGATTAAGATATTGGTTGTAAGAGATTATAAACAAAAATAGGTTGTAAGTATAACCTTCTCCTAAGAGAGTAGTTAATTAGTTACTACCGGAACGCTGAAAATATACTCAAAATTTAACCTACTAAATTAAATAAATTAAACATCTTTACAAAAAAAACGTATCCATTTTATTAAATAGATTATTTTGAAACAAGATTAGAAGATCAACCAAGTCATAAATCCTTAATTGATCACTCAACTTACTTATATATATATATATATATATATGGGAAAAATATTTCTCATACAGCTTGAGATAAGTTTATCTCCGGCCACTCCAAAATTACGTCGTTTTATTTATTTATAAATTATTTCTTTATATTAATTGATTTATCTTTGAATGGTTGTGATTCTCTTTTTCTCTCTTCTTTTATGACCATTGATTCATCTTTGTACGATTATGATTTAGTAGCCAGAAATGAAATAAAATTATCTCAAGTACCTTGAGAAACGATAAGCCATATATATATATATATATATATATATATATATATAAAAGTAGAGATATGAATATAAAATTGGATTTGGGTATTACTAATAACAATTTATATAGTATTTGACCGATGACCAGGCTTGTCGAAGCCAGGACAATATGAGGGCATTTTGGTAAATACAGAATAACTAGAATTCGTGCTGATTAAGGATCCCCAACGCAACAACCACGCACAATCTGAAACCGAAAGTCCTTGGTATTTTCCTCGTCCTTCTTCCTGTGATAGCATAGCAGCACAGCACTATATATATGTATATATATCATTACCACTCACAAGAACAAGGACGATAAATCCCGAAACAACTTCACTGTGTAATTCCAATACCTTGTCAAAATCCCTTTGATTTTCATTGTGCTTGTTCTATTTCTAGCTGAAAATCACTCAGTACTTAGCAGAACTCTATGGAAGGCGAGACTCTGACCTTGGACCTCTCTACTGCTTCTAGAAGCTACCAATCGAGGCTTATGTCCCACTTCGGTGATTCCTTACTTTCAAACATCATTTTATTCATTTCAATCTTGTGGAAACTATTTTTTGTTTTTTTTTTTGTTTTTTGGTGTCTTTTGTGTTAGCTAAATGTTTAACCTTTTTTGTTTGGATGTTTGAAGCAGAGCTCTTAATCGATTTTGAGGAGTTCAATGAGGATGAAGAGTTAGGGACGGTTTATCCATGCCCGTTTTGTGCAGAGGATTTTGATCTTCTCGAGTTATGTTGTCATATTGACGTGGACCATCCAATAGAAGCAAAGTCTGGGGTATTTTATTTTCCTTCTTTTCCAGTTCATATTAACTTTTAAATTTTATTGTTAGCATAGGAATATTTCGTTTATTGCTGTCTAGCTATTATCTATCCAAGTTGGTATTTTTCATAGATAACCTTATTTCACTTCCATCATAAGCCTTATAATGTTGTAATTTTTTCAATAAGACCTCATTGAGATCACCCTGAGGGTTGTTTTACTGCTTGCTTAGTTGATTTGTTGCTTTTTGTTCCCCCTTAAAACAAAATGCCAGAAGGACCAAACCATATTTTTATCTTTGATCAGCAAATTCACAAAGAAGCAGCTGTTTACGATTGCATTTGAGATATAATGCATCCAACAAGTACCACCTATTTTGATAGGGGGGCAAAAAACTGATACCTTGTGAATATATCATATACCATGGTTTTGATGCTTGTAATTTTAGTCAATTTCTTCCTTGTCAAATAGTCTGCAGACAACAGGTGTAAAATTTTCCTTTTAACACCGTTAAACCAATTGAGACCTCTGAGCAATTGTGGATCCTATGGCTTCTGAAATATTCATTATTATTTTTGTTTCTTGATTGGTATCTAGTTTATCCCAACTCGGAGTTGACCATTCATGTAGTTTTGTAAAGTGAAACCTTGTCTTGATTTTCTTATTGGATTTCTATATATCTTGCATCTATGCAGAAGCCCTTAAAGATGTGGTTCCTGACAAGATCTTAGCTTGTAGAACTTGAAGTGGTTACTCCAACTTGAATCTAACTACTTTGCTCCAATATGATTCAAATCATGAATGGGACGATTTCTATAACCATGTTTGGCACATCTAGAATGAGCTTCCATGTAAAGTTGATGTTAATTTTTTATCCACCAATTTTAAATATGATTAGGCAAAAATATATGTAAATGCACACACACTCACCAGTTGAACTTTAGGAAGATTGCAAGTAACCACCATGAACTTTCAAATCCATCAATTATGTACCCAAAAAAATAATAATAAAAAACACCAATTAGACCCTTAAACTATGAGAAATGTTGCAATGGGCTATTAATCCAGATCTGTCTAACAATTTCTGTTAATCATGTGATCACTAATTGCTTGTCATTACGTGAGAATTTTCTTTAGTATTTCATGCTTAAGAATATGAAAACAATTGAATACTTTATTATATTTTTCAAGTGTATTAGACAGACATTGCATGATTGTCACATTATTAACAAAATTGGTTAGAAAGGGAATGGAATGACCAGTTGTAATATTTCTCCTGATTTGAGGGTTCAATTGGTGGATTCAATAATTGATGGTGGCTACTTGAATTAGCTCCAAAATTCGAAAGTGTGTATAGTTTTTCTTATACAATTATTGTATTTGTCTATTAAGTAATCATTTGCAGTACTATTAATGGTTGTGCTTGTTGAATTACACTCAATTATGTCATTGTGTGTACTTGCAGATTTGTCCTGTTTGTGCCATGTGGGTGGGGACGAATATGGTTGAGCACATAGCAGCGCAGCATGAAAACATATTTAAGATATCCTTTCTGATATGCCTGATAGAAACGCTTTTATTTATTCAAAATAAACACTTTAAATTTGTTTCTCTTTTGTCTCCTTTTACGAAATTATTTTACTGTTTATACTTCCTTGACTAGAGATTACAGTCAGCTCAAATCAAAACGCTGCAAACATGAATCCTACCCAGCTCTTTCCCTTTCAAGAAAGGGATTACAGGATGGACACTGGCAATCTTTCTCTGCTGGGTTATCTCCTGCGATGTTTACCTCTAAGACAGCATGTGATCCATTGGTTTCATTTCTATATGGTACAGCTGCTGCTGATGAACGTGAAAATGTGCAGCCTGATTTTTCAAGTGAATTATGCATTGAAGAAATATCCTCAGATGATACAGTGTTAGAAAGGTATGATGAAGTATCACTCTGTCAACTGTGTCATACCACATTCCTCATGACCTCATGTATTATCAAACATCAACTAAGAAATCATAAATTTGTTGCCCATGCAAGTTGCTTGATCCATCATTGTTGAGTTTGTGGAAGAAAAAAAGTCAGTTTTGAGACCAAGACCAATAAATCATTATTAGATGATTGATAATGCCAAAAGCTTGACATTCTGAGATCACCTTTCACTTTGTGAAGCAGTAATCTAGAAATATTGGAAACAGGCACTTCGCCTGAAATCACTGGAAGCATCCCTTTAACATCGTTTTTGGAGTAATTTTTAGAACTATTAATGCATGAATCTCTAGCTTTCACGGTAGTCATGGTAATATACTAATGAGGAGGCAATTTAAGTGTATTCATTTTCAGGACCTGAGGTCCATCTAGTATAGGTCGGGCAATGAGGCAATGATGATTTGAGCCAAAAACTTGGCTGTATATGCAAGTCCCCAAAAACACTCGGGTTTCTGAGCTCCTTTTGGTTCTTTCTGGCATTCAAATGGTTATATATCTTATTTGTGCCTTTTAACTTCCGGTTGACTTGCACTTCCTCTTTTGTTTAACATTGTACTCTTTGTTAAGATATTTAATTACGTAACTACTTTTATCTTTTCTTCTTCTTCTTTTTTTGGTAAATACTTTTACCTTTCTTCTAAATATTTGACCAAATATTTCTATTATTGCAGAGATGTTCAGTCATCTTTATATGACAAAGATGAGAAAGCACGGCAGAGTGAATTTGTACTGGGACTTTTGGCGTCTGCTATCATTGATCCTGACTTCTGATTGAGGCAATCAAGAACATTAGCTGTTAGTTTCAATACGATGGGGGGAAAAGGAGAGAAAAAGAAGTCAGTTTCAATCTTCAAAATTATTCATATTAATAGTATCAATATTTCTGTTGTACGTTTTGTGAAATATCTAGTATAGACTATAGGGAGCTAAGCTATGTGTAGGAATTAAATGTAATGAATTTCAAGGCAATGCAGATACTAATTCAGAACAATTGCATACCCTCTTCTATTCCCTCTCAGCATTTCTTGCATCGTAATAGTTAGTGGTTTAGTTGCTTACTGCCTTACTATGGGCTATAACTGACATTGCATGAGAAAATGTGTTTAATATGGATGGGATGTCCTGGTAGCACTTGTGACCCCGTAGGTGTTCAAGAATGCAATTGCTTACCCTGTTTCGGCTAATTATGATGTTACGTTGACGATGCCTGATGAGTTCATCAAGCAATAGTGATCCTGAATGCCCTTAATTCCAGCTTCCAAGCAAAAAAAAATTTACATACGTTAACTAAAATTTGCAGTCAACGCTTCCTGTATTTTCTTGATTTTTCTCGAACCTTTCCAATATTTTTAGTACTTATTACTGAAGCCCTTATTCAAATCTTTGGATTTTCCGAATATTTCACTCTTCTTTTTGTTAAAGTTCATCTCCTCTTTCTAAAGATGTATTTGATGAAAATTAAATTCAGATTCTCTCCTCACCTACTCAGCTTGTGTGTTACCAACTGCTAACACATTGGGTCAATTGAAGTTTTTGAAATGTATTAGTTATCAAGTTTATGCATTGCATGGGTTGTTTAATTCAAATATTTATGATTATGAATATAAGAGAGACTCATATTTGAATTATTCAGATAAAACTTTATGTCAAGTAATAAAGAGAAAATCCAAGTTACTAAATTGAAACCAGTATGAAATTTCACTTAATAATGAAATGTTAAAAAAATGTCAAAAAATATGTTGCTAGATACTATATTTAAAAAAAGAGCATAAAAATGTAATAAAAAATAATATACAAATAACATTTCAAAAAATATTAAATGACTGGTACATATGTAAAATAAATCTTAGTATTGAGTAGCACTGCAAGGGCCAGTGTTTATACATCAAACCCAGAAGACAGACCTCAAAGCAAGTTATTATGCGGCGACCTTGATGATCTGCTGTCCCAGTTATGATATTAAAAAAAAAAACTTTTACGGGGGAGATTATCAATCAATTGCAGGCCACTAATTTTTCAAACATTTTCCATTCATATAACATGAGTATTTACATCTAAGATTACTTTGCCTTCCAAATTACTAATCTACTTAGACTGCCAAAAAAGAAAGATCTATTCAGCTATTCCTGCTAAAAGTATAAGGATAAAAACCATTAACCAATAAGAAAATATAAACTAATAGAAAGGAAAGGGTGCACAGGCTACACCTGTGTGCGAAGTTTCCTAATCAACCATTTCTTTCTTAACTTAGCATCCAATGCAATAAATGTTTTGGCTTTTTTTTCATCCTCCAGGAAATCGCAAGCATCCAAAACCAGATCTTCATCCATATCAGGCAATGCTTGTACTGCTTCTATGACATTCTCTATTGATATCGAGTTATCATCATTCTTTTTTGTAGACAGAGTAGAAACTGCAGTTGCCATCTCATGCAGAGCGATAGCCATGCCTTGTTCATCCTCCCTTGATTTTTTAGGACTAGAAGAACCACAATGCTTTTCTAATTGACGCTTTTGTTTCCGACCCATATGAGCTAACTCCTTGATACCACTAAATTGGTCTTCATTGGAACTGGATGTAATTGGAGACTGACCGGCTTTAGATGTCAAATGACTATCAGTCTTAACATCAACTACATTTTCATGCTCTAAATCCAGAGGCAGAGTAGACTCTTTTTCATCAAAATTTGGATCACATATGACGCACAAATCTTTATAATATGGCAAAGGTCGGGTCATAAACTGCCGTGCATCAGTATGCACCTGCATGCAATCATTTCGAAATTTTTAAAACTTGTAAAATTAAGATCAGGATATCATCAGAAGTGTTGAAATTCCTTAATGCGTGCTAGATTGAGATGAAAATGGGAAGGTTACCAATTAGGAAATAAAATCACCGCATGCTTTCTAAGTACAAGAGTAAAAGAAAATGAACTGAGTAACATTTGTCTTTCATTTTCATTCCAGAAAAAATGAGTGAAAATGCAATGTCAAGAGTCCAAACACTATAGAAATATGTGATTAACTTGTTTAGCCTTGTATTTTCTCAGAAGCATTGCCAATGAGGATATTACAGTAATTATTTGTAACACTTTCTAGGAAAAATATCTCTCATGTGAGTTTCACATTACGAGAGAAATAAACACAATATCCTATGCAAGATTGTACGACTAAATACAGAGATTTGATCCCCATGCAAGAGATATTGTGTCTACCTCTCTTTTCATACAACATAATCATGAGATGATTCCAATCCTACTTTCTCATTCCGTGGGACTTTCCTTTATACCAAACAACGAAGAATGGGGGAAAATCTTAGTAGGAAGAATAAGAAATATTTTATTGATCCTATGATTCATCTTACATAACCAACAATCAGCAAATAAAAATTAAAACCTTCCTATTTTCTCCATTTTGCACCTCTACTACCAAGCACACCCTTGAGCTCTGCAGAATTTATGGAGTTGTTTTAACTGTTTTACCTTGCAGAGGAAGGCTAGCAACCTATCATTAAATTCATTAAAAAAATGGCATAAAAAAAATAGTAGATACAACTACTTTCAGGAAAGATAACTGACTACCAAGAACTAAAAATAAGACTTATATCCTAGGCAAAATCATCATAGAAGGTAACACAGATAAAAACAAACTGCAATTCTCATCGCAATATAATCAATTAATCCTTTGTATAGAAGTCCAAAGAGGTTCAATTTCCTAGCAGATTTCTCATGTAGGTACGTACCTTAATATAATCTTGCCAGACACAATCATCAGCAGTTACCATCTGGCGTGCTTCATCCCAGACAAACCCATCCAAATCAAGAAGACTTCTAATTAAATTATATTGCCTTCTCAGAGTTTTGTATCGATTTTTAAGAATATCCAAACTATAGTCAAAACCAAATTTTTCATTGAATGATGAAATCATCTCCATCCATGCTTGTTTACTGAAGACACCATCAGCCCGGCTCCCTCTGTGCATATGGGAAAGCATTAGGTTAATGAAGTAACGATCCATTGGTGGCTGCCAATAGGTCCGGGTCCGGGTACAAAATGAGGTTGCTGTTTCCTTAGGTGCCCTCTGCTCGGAATCATCAGTTGTACTTTCCAAGGTAGAGATTCCATAATCTTCATCAATCTTTATGCCATGAAGAACCTCATCAGCATCCTCACCAACATCCTTAGCTAGATAGGGTATGTTTGTTCCATTTTCACCAGAATTAGATGACCCTTCTGGTTCATTATCACCTGGGAATCCATATTCATTGGATATTGAAATATATCTTAGACCTCCTAAGCATCAAGCATGACATATATAAAGTAGTCTTCAACAAGAAAAGCTACCTTTTTCTTCCATCGCCACATGTCCATAAATAGTACACAAATCTTTGAAATAAGGAATGCTTTTTATTCTGTATGATCGTTCACTGGGATGTGCCTGCAGATATTATGCATAAGATAAATTATTAGACACCTTTTGTAAGGTTGAATGGATTTAGAAAAATTTCAAATTTTGATACCTTGAGATATTCATCCCAAACATGATTATCAGCAGTGACCATATTTCGCTTTTCATCCCAGCTAAAACCTGGCAGGGCAAGAAGGTTTTTAACACCCCTGTACAAATTCCTTAGCGTTTTGTGGCGATTTTTTAGAACATCTTTTTCATATTGAAATCTGAACTTTGCATTGAACGTTGAGGACATATGCTTCCAAGCTCTTTTGCTGAACAAATGATCATCAAATCTACTTCCATGACCAACCTGCTCTAACAAAAGACCAACAAAATACCGATCCATCTCATGTGTCCACATTGTTCTGAGACGTTCGCTGCCATTTCGGAGACCCATTTATCTACAATGTAACAGAGTATCACTATCAACTTCATCCTATTACTATTGATGAATTTTTGCAACAGAATCATAAACAGTGCGTGAGTTTCGAAGTATACATTGTTCAAGGCCTGCACTAACCAACTCAATGAAAAATTGAACATGAAAAATATCAATATTGAACAATTATAAACCGTAAAGGGATAATAGTCGTGCTAATCCGACAAAATAAAAGATTAGCAAGAATGATGAATCACAATGAGAGTGAGAGAGTCACAATTATTCGTACCTAATAAGAACCCATTTCGTGCCAAATTGTGTTACGAAGATAAATCGATAAACGATTAAATAAATTAATAAGACTCTTGAAATTAAATAATTATTATTAATGATAATTGATAAAAGAAAAAAGAGCACCTTGGTGAGAGTTCGAAGTTTGCTTTCGTGGGGATAAGGTTTTCCAGGACAAGGGTGAATCTGCTTTTTCGAGGGAATACGATAGTACCCTAACCCTATTAGGGTTATCCCTTGTCACCCCGATGCTGGTCTGTTTGTCTCCGAGTCCAACTCTCCATTTATTTACTTTTCTTTATTTCTTTTTATGTCTTTCCTTTTTTTCTTTTAATGCTGAGCTCGTTTACTGTTCTATAATTCTATCAAATAATATAAAATTATTTATATTATCAGAATTATATTTTTTTTAATTGAATATTTTATAAATTATCTTTATTTTTTTTATACAAAATTATCTTTGATTAAATATGAATAAAATAGGTAAAATTATATTGAAAATAAAAATTATTGATTTGATAAGGTAATTAAAAGTAAATTAATAAAACGTTAAAAAGTATAAGAGTACGAAAATCATCACTCTTAAATTAATCTGCTATTTTCATTACCAGTTAAGCAAAACAAAAAAAAATTATAAACTTTATTTCGCACATCAGCAAATCCAAAGGAGAGACGATGGTTGACAGCCGCCTCCTTATTTTGATTTTTTTAATTATTATATATATAAAATAATATTTTAATAATATTCGTGAAGAAAACGCTATTATGGTTGCCTCAACTCTTGTGGATTAACTAATACAGAGCTGTTTCAACTTAATCAATTATTTTGAGTTCGAGCTTGAGTATGTAGTTATGTTAAAAACTTGGTAAGATAAGTTTTACGACATTTGTGGTCATGTATGGCTAGAATCCAAATTAGTTGGGACTTTTGACCATCGAATATCGGATGATTTATACAACAAAAAATAGAACACCGACCATTTTGTCACGTTGGTAAAAAAATTTACCAAATTGTCACGTCAACAGTAAATTTTGTCAAAATGTCACGTGGCATATTTCGCTACACTGTGTAACGAAATATGTCCTGTCAGGCTGCACAGTCAGCAAAAATGACATGTGTCAAATATGTAGAAATTCGCTAAACTGTGTAGCGAATTATGCTTGAATTCTGTCTGCTTGACACGTGTCATTTTTTTTCTAACTGTGCATCCTGATATGGCATATTTCGTTACACTGTGTAGCGAATTACTTGCAAACATATTTCGTTACACAATGTAGCGAAATATGCCGCTGGTATTTTGACAAAATTTACTGTTGGAGTTTGATCAATTTTTTTCCAAAACATGATAAAATGGTCACTCTTCCAAAAAAATAGCTATAAAAAGAAAAAATAATAAAACATTAACTACGATAACTTTTATCTCATTCTTTCGAGAAATCTCAACCCACGATGTTATTCGCGAATTTTGATACCACATATAACCACTTGTAATTTCACATGATTTTTTTTTTGTGACGAGACAAAATCTCATTTGATTTTTGTTATCTCTTTTGATTTCTTCTCGTGCGTACAAATCTGTATACATGTTGCTTTATTCATAATTAAATAGAAAAATAAATTTGTCATAACATTAAAGCCAACAACATTCAAAAGAGGTGGTGTCTTTAGTACTAGCAGAGCAAAAGTCTTTATGGAAAAATATTGTATAAATATTAGATTTAGAGTGCTTTGAAATGGAATAAATTTTGATCAAATCCTTAAAAAAAAAAAAAAAAAAATCAAGTTGTTATTTATAAATAATCTTTTATTTTATTTTCATCCCTTGTCATAAATTTTTTTGGGTCCATCATTGATTTCAGACATATATGTGTGTGGCTTTACTTTTCTCCAACAATTGGAGAGAAAGCAATTTTCTTGCTGAGACAAAAAGCGGGACCTACCAAATCTTAGTAAAGAAAAGAAAAAAATAGTACGAAAATCGAAGTGAGGAGAGCATGATATAACAAACTTCCGCTAACATAAGAATTTTTTTTCGATATATATATGAGTTCATTTTTTTAAAATTACTTTAGACAACTTTGTCTAATGTTCACCGAAATGATGTCGATTTGGGACGAAAATCATTGTGTATTTATAATTTTAATTTATTTCGAGGTTATAATAGTCTTCATCATTCAATTTTTTATTTTTCAACCCAAAACGACGTCGTTTCGGTGAACATTAGACAAAATTATCTAAAGTAACAATATATATGTGCTGAAATTATTTCTCAAGTTGCTGGACATCCAGCTATTAATCTTGATTGTTGATTTTCATTTATTCCCTATATTTAATGCTTTTATCCACCCATTTATGGTTACGATTCCTAGTTGGACATCCAGCAATTTGAGAAACGATAACAAAGGTGAATCAATTAATATAAGAAAATAAATAAATAAATAAAATGACGTAGTTTTTGGGTAGATGGAGATAAATATATCTCAAGCTGCTTAAGAAATATTTTTCTGTAATATATATACACGAGTTATCGTTTCTCAAGTTGCAGGAGATAATTTTATCTCTTACACAAACATAAAAGTATATTGGACGCCATATGGGACCAAGTGAAGAGAAGAGATAGGAAAGAAAACGTGAGCCTTACACGCTTTTACGTCTAGGAGATAAAATTATCTCTTACAACATGAAAAACATAAATTCCCACTTAGGAAAAAATATTTGTCATTTTAAAAAATATAATGTTTGTCATTTTAGATGAGAGGAATACATAAATTAATATTTTTTTAAAGTTTAATTAAAAAAATACCTACTTTCTTTCCTTATAATTTCATTATTTGTGTCTTTCTCTCACTTAAAGTAACAAAACTCTATCCTTTAAAGGGACAAACATTAAATCCATATGTATATATATATATATATATATAAATTAAAATTGCTATCATATGTGATAGTAGTGTGATTGACTATTGTGCTCCTGTAAAATTTTCCAATTAGATAACTCAAATTCGAATCCACGAATATTTTTGATTTATACCAAGTTCTAATATTTTGTACATGTATGAAAAGACTTGACATGGGTGCTTGTGGGTCCTTTACAATTGAGGACAATCCTCGTTAATTCAATGTTTCAAAACATAATTTTATACTGATTTTTAATAGGACTTGTTAAATTGGGTTCATTTTTTATTAATTCATGCTAATTATTATACCATGCACACATACATATTGGACTTCATATTTGACGGTCCAAAACAATTGAGAATAATCTTCGTTCAAGCTCTTTATATCCTAAACTAAGTTTTGTGTACATATTTATGTTCTTGTGACATTACTTTTAAATATGTATGCCAATTTATTTTATCATTCCCAAAACCCACAAGGAAGCATTTTTTTGGGAATCTTTTTGACCAAACACGTTTGCATAAATTTTGAAAAGTTATGTAAAATTAAAAAAGAAAAGAAAAGAAAAAGTACTTGATTCGGTTACCAAAAGAAACCATAAGGGGGGAGAGGGGGTAGAGGAAGATAAATAGAGAAGCTAGCCTGGTCAATTTAACCCCGAGAGAGAGGAAGATGAACAGAGCAGCGTGAATGAACAAGGATACAAGCAAATTGATTTTGTGATTTTCTACAGGGATATTTTTGTCTCAAAAATTAGTTGATATTTTTCCACCGGTTGGGATTTGTAGAATACCATATGTGGGATGATATTATTTTTCATATTTTAAAATCCTGAAAATATAATTTTCTCAGAAAATTTTTACACTCCTTTATATCAAACATGGCTAATTAAGATTCCCATAATCACTTTCCCAAGAATGCAAACAAATTTCACCTATCAAACACCCCCTGATTGTTTAATGATTGGTATGGATATATTTTGTTTTGTATCTCATGTTTGACTTATTACATAACGATATTTCTGTTGTCATATACGAGCTACTCTAATTTTCAGGGTGAAAATTATGTTAATATGAGCATTTATCACCAAAGTGTTTTGTTTGTATTAATTTGCATTGTTTTTATCTAACTAATAAATGATTGTTTAAATTTTAATGTGAAAAATGTATGAGTTAGCATAATTGTTTATTACTGTAGTGTTGATTTTCATAATTTTAACCTTTTACTAAAAACTATTGTCATTCCTAATACTTGCCTAGAAGGAGTTGTGAGATATACAAATTGAAAATGCATTTGCCTTGAAAATTCATGTCCCCAAAAGGGTTAATATTTTAAGACTAAAGTATCCTTTCTAAAATTTTGCTCAAAGGAGGGTATGTAATTTGTGTCTTTATGCTTTTAATATGGTTTATTTTGACATGGTAATTTTATTTATTTATTTTTTTGCTATAATGTCCGTTCAATTTTACAAGTTCAATTCCTTTATATTTGGGTACATTTCTTTTTTTTTTCTTTTTTTGGTAGAGACAGAGATGTCTAGTTCAATGGACTAGTATGTTGCTTTTGGATCTAAGTGCCTTATCTAAAGTATTTATGAGCTAGATGCCCTTGAGTCAAGCAGACCAAGGTACACAGAAGACAATATACGACTTTGCCAAAGGGTGTGTATGCACAATGAGAACATAAACAGTAAGAGAGAGCGTGTGTACCTGTAGGTTTTATCTCTTATTTATAGAGTTTACCTGTGGATATTGGGTGCTGGACTTTCATGACTTTTGCTAATGGCCCAAGCCGATGTATTATGCTATCGTATTATGATTAGTATCCTTGATGAATATCTTTTCTTAATTATGTCCGATTTATGCTTAGATTGTCCCTTGTTGGGCTTAGCAATAGTGGGTTTCAGTTAGCAATAGTGGGTTTCAGATATGGGTCCATAAGTCCATAACAGATACACCTAATGAGTTTGTGTTAGGGGTGTTCATCAATCAATCCCAAATTTTAATTGGACTATATCAGATTTTGGATTGGTTGATGAAAATTGATCCAATCCAAACTGATCTAATATATTAATTCCCCTCTACCTACTTGGGTATTTTTCCAATCATAATCCAAAAAATTTTAAACTCAAGACCCGTTAACCCATCAACTAAATCCAAGAAAAAACTTAGTCACGTCTCATCAACAAAATTTCATCTACGAAGAGCATCATATCTCATTGTAAAAAAAAAAAAAAAGTATATTATCGTTTCCTAATGCTTTTATATATATAAAAAAATTTCTACAAAGCCAATATATAAAAAAGAGTTATTTGCACAATAATCATGAAACAAATTTTAGGATTTTCAAAAAATCGAAAACCGATCACATCCAAACCGAAAAAATTGGATTGGATCGGATCAGATTTGAAAAAAAATCCAAACCGAAGGGATTGGATCTGATGATTTTTGCTTTCAAAACCGATCCAATCCAGACCGCGAACACCTACAGTTTGTGTTGACTTTTGTGCTAGTTTTTTTTTTTTTGGAAAGTGTGTATCATTTCAAGGACACAAAGTTGTGTCAATTTAAATAAGAGAAAGAGATAAATCATGAGAGAGAAAATAGATGAGAAAATTCTTAAAAGTGTGAGTCCTATCTCTTTATGAGGGTGAAAAGATATTAGGTGTGTCATTTAAAATGACACACCTTTTACTTTTTTTTTTTTTTTAGCATCAAATGTCCTCGCCCTACAAAGGTTTTTTTATATAATTAGAATATGTATATAGGATGTCAGGGTTGAGTTTGATTTGAAATTCAAATATTAAAAATGGATTCGCAACCCCAAGGGTGGCTCAGTTGGCAGCTGAGCTCCCAAGCGATTGCTTGGTGCAGGGATCAAACCCTGCCTCAAGCAGTTTCTTGGAAAATCTTTAGGGGCCAGAGGATAAGTCAAAAATCTTCGGTTGGGGTATTAGTCTCATCCTTTCTCCGATTGCGAAGCTTAGTGCACTCACCCTTACAATGAAGGACTAGCCCAAATGAGCCGTACCTCAAGGGCATGGTGCCCGGAATTTGACGATAAGTCATTTTTGCTACAGGAGCGAAAGTTTCAGTGAAATCCTCACCTGGAATTTGACGATTCCCAGCAATAACTAGCCGTGCCTTATACCTCTCAATACTGCCATTAGAATGGTACTTGATCTTACAGACCCACTTACATGGAAGTGCATGTTTTCCAAACGGCAAGTCGGTAATACGCCAAGTTTTATTTTCCTCAAGAGCACGTATTTCAGTACTCATGGCATCCATCCATTCCTTACTCTTCATTGCCTCCTTAAAAGAACAGGGTTCAGATCTTGCATCAATAGCTGCAACAAAGGCTTGATGTTGATTAGAGAATTTAGTTAACGTGACATAATTATGTATTGGATATCGCATACCTGAGATGGGAGTAGGTGAGGTGATATCGTGACTTTGTGCATGTGTTTCCGCCAAGTTACATTGATATTCACTAAGATATTGAGGCAGCTTACGGACACGTGTAGGACGTGATGCTCCCCTTTCCTCATGAGCTGCAAGTATTGGTGTTGTTGGAATTACATCAAGAGGACTAGGCTCTGGTGTGCTCCCCCTTTCCTGCAATGGTTCTTGGTCTGTCTCTGTGGTACCTTCAAGAGAAATGGTAGCTTCATCATCCTCATTGTCAGCAAAAAAACCAGCCACTGGTCTTTCATCAAAAGGCATTGTCAAAGGAAGTTGAGGAGGAGAGGAAGTGACTGATGTTATAGCAAAAGGGAATTCTGTTTCGCAAAACTGCACATCTCTTGACACAAAATATTCATTTGTCTCAAGATCATAAACTTTCCACCCCTTTTGTCCATAAGGATACCCTACAAAGACACATCTCCTTGAGCGCGGACTAAACTTATCTGTGGGTTTGGGTTGTGTAGTGGCGTAGCACAAACACCCAAATACTTTTAAATTGCTATAGTTGGCTGCATTGCCATGAATGAGCTCATGTGGAGTCTTTCCACCAAGGACCTTAGAGGGCGTTCTGTTGATGAGGTGTGCTGCAGTTAATACACTTTCTCCCCAAAATTCGATTGGCATATGAGCTTGGAACAACAAAGCTCGTGACACATTCAATATATGTCTATGTTTGCGTTCGACTCTCCCATTTTGTTGTGGAGTATACACACACGAAGTCTGATGGAGAATACCTTTCTCACGGAAAAGCTCAAGCATATTTTTAGACTTAAACTCAGTTCCATTGTCTGAACGAATGATTTTTACTGATTTACCAAATTGATTGTGCACCATAAGAAGGAACCTGCGCATTTTCTCATAAGTTTCACTCTTCTCGCTCATTAGACAAACCCACACTGAACGGCTAAAATCATCAACTATCGTTAAAAAATAATGAGCACCAGAATGAGAAGAAGTACGATAAGGTCCCCATATATCACAATGAAGAAGTTCAAAACAATCATTGCTATGATGATTACTGACAGAAAACATAGTTCTAGTTTGCTTGGCCCGACAGCACACATCACAGGCCTTATTATCTACACTATCAAATTTAAATTTTGCAACAAAAGGAATCATTGAAACAGCTTCAAGAGAGGCATGACCCATCCGTTTATGCCATAGCTCTAGAGATTCATGGGATCGAACTGCAAACGCTGCTGTTTGGTTCTGCCGAAACACATACACTCCGTCTTTGAGATCACCCAACCCAATCACCATCTTCAGCTTGCGGTCCTGCAAAACACAATTCTCATTAGTAAACAACACATCTTCTTCTTGTTGTTGCACCAATTGAGACACAGAGATCAGATTGCATCTCAGATTGGGTACAAATAATACATCAGATAAAAGAAAATGTGGATTGAGTGCAACAGTTCCTTTCTTTATGGCATGTGTTACAGCTCCATTAGGTAGCCCTACTGCAAGTGATTCAATATTTTTAACATTCTCCAACAGTTCAAGTGAGCCAGTCATGTGACGAGACGCACCACTATCAATGAGCCAATCATAAGAAACAACGTTACCAGATAATTTTTCAGCAGGAGGATGAGGTTTATCCACCAATGAAAGCAAGCGCGTCACCACGTCTGTCACAACTTCTGGAGTTAGAGCAGAAAAGGCAGCAACATGTTCCTGTGACTCCTTAGTTGTTGCAGCATTTGCACTATTCTGTGCAGTGTGAAAGTTGTTAGAGTTTGGATGACTTCGTCCTCCTGCAAAGCGCCCACGTCCTCGCCCCCTGCCACCTCCACGATTGGGATAGCCAAAAGTTTGCCAACATTTAGATGATTCATGGTTAGTCTTTCCACAATGGCGGCAAGGTACACGCTCAGCGAACTTCTCCATCCCTGTAGGTGCTACAGTTTGTGCAGCACAACCTATGACATCAGCTCTTTCATTTTGTGTACGAATTATGGAACGATGTGTTTCCTCCTGTGTAACAATGGCATAAATCTTGTTCAGTGATGGGAGTGGTGTGGTATTCAATATCTGTGTGCGTAGGTGCCCGAATGTGGCTTCATCGAGTCCCATAAGAAACTGGTATACTCTATCGTTTTCCTTCTCTTCCTCTACTTCTTTTGCATATGCGCATGTATCTCCACAAGTACAAGACTTGTACACTTTACTCCCTTCAAGCTCGTCCCATACGGCTCGCATTTTTGTGTGATACGCTCCCACACTGCTACCTTGTTGTTTAATTGCAGACAAACTTGCTTTAAGCTGATATACTCTTGGAGCATTTGCAACTGAGTAACGCTCTTTTAAGTCGTCCCAGAGGTCCTTGACATTATCAAAACACATGATGAATGGCTGGAGCGTAGGATCAATAGTGTTGTGTATCCAACCATTAATCATTGAGTTACACATCTCCCATGCATTCCACTCTTCAGTGTCATTCTTTTCTGGCGTCTTCACAGACCCTGTAATGAACCCCAATTTGTTTTTGGCCTTGAGTGCGTTTTTCATGAGCTTAGCCCAATTCTCGTAATTGGCTTCACCTTTTAGCATCACTGTTGTCAACAAAATCCCGGGATTATCAGACCCTCCCAGATAGAAAGGAGAGCCATGATCCGAGATTATTTTTGTTTTGCTACTTCCCTCCTTAGCCATTCTCAACTGACCAAGCTTTCGCACTTGACGTAAGGCACTCACTCAGAGTTTCAATTTTGCGGAAGTGTTTATTATGGTATCAAAGCCTGGCGGAAGTCGCATATAGACTTCCTCGTCAAGATCACCATTAAGGAATGCATTGTGTACATCCATTTGATGAAGCTCCCACCCTTTTGCGACAACAACAACCAAGAGAGTTCTAACGCTCACCATTTTTGCTACAGGAGCGAAAGTTTCAGTGAAATCCTCACCTGGAATTTGACGATTCCCAGCAATAACTAGCCGTGCCTTATACCTCTCAATACTGCCATTAGAATGGTACTTGATCTTATAGACCCACTTACATGGAAGTGCATGTTTTCCAAACGGCAAGTCGGTAATACGCCAAGTTTTATTTTCCTCAAGAGCACGTATTTCAGTACTCATGGCATCCATCCATTCCTTACTCTTCATTGCCTCCTTAAAAGAACAGGGTTCAGATCCCTTACAATGAAGGACTAGCCCAAATGAGCCGTACCTCAAGGGCATGGTGCCCGGAGAAGGTTAAATTTGACTTAATAGTACTCTAAAAGAGGACTAATTCTGCTTAGGGCCGGCAAAATGAGCTGAGCCCGCCGGGCTGGCCCGCCCCGCCTGCCAAATGGGGCGGGCTGGGTTGAGTCTTTCAACCCACCAGCCCGCCAAACCCGCCCCGCCAAACCCGCCAGCCCATATGGGTCAGCCCACCAAGTCATTTTTTTTTTTTTTTTAGGTTACCCAATTGTTATGTAGCTCCGTATCTTAGATTTCTCTGCTTGCAAGTGGCTTTTTTGAATTGTTGTGGACTGCTCATACAACACTTTGTTACTTGTTTTGTTATTCTATTTTATCCTGATATGATTTTATTTTTTTATTATTATTTTTGGATTGAAAGATGCATATTTATATGCAGATTATTAAACACTGATCTTCTTGGTTTCATAAGCACATTAGGATTTTATACAGATTTTTGTATGCTTTTATGCAGATTTTTTTATGTGATTTTATGCAGAATTTAATTTTTTGTATTTTATTTTTATATATTTTTTATTTTAGGCGGGCTGGCCCGTAGCCCGCCAGCCCACTCATAAAACGGGCCGGGTTACTCAATTCAACCCATTTTATCAAAACGGGCCGGGGCGGGCCAGCCCATTTTGGGCGGGCTAGTGGCGGGCCGGGGCGGGCTGGCCCATATTGCCAGCCCTAATTCTGCTATCTGTTTTAGATTGACTATTATGAGTTTGGAATTTATGCATTGTAGTATTTAAACAAAATTTTAAAAAATTATCGAGAATAATAGTTTTTAAATGTAGGAACTTCAAAGATACGAAAAATAATATTAAAAATCTGTTCAAGCATAAGAAAAATCCACATTAATTATATTCTCATTAAAAAGAGATTAACTGAAAAACAAAATTGGTTGGGATTAACCTTATCTATTTTATTTCTGTAATTAAAGTCAAACAGATCAGATCATGCACAAAATTCGTAATTTATGTCTACAACATATGTTGTTCCGTCTGATCTTTAAAGGAAGATAAGTTTAAAAAATATACTACTCTTTTCTCATTATTTTAAATATAAGCCTTTTTTGAAAATAAAATAAGATCTTTTTATTTATATTGAAAGTTGGTTTTTATTAAGGGTAAAAGATTTCTCCATCAGGTAAGTTATTTCTGGTGAGCTCAAAATAACGTCGTTTTAGAATAAAAATTAATTTGTTATTATAATTCTAAGATATTGCAAAGTTATATTAGTCTTTATCATTATAAATTTTTAATCTTATATCTCAAAATGATGTCGTTTTGAACTCACTGAAGATAATTTTATTTCCAATAACGTGAGAAATAACTTTTCCCTTTTATTAAATTAACTTTTTTATGTTTTATTTATTCTATTAGGAAGTTGATTTTCCTTAAACTGATTTTCTAACCATTTTATTGGTTTTCCCTGTTGAAAAGTTGATTTCTTACAAATAACTTCCTAACATTTTCTATAATTATTAAAGCAAGTTTTTATCTACCAAAAGGAAAAGTGAATTTTTAAATGAAAAAAAATAGAACTTTGTAAAGTCGATTTTTGAGAAACCGATTTCATAATACAAAACTAAATCAGCCTGATTTAGAAAAATAAGAAAATATAAAAAAAAGGAAGTATTTAAAAAAAAAAAATCAGGTAAAAAACTTCCAGAAGGTCCAAGAAGTAAAGAAGTAAATCCAAATAAAAAGATAAAAACTGAATCTGTTTCCCGATTTCAAATACTTATCTTAAATAGAACATACCTATCTTAAAAATAAATAATGGGGAAGGATATTGTGACGATCAAGTTGTGTTACTACCAAGTGACTATTAATCAATCTCACCGTTACATCGATTATGTTGATTTAACGGTTATATTTATTTTCATATTTGTATGGTCACGATTCTCCATATTTAAAGTGAAAACATTAAATATGAGAAATCATAACCATACAAAGGTAAAAATAAATATAAAATATTAAATTTGGGGAATCATAACCATACAAAGATAAAAATAAATATAACCGCTGGATCAATAAAATCGATCTAACGGTAAGATTAATTGGTAATCACTTGGTAGTAACATAACTTGATTGTCACAATATCCTTTCCCGTAAACAAAAGAGAACAATGTATATTTCCCATTTTAAATTTTTAAGGAAAAAAAAAAAAAAAGCAGGAGAGAATTAAGGACAATGATAAACATTCTATTACTTTAAAGGCGGGACCCACTATAACGAGAGGTGAATGAAAGAAAGAGAGGTGACTAATATTTGTGGTTTTGTGACGGAGAATTAAACGAAGCTTTGAGGCAAGGAACGAGTGTGGCGTTTTTGACTTGCGCGTTCCTCATGTTCTTGTTCATGTTCTTGGATCTGATTGAACCCTAATCTAATCTGAAAGCTTGGTCTCGATCGTAACGAGACTCTGTTTCTCCCTCTCTCAGGCCATGCGACTCTGCTCCTCCGCCATCGCCCTCTCCAGAGAGGACTCCTTATTCACTTTCGCTACTATCTCCTTCTCTCTTCTCGATTTCACCAACCATGTCCTCCGATACCCACGCCGCCCCTAATATCAATCCCAAGGGTCTCTTCTGCAATGCTGCCGCCGGTGCAGCCGCCGGTATCCTCCCCTTTCTTCTCTACTCTATCAATTTTCTTTATTAAATTTTCTTTTTTATTTTTCTATTCAATTGGATTGGTTGTCTGATTTATGTATATACACGAACACGGTGTTTGTCCGTTTGTTTCATCTATTTATTTAATTTGATGCAGGAGTTATTGCTGCTGCGTTTGTGTGTCCTTTAGATGTCATCAAAACTAGGCTTCAAGTTCATGGGGTACCGCAGCTCGCTAATGGAAATGTTAAAGGTAGAAGCTGCCTTATGCTACTTGTATTTATTTATTTGGTTATTTAATTTTAACTTTGGGGGAGAAAACAATACAACGAAGAGTTGCCATGTAGGTCATACAAAAGACTCGTTGTTTAGCCTTTTACTTTGAGAGTTTAAATCATTGTTTTCAGATTTGAGGTTATTAATATTATATGAAAAAGGATAAAACAACATTGAGAATACTGAAACTGAATACTGTATTTTTTTGCGGATTGGGTGTTTTTTTTGGTCAGCACGCAGTATAATAGTTGCTAGTCTGGAACAAATATTACACAAGGAGGGGTTACGCGGCATGTACCGTGGGCTGGCTCCCACTGCGCTGGCTTTACTTCCAAACTGGGCGGTGAGTCCTTGCTCATTCTCAATGTTTCTTTGTATCCATTATTTTCTTAATGAAGTAAACAACAAATAGAGTCTTCACCAATGTATAATTCTCACGTCCAATATGTCTAACCTTCTCAATTTTTGGCTTCATATTGGGAATGAAATATATATATACCTACCTCGCTCTTGTGGAAGGTTGACATATACGAAACTGTTGTATTAAAGATATTTGTTTGTAGTCCATGGGTTGGTGTTGTCTCTCTGAGAGTATGAAGTAATTTATGAGTAACTTTCATACTTCCTTTCTGTGTTAAGATTATGAGCATTTTATGATTTCTTGACAAAGATTGGGTTTCACTTGTTTTTTCTCGAAATACGCTAGAGGACTAGATGGCTGTGCGGTTGATCATAACCCAACCAAGTACCAACTATTATTTTCTATGGCTGGCTCAGGGTGTTCAAGTTACTTGAATGCTCTCTGCTAACAGGATGAGAAATAGACTGTGTTTTTGTGTTAAATTATAATTTTATTCAAGAAGAACTGAAGGTATGATGATAGAAGACAAGGAAAATTATCTAATTATATCGTATAATAAGGAAAAACAAAATGAAAACGAAGAGTATACCAAAATAATAAAATCCTTGAATATCTTCCACTGTCATTCAAGAAATTCTTCAGAGTGCTTCATTTTCTGAGCACTGTATGGATGCCAATAATCATACTACAGAGGTTTTCAATGGAATAAAACTTTACCTAGAACTTATTGCATTTCTCTCCAACAAGACACATTGTATCATTGCAAATGTAGCTCTCTCCATAACACCATACCCTTCATCCCTCCAAAACTCTTGGCCTCCATAAAGTATTTAGCAAAGGGGGAGTTACTTTTGGTTGCAATTTTCATAATCAGTTAACCTTTCATCACATGGAGATGTGCTTTAGGATTTTAAGGTTTTAGACTAGGTAGGATTAAGACTGAATATATCGGACTAAAGTAAGGGGAAGAATTATTGGCTTAGAATAATGGAACCTTCGATTGTTGTGGACATAACTTAAATAGGAGTATAGGACCATTCACAACTTGTGGACCAAATTGTTCACAACTTAATACCCAAGCTAAACCTAAAATAACTTGCTACTAACAAACAAAGTGGATAAACAAATTTCGGCAAATAAAGGAATAGCGCACAGCGTGGAGACTAAATACTAGACTTTAAGACACCAACTGAAATTGCTAAAATACCCTGGACTAAAACAATATCATCTTAGATTCTTAACTAAAGTGAAACTGATTGACCACATACTAACCCTAATAATTTTTTATTGTTATGACACAGCGCAGAGCTATGAGTATTACGATGAATTGAGCTCTAATATTACTTTTAAAGCCAAACTAATAAGATGATTTGATCTTTAAACTTATACCTTTAGGTTTTCTCGTTGCTTAATCAATTTAGCTTACTATTGGATAATTTATTTTACTGGGCTGTAGAAATCTATATATTTAGCCTGTCTACATTATTTTTAAAGAAGAATACTATTCTTCTAGTAAGTACTCTAATTGTATCAATTTGTATTGTAATCTTGTAGGTTTATTTTACCATGTATGAGCAGCTCAAGAGCCTTCTTCATTCTGATGGTTTGTCCATTGCTGATTACTTTCCTATTCAACCAAACAAGGAATTGTCTTTTGTTTTTTCAAAGTTGATGTGCCCTCCACCTCCCCCAAAAAATGTAGATGTACGAATTGTAATAGCTATGGTATGTATGCAGATGAAAGTCATCATCTTTCAATTGGAGCTAATATGATAGCTGCTTCTGGTGCTGGGGCTGCAACTACCCTGTTTACAAATCCACTTTGGGTTGTGAAGACTAGACTCCAAGTATGTATCTTCAGTTCATGCTGAATGTTATTATGATCTAATTGATTATGCTATCAGCCTATCACATATAATTGGCATAATGCATGAGTTAATTAAATCCTTCGTGATATACTGTACTTTATTAGAGGTTATAAAACTATTTTGATTGTCTCATTTACCATTAGTGTCATGGAATTCGATACTTTAGAGTTTTATTTTCTTTCTGGCATAGAATTCCTAGAATCGTGGTAATCAAATGAGAAGGCAATGAAGGCCTTCTAAGTTTTACATTGTTTGTTGGCTTTCTGTATGATATCTATGCAAGATGACAAAACCTCTATTTAGTGGATCAGGAAAAGAACAAGCACATGAAACATCTAGTTTTGATGTTTTTGCCTGGGGCAGATCTTTTTATCCATTTAGGAGCAAGGGTTTATGAGCTTCTTCTTGCATATATATTGTGTTGAAACAATAGAACTACAGGGCTTCTTTGACCTTGCTTGTGATCAGTGCATGTGTGTGCGTGTGCGTGGGTACTCTGCACTAAAAGTTTGCTGCCTTTTTTAATGTAGACCCAGGGAATGAGACCTGGTGTTGTGCCATATAGGAGCACGCTATCTGCATTGAGGAGAATTGCCCATGAGGAGGGCATTCGGGGGCTGTACAGGTTTGTGTTGATTATCATAAATGCAACAGGATGGTATGTAGTTATATATAATATTTAATAATTTAACGACATTTTTTACTTTCTTTGCCATAAACAGTGGCCTTGTACCTGCCCTGGCTGGTATCAGTCATGTTGCCATCCAATTTCCAACGTATGAGACAATAAAATTTTATTTGGCTAATCAAGGTAATTTCATGCCTGTCCTAGTTCTCTGTGAACTCTTGTGAGTTTTGGCAGTTAATTAGTGCAGTCACTGTTTTGTATCAGATGACGCAGCAATGGATAAACTTGGTGCACGTGATGTTGCAATTGCCTCATCAGTCTCCAAAATTTTTGCATCCACATTGACATATCCTCATGAGGTATGTTGCTGACTGATTGACTTAGTGTAGTTCAAGATATCTGCACAAACTTAGGTATCATACTTCTAGTTGCCTTGTCTTGTGAATGAAATGACCTTGCCAATCATTTGACCGAAAGATGGTATAGAGTCCATTTTCAATGTTTAAAGCATCCTAGAATAATATTATTTTCACTGTATTTAGCTATTTCTTGAATATTTTGAGCTTACTCTTTTTATTTCATTGTCAACTTAGAAAGCCATATACCCATTAATTGGGGTGGGATTCATGAATTCATTATTACTTATCATTTTGTTGGGCAGACAAGTATTAAAATGTAACAAATATTTTGGTATTTTGCTTGCAGGTTGTACGTTCCAGACTGCAAGAACAAGGGCTCCACTCAGAGAAAAGGTACTCTGGTGTGATTGACTGTATTAGAAAGGTTTTTCAACAAGAAGGTGTACCTGGTTTTTACCGAGGGTGTGCCACGAACCTTCTGAGGACAACACCAGCTGCTGTGATCACATTCACCAGCTTTGAAATGATACACCGTTTTCTTGTTTCACATTTTCCTTCTGATCCACATCCTCAAATTTTGTGATGATTGATCATGGCGGTCATCTGTCATCTGTCATCTGTAGCAGTAGATTCCGAAACACAAGCTAGTACAGCTGAGTAATCCTTCTCCTGGCAATGCAGATCCCATTCTTTGTGATTTTTAGTTTATATACGGTAGAGTCCCACATCATTTTAGCCATAATTGAGCCTGGTCTCCCTGGTCAAACTTGTGCAAGTTATTGTCTTTGTAGGGAGACCGAGGGATAATTATAGATTCGAGAGTGATAATGACGATAAAAATGATAAGGTGGCACGAGGATGTCCTGCTTATTTCATTTGGAAACTGTTTAAAATTATCATATCCTGTTTAAGATTCTCTACTACAATCGCTGCTTCACATCGCTTGCATCTAATAATCTTGAATTCTTGATCCAGATCCGTGTACTAACCACATCAATAATCTTGATTCACAGTTCTAGCCATTCTGATATTCCTTAAATCAAGGGTAAAAGATTCAAAGAATCTTTTTTTTTTCCTACAAATAATATTTTTTTAAACAATTCTAAAACTATGAACTGAGACAGACTCCCCAAGTGCTAGAACTCTGTACGTGTACATGTAGCGTTTATTATTGCATGATGGGGGCGTACAGTGTTTTGGATTCTCAATAATTGGGGCTCCACCTAGCGGCGGGGTGTTATTTGTGCCTTTGGAAAGTTACTGGTGGTGACCCATTATCATAATGTTCATCAAGAAATAAAGGTTCAGTGGCAAAGGGCAATCACAATATTGAAGGGTTGTAGGCCCTGGTTATGAACTTAGGTTGAACGCAACTTCAAAATTACTGCATAAAACAATATGCAATGTCACCTGTTATCATGTAGAGGGTGCGTGGGAAATCCCCTTTGCAAGGGAATGTGTGAAGGTAGAGGAAAATTAGAAAAAGGAAAAATTGATCATCGGACATGCAGTAACTGTGTGTTAAATGATCAAACAATAAGCTAATTTCGTTATGTAAAAATATTTAGTCCTTTAGCATAAATATTGCTGTAAGCAGGTTCCTACAATCGTTTTTTGAATAAAAATTCTAATAGGAAAAAAGAAGAAGAAGAAAATGAAAGTGTAAATGATGGCTCTTCTTTTTTATATTTAAAATGTAATGAAGAAAAAGAAAGGAAGACCCATAGGGACTCAAAACGGTGGGTTGCTTTCCTCTTCTTAAATTATATTAAATAAGGAAGAGCACTCGATTTGGACATAGGATTAGAGGTCCTAGCTCTTGTAGGAGAGAACATTTATGAAGACGAAAGCTTTGGGCGAGTTAAGTTGTCAAAATCAGAAGGACTTCGAATACCAAACAAAACGTCCAACAGCAGGGAGGTTTTATCTCTAGCAAGAGAAGACGTCTCTATCAGTTTCCTTGCGAAGCATGTTACCTTTCTTACTGTAGATGAGTTTTTCCCCGTTAGATGACTCCATTATATTGTGTTTAAAGTAGAACATGTATTATCGATTAATTTTTTTTTTTTATTATTTACTTTTTTTACGCCATAAAAAAAATGGGGTTTGCATTTGTCATTCGACATGACACAACAAATTTTTCTACACACACAATATTTTGTGGGACTCATACTTTTTGAAGAAAAAAGAAAAAAAGAAAATTACGCCTCTCAAAACGAATCTCTATAACATTACACAATCACTTTTCTTACACTATAACTTTTATAAAACCCAAAAAAATATACAGCTTTTGAAGTTTACGCTGGATCTCGTTTAGAAAATTCTCCTCCTCCTCTTTCTACGAGAACGCCAGTTAACATATTTCCACAAAAAAAGAAGAAGAACGCCACTTAAGTTATGCAAATTGAGATAATGATGGCCCATAATTGGACAACTCATAAGTGAATATAAAGCGGGGTTACTAACTTCGGAAAAATATTTCTCCACACTAGTATAAAAATAAGGGGATTCCGTTGTAAAGATAAGAGAGGAATTTTTTTTGTGAATTCCACTTATTTTTATATGAGTGTGACATCCTTTGACTTTAGTTATTTTTATGGAATGGTCAATGGTAAGGGTGTATGAGTGCTTGTAATTTGACTTGAGTTAAAATTTACATCTTAAGGGTGTATTGGATTGAGATTTTAAAGGATTTTAATGGATTATTTTTTAGTAAAAAAATCTATTGGTATTCGATTAAGATTGTAAAGGATTGAAAAAAAGTCATGTGATATTCGATTAGGATTTTAAAAGATTATTTTAGGGTCCGTCCGAATCCGTTGGTATTCAATCAATATTTTAAACAAAAAAAAAAAAACAATCTTGTGATTTTCAAAAATCTTACAATTTTAATGGATTTTTTATTTGTGTGGATTTCGCGAGACTTTGTAGTAAGAAATATAAATAGGATGTCTCTATCACAATCTCCCATTAACTCCTAGGATTTCTTGAAATTTTTCTAGTGCAGTATCTTCTTCTTCCTTTGGTGGGTCGTCCCACTCAAAACTGAGTTCCGTCATAGGAGCTTTGTCAAAACTCAAAAATAACAGATTTTTGAGCCATTTTTATCACAAAACAACTCAGAAACAACAACACAACAAGATTTTAATATAATTCATCTCAAAAATAACAGATTTTGAAGCAATTTTTGAAAGTTTAAAAACGTTTTTTCAAGCTATTGTTCATGATTTTTCTTGGTAGAAAATATGTGATTTTTATATTAAAAACAACATAAAATAGTGAGAAAACAACATGGGAACAAAAATTTCTCAAACCAAATTTCATTTTACATCAATGAAACAAGATCGATTTAAAAAAAAATTGAAACTTGCATAATATGAATCCTATGTTTCATAATAATATATTCATGAACGAAATTCCTTTGCTACAGGAAACGATTTCAAACAATTTCTGTGTCAATAGATCATTAAATTTTTTTTTTTCGAAACCTCCAAAGCAATTTAAGATTTCAATGTATTGATTGAAAACAATTTGAGAAATTTTCTAAACTTTCATGTAATAAAATCCAGAAATTCAGATTCAAAATTTTCTTGGAATACTCAATGAAAATACGCAAATGATATATTGTTAGAAAACTCTCATCACGTAGAACAAAAACTCCAAGGTTTACAAGATCAATTGCAAAAAATTTCAAACGAAAATTTATCATGAATTTTATTAATTGAGAAAATTATATTACGTTTTACTTTTTTTTTTATTAATATCATTGCATTTCTTTGTTAACTTTTTTATTGACTCTTGTAATTTTTAATGTTTGTTAAAAATTCATATGATTTTTTAAAATCTTATAAATTCATATTGTCCTTTCAAATCTTATAAATTTTATTAAAATCCTTTAAAATCCAATCTTATGAAATATTGATTGTAAATTATTTTTTTAAAGTTTCTCCAATTCTGAATAGTCTTTTAAAATTTTAATCCAATACATTCCCTCGTAATCACACAATTTACACCCAATATCTACAAGGTACAATATGGGTTATACATTTTTAATATTACGGGTATACCAAACCTGATATACTCGTTTATTAAATGAAGAAAATTTGAAGGAGAAAAATATAAAAATAAATAAGCAAAAGTTTGCTCCCTCCCCACCTAAGCATTAGCGTTCACTGCTTGGCATCCAAAGTTTAAGACATCCCTAGGCGGCTAGAAAAGACGCATGGGATTGGATTCGTTTGTCCAGTTCTTTTCTTTCACAACGAGAAGAATAAAAGAAAACGACTATTGTTTTAATTTCAGCGTATTGGAGTTTTGTCAACATGATTTATTATTATTAGTAGGAAGCTACGAAACGAGATAGATAAAGTCAAGAGGGTACTAATTGAAATTGAGTGCGAGTGGCGTTAGTGTTGTTGTGATAAAAGAAACAAGATGTCATTGTACTACGGAGCAGGTTAGAAATTCACATGGTTTATGTACTAAATTATTTTTTATATGATTTGGTTATATAAAATTTTTATGTTTATTTTTTTCTTTGTATGCATAAATAAATAGGGTTTAATTATCATAAATATAAAAAATTTATATAGTCATGTTATATAAAATATTAACACCGAGGAACGATTCCCGTGTATTATATAGAATAACAAGGAGAACATGAGGCCGGGATTGAGAGTGGGATATGAAGAGCAGAGCAGGTCCTCCTTCAGTTTTTAGCTTCAGGGGGCATTTCGTACAGAGAATTTTTTTTTTACGGAATCACAATTTTTAGGAATATGATAAGAAAATAAATTTGTTAGGAATGTTACCAAAAAATTGTTTGGTAGACTAACATATTTCCGGAAATATTGGATTAATTTTTTTGATGCTGTGTTTAGTTGTATTAAATTTTCCCTTGTCATAGAAATCCTAAAATACCATATCCTGAATGGTATCCCTGATGGTTTTTTTAAAAAAATTTACACAAAAAAAAAAATCCCTAAAACATCAGATTCTCGAAAAAAATTCTTAAAAAACATATACCAAACGATGCATTCTTATTTACCCAACTAAAAAATTCCAGAAAAACAAAAAAATTCTTGCTAACAAACGGGCCCTCAATTTCATCATAGCTTGGTAGGTCCAAAAAGCCTAAACCCATCAAAGGAACCGGGAGTGCTAAACTGTCATGATTCGTCTTGGAATGCTATACAAATGCCGTTTTTTCGGAGAGAGAGACCATCGTTCTTTTCTGCACCATTTTTTATTGGGAAAAACACTTTTTTATGTTCATTGAAAATATTTTTTTCATATTGTAATCCTTTGATTTGTATATAAAGTTTTTATTTTTTATTTTTTATTTTTTTAATAAGTATAAAGTCCACCATTAATTAAATCACAATATGAGAATTATATTTTTATACAACATAAGAAAATCAAAGTCTTTTTTTATTTGACCATGATATTCCATTGAAAAAATGTATATTATTTTAATGATACAAGTTATGTTATTTTATAAACAAAAAAGATGTGATTTTCACTGAAAAAAATAAATAAAGGTGTGGGTCATATTTTTTTACATTTATAAAATGATATAATTTTTATCGTTTAAAATAATACACATTTTTTTTCTTAATTTATTGTGCAATGAATATTTTTATAGAGTTTAAAAATTCTGGTAAGGCAACAAGAACCCAAAAGAAAAAAGAATTGCAAAAAGTAAAGATTAGGCTTTATGCCGGGCCTTTATCCTTCTTCCCTTTAGTTTATAAAATATTTATTATATGTCCATATATCTTAAATTTTGTAAAAAATTTTGTTTATAAACTTGGAATTATGATCACTTTGATGAATGCTTTAACTTTGACAGCAAAAATGAGCTCTTTTGATCCTTTTACCTTGTGGGATCCTTTTTACGAAACCCGAAGTTATCCTCCAAAAAGTCACTGCTATGATGAATACAGTGAGTGACAATCTTCTTATATTTTGGGGTAATGGATAGTGGACAAAAGTTACACCGATGTTACATAAAAATTAAAGTGGAACATAGAAAATAGACATTTCATTCACAATACTTTGCATAGATTTGAATTCAAGGGTTTTACTGTAAATTATCGCTGATTTATGTTAGTATTGAAATCGAGAAAGTCTCTTTTCATTTTAATCTTTTTCTTTTGTAAAAATTAAGGAGCATCAAAATGTTCACACGTTTGTCTCCTTTTTTTTTTTTTTTTTTTAAATCATTTTCTCATGTTGTTGGGAATTGTTTTCTCATGTTGTGAGTCATCGAAATTCGTGTTTTTTTTTTTTTAACAAGTGATGAGACCTACCACTTGTTGTGTTTATAACACGAGAGATGTTATCTCATGTAACATGAGAAAAAAAATCCCTTTTTTTTAATAGTTAACTACGAGGTATTTTTATACAACTTTTTCTTGTCACTTTATTTTTAGAGTATGGCCCTAAGACTAGCTTCTTATTGAAATAGTGGACGCATTAGATTTCGTCACCGTAAAAAAGGTAAGACTAATCCACTTTCAGAGAAGAATCATTTACCAAAGATCAAACCTTAAGTAATACAAATTAACCCCTAGGTGCCAATTGAGTTACCCTAAGGGGGCGTTTGGTACGCAGCATTCTTCAGGATTTTCGGAAAATTGAATTTTTCTAAATTTTTAATTTTTGAATATTATCGTAAACTGAATGTAAAAATTATATTTTTGAAAATTGAGATTTCCGGACAAAAAAAAGTTATCTTCTACCAAACGCTCCGTAAGAGTTTCTCTCCTTTTAACCATGTCAAACAACCGGTCATAGTCTTAATTATAGTCATCAATCAGAAACTATCTTCCACAGAAAAATACATGTATTTTCAAATATCCCATTTTTTTTAATATCAACTTTAATTTTTTTTTATGAAATAAGTCGGTTCGGATATCTCAGAAGTTTTAATTTATTGAACTAGTTATGTAACTAATTTCGAGTAAGAGCTTAGTTGGTTAAAGTTTTTTATCCCTTTTCAAAAATATATTTAATAAGAATCGAAGCTAAAAAAAATTTAATGCACGGATCTTTGAATATTTCCATTTTTTTAAATGGAATTCGGGTTTGTATTGATACAAATTATAGGAGGAAAGGATTAAAAAAAAAGGGCTATATACATGATGCAGAGACTATTTGGTTTTTGGGGGAGGAGGATACACTTGTCCAGAGATTGAGTATTGCTTTCCACAAAATGAAGGTGCATGTGCTTCCATTGTATGATGTGGCAGGCCATCTTGAGAGTTGACAGCATGAAATTGCAAATTTCTGCACCAGAAAGTGACGTGAACCTTACAAAGAGAATTCACGAATATAATCATGTACTGTTGGCAGCAGCTGGGCTCACTTAACATGTGAAAGTCATAAAGAAAAAGCAATAACACGTTACTTTAACCTTTCAATAATAACTGCAACTATTAAGTTTTCTTAGATTAGTCAGTATTTCAAATTATTATCGATAATTAATTACCTTTCTGGTTATCTTTTAGAATGATCAGCAATTCTGCAGGCCATGCGTGTAATATTCTGTATCTATGCTTTGAATTTCGTAGCTTAAATTTTATTTTGAAACATTCTTAAGTTGACAATTGACATTATCTGTCATAAACATAAATTAACAGTCAAGTATATATGTAAGCATAGACTATATTAGACATGTATCTATATTAAAGGAATGATGGAAGATGGTGATACTCTTAAATTAATATAATTATTCATACTACTACTTTTTTTTTTTGGGACAATTTTAAAAACTATGTTCGAAGATATATTTGCAAAGCAGGTATAAAATAGATAATTGACTTTAACTTTACTCAAATTCAAAGATTAAATATAAATTAATTTTAAACTGTAATATATTTAAAAAAATTTATACTAATCTTGGAAATGAATACTTTTATAATTAATTTATGATAAAAAATTATTTTAAAATTTAAAAAATCCATGAAAATTAAAACTAAATGAGCAATTTAACTGAGAAGTGATTTATGAATATTAATTTATTACATAGCTATGGATAATCCACGCGCTTAGGTAGCAGTGGTCGTATGAAGGATTGGATTGAGCGGGTCATCCGCTGGATGACGCAGTAGCAAGTTGCCGGTTGCAGGCGCGCCACGTGGCCAAATATCATGACTCGCTCTCACTCCAGTTGGAGGATCGCCGTCTGATGTTTTCTTTTTTTTGTTTCTGAATGAACAACCCATGACCTTCAGTGAAGTGGGTCCCTTTTAAGACGCTCTCGTGGGCCTTCCCGAACCTAACTGCTTTGGTTCCGAACTACCAATTTGAATTTTTTGAACGTTACTCCGGTGGTGCTCGTCACTCTTTTTGTCCAATTCCCGACTATGCCCTCATCCTTTTTTTTTTCTTTTTAGTAAAGTTTGCCTTCATACTTTTGTGTCTGATATCATGTCCGTTCCTCCTTGTTATTTATGCATTAAACTTTCATGAATCACGATCCCATTTCGACATCCTAGGAGCTCTAGGGATAAGGTTCAATTTTAGGAAAAATACTTGTTTGTATATTATAATCGATATGTCATCGAAAAATGACTTAAGATTAAATAATGTGAAACAAAAAAAGTCTTAAAATTTGATTTACATTAATGGTCATTTATTAGTAATTCACATGCAAATATTGTTATAAATCTTTATGAAATTTATGACATACTTTAAAAATTTTAAAAATAATTTTTTTTCTCTTTTGAACTTTCATGTAATAAATAATAATACAATACCATATATATATTTTTATACTCTGTGTTATGTTTTTAATAGGTTAGTGCAATAATCTCACCGGACATAAATTTTTCCCCTACTTTAGGAAGCAAATCCTACGAAACAGATGCAAATAATTTGGATGAGATGGCCACAAACAATTGATGATCAGTTTTAATTTCATCATTATAACTTGGAGCCTGTGGAGGTAGCTGTTTTCCAACAACCATTGCACTAACCGAAAGGGAACGTCTACCAAATTGTGTGGATGCATGGCCATTCATTTTCAAGTTATTAGACGGATTATTAGATTACAATATACGATGTGAACTTTGTGAATGCTTGCTTTCAAGCTTTTCAACTTGCTCAAGCCAAGGTTGGTGGTACATGCCAAATTCTCTGTAGTCTATATACTTTTCGTGACTTAGAAACTTAACCGCATTTAATTCATGGATGTGTCGATATGGTAAAAACTACATATTCTTATATGCCTAGTTTTATAAATAAATAAAAAATTATATTGTTTCACTGTTCATAAAAAAAATTCAAGTTATTATTTTTTTTTGGGTAAACATTTAAGTTATTATTTAACTATGTATTGATGTATCATTAAATAAAATTTAACTACGATAATAATTAGTATAATTCTGTTGTATTATTAGTATAAATATTTTTTACGTTATCATCCAATATTAATTTGATATTTTGTTTAATAAATTTGATTATATTAACAATTTTACGAGATGTCAATTTTATTAAATAATTTCATAATGTATCATTAGATGTAATTATAAAAAAATTTAGCTGATAATATATCAACATTAAATTTCATAAAAAATAAACCTCTTTTTTAAAAAAGTCATACGCTGTTCATATTATGGTACATGGTGTGGCACTCTGTAAAATTAACACACCGTCGCATACGAATTCAGTTAACGTTAATTTGTTAAAATACAAAAGTACTTTTATAATTAATTTGTTAAATGCACCTAAAAGTGGAGGGGCGATTATGTCATTTGAGTCTCAACCTTAAAGCCAAATACAAGCAAGTAGGGGTGTTAACGAGTCGAGCCAAGCTTTGCTTTTAAAAGATTAAGTCTGTATTTAAATAGATCAGTTTGTCTTATTTACAAAAAATAAAAGTCTGATCTAGCCTGTTAACCTGCTTTAAAAAAATAAGACACTAAAAATTTATTCAAACAAAATATATAATCAATAACACTAGTAATTCAATAAATATTCATAAATTCAAGGTATATCCAAACAGCATAATATAGAACAAAATCATTCAAAAACTCTGTTTAACCAATAAAATGGAATGAGGAAAAAGCGAAGACTATTACAAGTAGTATAAAAAATATAAAATATAAATATAAAATAATATACTAAGTCGGCCCGAGAGACTCTAATGCCGAGCTTTTGAATTGGAGCATGAGGCCTTTTTATCAAACGAGCTTTTATACAAGTTCAAACTTGGTGCCAACAACTAATTTTAGACATGTATATGACTTCACGAGCCGAGTCAAAGGCCCTGAAAGGCCCCTGACTCGTTTAGCACCCCGTGAGCAAGTATCTTATCGTTACAAAACTATCAAGATCATATTCTTATAGCATTAGAAAAGTCATGCTTACTTTACCAAAAAGAAAAAGAAAAAGAAAAAGAAAAAAAGCCATGCTTAATTTGAATTCCAGAGGCAAGGGGACCTAGCTACTAATGGGCAAAATGATAATTGTGAAATACAAAGATAGGCTTGACCAAACGTGGTGTTTTGTGGGTGAACATTGACGAAGCAGACAAACTCAACCACCCCCAACCTCTCTTACGGAACTTTTCAGGTGTTAACGCCAAAGGAGGTTTTTTATTCCGTCAAGTTAGTTAGACAAGAGATGGCACTTCACTTTTCTTTTTCTCGATTATTCTATTTCTTTACTTTCATATTATATAGAATAAGGTTGAGTTGTGACATTAAGTGACTGTCATAATGTCATGTCCCTTAAATTATACACTTGAAATTTGTTTAAGAATAAAAGGTTACATCAACAACCAATATAATATAGGGAAATATTTTTCTCATTTCGTTGGAGATAGCTATCTCATGCTATACACCCATCGAATTTTGTGCCAGCTTTTTCCATTTCTTTTTCCTTTATTTTAAAGTGTAGACCCCACATATTTATCTCTCACACATGAGAGAACTATCTCAAGCAACATGAGATTAATAACTCCCTATAATATATGTACTAGGGTCAAGGCAGACCATGCCCGAAACGCATTGTTTATACTTGCAACGTTCATATTTCGATGGAATCCTTAAACTGGAAACTTGGAATAAAAGAGAAGAAAATAATCTGAGAGAACGATGGCAAAAGCCTTCATGTGCACAAGTCGGTTCTTGATGAAGTCGGTGGGTGGATGAGGACAGGTCCATGATTTTCAATGGAACAGTAAAAACGGAGCACTTAATATCCTAAAATCAAAGCAATATCATTAACGGTTTGATGGTTGGTCACTTGATAATTATCAAAATTAAAGCATCATACGAAGGCTATGCATTACACATAAGAGCCCGAGCAATACAAACTATTGATATTTTACTATTTTAGTATAACAAAAAATGAACATTCCTTTAATTGGTTACAAAACATCATGAAATTGTTTCAAGTAAATCATTGCGTTTGTAACCAAAATGTAAATCATTGCATTTCCTTTTGAGAAATTATTTTTTGGTGGTCTTTTTTGCTTTGTTTTTTTTTTTTTTTTCAACTGCAGCACAAATAAATAGTTTTGACAAACGTTATCCGCAAGTAAAGGGGGCAAAAATCTAGGCCATTTCATTTCCATAGTATCCAAAAATAAAAAAATCCAATAAGATATATATATTTTTTTATAAATAAGCTAGAGATATCCCCACTAGGCACATCCATAAAATTCCAAAAATTTAGCAAATCCTTGCCAACTAAACTACTTTAAGACTTAATTGTATATCGCCTAAAAGGATATACAGATATCCAACCAAGATCAGCCATCAACGTTCTGCAGATTCTTTTTTTGGTGAGGGGAAGAAAAAAAAAAGTAAGTGAAGCACACGCGCTGTAAAACGAAGTGACTGCTCCCGTGTGAAACAAATCCATAGGAAAACATAAATACTAAATTTCGTGATTGGAGGTTTGGGACTAGGTTCGGAGTTGAGCTGAGGGAAAAAAAAACAATAGAACAAAGTGGACTGGGGAGTATAAAACAGATTTGGATACTGAAAGAAAGAGAAGTAACTGTTGTGCTGTACGAATATCACTTTGTATTAGTAAAGAGAAAAAATAAAAGCTAAAGGTGATGGAGAATAAGGAAAGAAATCTCAACAATACTCTCAATAGCATGATGAAACATAATATCTGAGAGAGAACGATCACACTTACACGCTTTTAAAAAAGAAACTTCTTTCGTTCTTTCTTTCTTTCTTTCTTTGTTCTCTGTTCCTCACCTTAGATTCTTTTTTCTCTCTGGAAATCCAGCGATGGATGAGATTGTGCAATGTTGATCAGCTGGATTGTTCAGCTCAGTCTCCGTTGAAGGATTCAAAGGCCAGCTCGTGATTTGGTCACTTTTTGGTGTCCAAGTTATGGCGGCATTGTCCTTTTCGGTGGCTTCGGTTGTGGAGGATGTGCTACAACAGCATGGCACTCGTCACAAAGATCTTGATTTGGAATCTAGGAAAGCAGAAGAAGCTGGTAATTTCCTCATTATTTTTCTGGGTTTTCATAAAAATTCAGTTATGGAATTGGAGATAATAATAATAATAATATTCATTTTCTGGTCTCAAGTCTCGAGTCTCTTTCTTGTATCTCTTCCCTTGCACCAATGATCTATAACTTTTCTGTATTTCTTTGTTTCGGGTCTGATCACCGTTAACTCATTCATGTTTTTATGTGAATGTACTTGTTTATCATCTTTTTCACTATGATGGTTGCTTTCACGGGAGGCTGAAGAGTTTCAATTTTTTTGCAAAGAAAAGCTATCTGGATTTTGTATTAGTTATCCTGAAATGGGAAATCTTTAATGTGCAGCATCCAGAAGATATGAAGCAGCAGGGTGGCTGAGAAAAATGGTTGGAGTTGTTGCAGCTAAAGATTTGCCAGCAGAGCCCTCGGAGGAAGAGTTTAGGTTTGGTTTAAGAAGTGGGATTATCCTCTGCAATGTTATTAATAAGGTTCAACCTGGAGCTGTACCCAAGGTGAGGTGGATCCTAGTTAAATTTAATTTACACTCAGGTTTCGGTTATTGTTTGTTTACAATGTTTTCTTCTTTTAAGGTTGTGGAGAGTCCTGTTGATTCTGCACTGATCCCCGATGGGGCACCTTTATCGGCATATCAGTATTTTGAAAATGTGAGGAATTTCCTGGTGGCTGTTCAAGAAATTGGACTTCCTACCTTTGAGGCATCTGATCTGGAACAAGTATGTAAAGCATTAGATACTTATTACTATTTTTTTTTCTTTTAAACTTCGAATTTGTATCATGGTGCATTGAATTGAATTGAATTGTTAATAACACCAGATAATTCATTAGCACTTAGCGAATTTGTAAACTCTGGAAGTTTAATAATTTATTGTTTTGTTTTCCTGCTAAATCATTGGTTATTTCTCAGGGAGGAAAATCATCCAGGATTGTGAACAGCGTCTTAGCCCTTAAATCCTATTGTGAATGGAAACAGACGGGGGCAAATGGTGTGTGGAAATTTGGCGGAACTCTCAAACCCACTATCTCTGCAAAATCTTTTGTGAGAAAAAACTCGGAGCCATTTACGAATTCTTTGTCAAGGACTTCTTCGATCAATGAAAAATCTCTGACTACTCTTAACTCTGATGTGGAGTATAATAAAATGGTAGGTAAGCTTGATTACCTGCTCTGGATTTGTCTGGTTGAACAGAAAGAATAACTAACGGAATTTTTTACATTCCTATTCTTGCAGTCTGGTTCCCATTCCTTGAGTATGCTTGTTCGGGCAATCCTATCAGATAAGAAGCCTGAAGAAGTTCCGATGGTAAGGGGATATGTAGTTCTATATGTTTCACAATTGAATTTCATCCTAATTTTACTATTCAAGTTAGACCTTATAGATTATGAATCTATTAAATTACTTGAGACTCTTAGCCTCTACTCCGTTAAAATGCATTTGAAAATTCTGACATCATGAAAAGGTACTCTTTGTTAAAATGCATTCGGAAGTGCGTCCCAATTGCAGAGTTTGCACTCCCATTACCAGTCTCCCGCTGCTTCAGTTTCATCTAATCACCCATAATACCAAGTCTAAGAGTGCCTATGAAACTACTTGCTTTTAAGTAATATTTTTCTTCCTCTGCATGGTACAGTTGGTTGAATCTGTTTTGAATAAGGTTGTTGAGGAGTTTGAGCATCGTATTGCAAGCCAAAGTGAACAGGTATGACACTTTTCACCTCCTAGTAATGTCATTAGTTTTTAGGTAATTGGCCGGTCATATTATCTGCTATTTACCCCATTCCTAGATAATACTTGTCCTTGCTTAAGTTGATTTTCTCACAAGCTGTTCTTGTTTATTTCTTTATCTTGTAACTTACAGACAAAAATAACCACAAGAGATTCTGTTTCTCAAAGCAACGGGTCTGCATCAAAGTTTGTTATGGCAGATAAAAAGGTAACACAAATGTACCCCCATATTCTGTTTCTCAAAACAATGCTTTAATTCTTATAGTCATCTACTTTGTGATTGATTAGGTGGAGAACAAGATTCATGCTCTAACAAAGAAAGAGGATTGCATTCATAAAACCCGTATTGCTGCTGAGGAATCACAAAGCCAACTTCTGAAGCAGCAAATGCTCTCTGATCAGCAGCAAAGGGATATTCAAGTACAGAATCTCAGATGATAGCCACCATTTTAAGCTTTGCATTTTTTGACTACGTTAATTAAATGTTTCAATTCCTTACGTTTTTGTAGGACCTAAAACATACTCTTCACACCACAAAAGCTGGTATGCAGTTCATGCAAATGAAATTTCATGAGGAGTTCTACAATCTTGGTAAGGATATGTGATTCATTCATTTTAAGTTCTTTACTCTATTGTACCCTGCCTTTCTTTGTTGCCTTGTGATGGGTGGATGGGTACTGCATCTTATTTAACTTTTTTATTTTTCTTTGTAGGCATGCACATTCATGGCTTAGCTCACGCTGCTTCTGGATATCATAGAGTTCTTGAAGAAAATCGCAAACTATACAATCAAGTCCAGGATCTTAAGGGTAATAAGATTACTGGCTGGCTGGTTGCTTTATGCCTAACTCTCCCATTCACGTCTTTGTAAGGTTTTTTTAATCCTAAAACTTGGTTAAGGTGGGTAATTTGTTTGATCAGGAAGTATTAGGGTGTACTGTCGAGTAAGACCCTTCTTTCCTGGACGACCAAACCATTTGAGCACAGTAGAAAATATTGAAGATGGAACTATCACAGTTAACATTCCTTCAAAGAATGGGAAGGGACGCAGATCCTTCAACTTCAACAAAGTCTTTGGACCATCTGCAACCCAAGGCTAGTTTGGTTTTCAGATTCAATGATCTCCAGGATTTATATTTTATACTATGATTGAAATTATCTCCCCTGTGCTGCAGCGGAAGTCTTCTTTGATATGCAGCCACTTCTTAGATCTGTTCTTGATGGTTATAATGTTTGCATATTTGCATATGGACAAACAGGATCAGGAAAAACTTACACTATGGTAGTATCCAATTGAAGTTTTCTTCTGAAAAAAGAAATTGATTTTTTTAATGACCTTTTACTGATTTGTGTTGTTTATATGTAGACTGGACCAAAAGAGATCACAGAGAAAAGCCAAGGCGTAAATTATAGGGCTCTCAGTGATTTGTTTGATTTAGCAGATCAAAGAAAGGACACTTTCCACTATGACGTTTCTGTTCAAATGATTGAGATTTACAATGAGCAAGTCAGGGATCTACTGGTCACTGATGGAACAAACAGAAGATATCCTTTTCCCATTTATTTGATTCTCTTTTGAAAATAGTTATACCTTCAGGTCTTGTATAACCTCCTATTTGATAGACTGGCTATATAAGAGTAGGACGTCAGAAATTATAGAGCATACATAGCATTGACTGCTGCTTTGAATCTTTTTAATAAATATTGGTTAAGCTCTCAAGATGAAAACAACTTTTAATCATGATGCTTGCCCTTAACCTTTAATACATTAGAAATTCGTAGTAGTTCTCACAAAGGGCTCAGCGTACCAGATGCAAGCCTTGTCACTGTTTCATCAACTACTGATGTGATTGAACTAATGAACCTTGGGCAAAGGAACCGTGCAGTTGGAGCAACAGCCCTTAATGACCGCAGCAGCCGATCTCATAGGTATATCCAATTCATTTTCCTGTTAACCGCTCTCTTTTTTGTGATGGTATTTCTTGGACAGAGTTAACCATTGTCTTCTTAAAAACATCAATTTGGCAGTTGCTTGACTGTTCATGTTCAAGGAAGAGATTTGACATCTGGAACTATCCTTCGTGGATGCTTGCATTTGGTTGACTTGGCAGGAAGTGAGAGGGTAGATAAATCTGAGGCCACAGGAGATAGGCTAAAAGAGGCACAGCATATTAACAAATCTCTTTCAGCTTTGGGCGATGTCATCGCTTCCCTTGCTCAGAAAAACTCACACGTTCCTTACAGAAATAGTAAACTCACACAATTACTCCAAGATTCACTTGGTAAGGTTTAAGAAGTTGGTTTCTTAATGGGGTTGTAGCAACTATATTCTTTTCTGTGCCTGAGTTGTACAATTCTTTAGAATTCTCATAATGTTGGTTGCGTTTATTTCAGGAGGACAGGCTAAAACGCTAATGTTTGTTCACATAAGTCCAGAGATTGATGCTATTGGAGAAACATTTAGTACCTTAAAATTTGCAGAAAGAGTTGCTACAGTTGAACTTGGCGCTGCTCGAGTAAACAAGGATGGTGCAGATGTTAAAGAGCTCAAAGAACAGGTTGATAATCAAATCTAATATCTCTGGTTCTTCATAATAATCTTAGGAAAAAAATTTCCACTTCAATTATATCAAGTCTAACTTTTGAATTGTCTTTCAGATCGCCAGCCTTAAGGCAGCACTTGCAAGAAAGGAAGGGGAATCAGAATATTCTTTATCCGGCCGCTCTGAAAAATACAGGAAAAAGGCTGGTGAGGTATCACCTTATCATATAAACCAGCTGGCTGTTGATGTTGGCAACATAGAGGTATGTATGGTTGTATACTTCATTTCCTAGTGGTTTCTGGTAAAGAATTCTAATTTCTCCATTAAGGCATTAATGCAAAATGGTTTGATGTATTTAGAAAAAGCCATCCCCTTAAATTTAGTGTAGAGAATTTATATTCAGAATATTTAGATCTGAAGGGATGACATGATTTTGGAACAAACACATTGGTTACTGATAATTCAATGGGATCTTCAAAATACAGTTTTGTCACTTTTGCGTACTCAACTCCTTGCATTGTTTAGGAGCAAATACGTTTACTATTAAAACTTACGGGCCAACAAGCCATGCATGAAATGTTCTGAGACACCATTTATTGTTTAAGTACAATTGCGGGAATTTTACTTGAATACTGGTTTGAGAATGACTTCATCGCATTTACTGTTTGGATCTTTGACTCGAGGAGTGGTCTCTCCTGAAGAAAATTAGATCATGCATAATTTCTTTGGTTGTTGTTACTATTCCATGTTGAACTCGGATGGAATTTGAACTATTTTTCCTGCAGCTTCAGAGTAATACCCCATTGAGGCACAAAACTCAAAGCTTTGATTTTGACGAGATATCAGCAAATTCACCACCCTGGACCCCAGTGAACAGTCTTGGACAAAACCAAGGGGAGGATGATAAAGAAACTGGTTCTGGAGAGTGGGTTGATAAGGTCATGGTAAACAAGCTAGATGTAAACAAAACTGAGAACCTCTTGGGATGTTGGCAAGCAGGCAATGGGAACTTATCAGAGGCCTTTTATCAGAAATATCTCCAAGATTCTTCCAAAGTCTACACAGAACAATCATATAACATGTTCATGGGAGGCAACCAGTTTAATATTGCAGGTTCAGATGACATGGATGAGCTTGATGCTGCAACCAGTGATTCCTCAGAACCTGACTTGCTTTGGCAATTTAATCATTCCAAACTAGCCAGCCTTACCAATGGAGTTGGATCCAGGACTATGGTATCTGTCTCAAAGACAGCAAAAAGCCCAGAATTGAGGTAATGCAAGAATGGTTTTCTATTAAAATGTTTCTTTATATATTACTAAAAGTCAATTTCTGGTTTTCTTTTCCTCCTCCTATCCACTGGATATTAATAATCTTTTCGCAAATTTTCCCAGCAAGAATGCTGCAGTTCATTCTTCTCTTGGTCCTTCACCTTTATTGAAACGATCAAATAGTGTCTCACATCGAACTGGAAGGCATCCAGCTACAGTTGACGTGAAACGTAAAACTGGGAGTAGAAAGTAACCCATCTTATTGAAAACGTAAAAGGAGTGATGCTTTTTTTACATATATATTTTTTCATTTTTTTTTTTTCAATTTTTAAGATTGAGGGGAGAGAGAGCTTTTGCTATTATTTTCCATTTTTTGTTTGTTTGTAATTTGTAATCTCACACAGATAATGAAGCAATAATGCCTGTTGCTTTGCTTGTATCATGGCATTCTTTTATTTTAACACTGTAGCTTATAGGGGATGTAAAAATTTCAAATACCTAACTCTGCAATGATTTTATTTGTAACTTCTGATCAAATCAATTTTCTAGCTGCTGTCTTTTAAAAACTCATTCCTCTTTCATACTCTCATTTTTTGTTTTTGGCCTTGCGAGAACACCCGACGATAATTTTTTTTATGGGATTCCAAAAATTATTCAAAACTCTTACTAATTCATTCTTAATGATTTTTTATTTTTTATTTTTATAAGTTACGCATATGAGAAGGGTCTTTTATTAGCTTGGCAACAATTTGTATACCTTTTTTATGAAAAAGTCTAGAGGGAAAAAGCATGGAGATAGTTTGATTTGCAGTTTTTTTTGGATTTTAAGCTGATAAATGTTTTTTTGATCTTAGGTCCTTACCATCAATTGCAAACTTACTAGTTTAATTAGTAAAACACCTTCTAATGTATCAAAAAAAAAAAAAAAGTAAACACCTTCTATTATTTTTATTATTATTATAATGTTACATATTAAGTTTCAAGCCCAAGCACAAGGATAAAGATAGGTTAAAGCATAAGTAAAGGGGTTCAATTCAACATAGAAACCAAGCAACTCAGAAAGAGTTTTATACACTTGAGGTAAAGCTTTTTGACTGATCTACTTTTCTAGTCTCTTCCTTCAAACTGCTTATATTCTTAAAATAATTTTCTTCATTTTTGTTTACGTTAAATTATTTTCTTCTAAATTTTAACAGTTTATATTTCTAGTATCAAATTAAATTTTGCTTCCCCCCTCTCAAATCTCAGTTGATGCACTTCATCATCAAACCTCAACTCAACAAATCATTCTTTACTTCTTTTTAAAAATAAAAAAAAATTCAACTTTTTAAATTAATTATATGTGTATTTTTATAATTTATAATTATAATTTTTTTAAAGATTTTACCTGTCCTAGTTATGCATGCATACTTTCTAATTTGAAATTTTTCTTTTTGATATATTTTGAAATTATACTTTTTAAATTTTGTCTAACTTTAAAATACCATACACGACATACCTGCTAATTATTCACCTTAATGACAAAAACAAGAAATTAATAGCACGAAGATGTTTTTTAGAATAAGTGGTGGAGCCGGGATTGGAGGATAAAGAATTAATTTTTTGTCTTGCATGATATCATTATTTTCTTTACCTATTAATCTCATACATTCATGAAACTCATTTAGGTAATTTTTTATCAAAATATTAACTTTTAACAACATTTCAAATAAAAAATGTACTGTTGGCCGGTTCCAACAGACATCAAAGATAGTTTAAAGCAATAATTTTTTTTTTTTTAAAAAAGAGTGTCTTAACTAAAACAATGATTTTAACTACAATTTTTTAAAAAAAAAAAATTAAAAGACTGCAACCAAGTTGCCACAAAAAGTGAATCTTTTAAGTTAGAGCAAACTCTTTTTCTTTATATGAAACCATTATACAAAGAAAAACACAACCATGCAAATGAAAAGAGAGTCAAAGGGTGGCAAAAATGTCAAAGCTTTCATTAACCAAAACATAGCATACGAAAATAAAAAAGAAAATGCAGAAAAGGTTAAACATAACACACACTTTAAGTGAAGTGGAGGTAGATTTCAACTTGAATGTTGAACCAGAACTTCTAGAAGAAGCACATTTAATAGTAATAAGAGTACTATATTAGCCTTCAACTGCATTAAAAAATATTTCATTTTTTTTGGAAGGGGGAAGCGACGGCCGCCCACCCTAGCCTCCGCCTCCGTTTAGAATGTCAAGCTATCGCATGAGGGGGGAAAAACCTCTTTTTGAGTTAAAATTTCACCCTAACAACAACACTATTTTCGGAATACTATGGATGTCTATTCTGTTTTGGTCCAACAGAGAACATTATACTGAAGATATAAGATGCGAACTGTTTTAAAAGATTTTTTTTATTAATTATAACAATAATAAATTACTGAATTATTATTACTTTTACCATCTGAACCAAATAAATAACCCCATTGGCTTAGATGGGCAGATGCGAGCCACAAAAATAAGAAACTACGTAGACCAGGAATTTTTCTGTTTTCTTTTCCGTTTTTCCACTTACAGGTTAATGAACTGAGAGGAGAGAATGATAAACAATTAAAATTAAAATTTATGTGGCTAGACAATAGGCTATAGGGGTTTGTGGGGAAACCTGAAAGATTTATAATAAGTCATGCAAGATGGGATTGTGGATGTGGAAGTCCCAAAATAAACCTCTGGAACTTTCTAGTTAGACAACGAGCAAACATGTAGAGGACCCGGTGCATTGGTCCCTTTGTGAGAGAGGGGAGGAGAGAGGAGAGAGAAGAGAGAGGGGAGGAGAGAGAAGAGAGAGATAAAGAAGGAGAAGAGAAAAGGGGACCAGGGAAATAATTTCCTTAGACAACATGAATCTTTCCCTGACAAACCTTTTTTATGTAAGGGTTCAAATTACGATCGAATCCATCGTCTCCCAAACTAAACTCAAATATTATATGTATTTTATTCCTAGACTTAAGTAATTAGGGGCATATATTTATATAATTATTTCACAAGCTGACTACGAAGCGAAATAACGAGACCAATTATATATGGGTTTTATTAATCTCATGTTTAAGGAGATAAATTATCTCATGTCATAAATTTGTAAGTTCCACCACCTGAAAAAAAATGACACAGTTATCGAAAGGTGTGTAGGAAGAAAAACTTATCTCATGTAGCGTGAGAATAGTTTTTTCCATTATATATACACATATAACCATAAGCTTAGGGACAAGAGGAGATAACCATAAGCAAATTAGGTTGTTCATTGTTGCAAAGAGAGCAACTTCTGTAGTTGTAACCGTGGGTTGAATATGTCTAACGGTGCCATTTGTTATTATTCAGTGCTTGTGTTGAGGATAATGGACCCTAAAAGAGATGCAAGAAACAAGAATGAAAAAGAATGGATGAGCAATTATGTTATTTCATCAAGAATGAGTCCCACATCAGTTACAATTGGGATTCATTACACTGACTCCTAACAACCAATGGCTTCACCAACAACTCATGTATAATCCAAGAAAAATCACATTTCACCAGATTGAAATGCTAATTGCTAATGCTCCACCAATATTATTAAGTCCAATCTTGAATACTAAGGCCCAACAAAGAGGTATATGGATACAATGAGTGACACAAGAACTTATAAGCATGGGAAGAAGCAAATTTTGTATTTGAAAATATCGAAGTAATGGCTGCAGAATTGCATATGCAAAAAGTACCGGAAGAAACCAAATCGTGAATTTCCCTGCTTCATGTGCAATTGGAGGGTTTTGGCCTATGAAAACTAGTATCATTTCCATGTTGATCCAAAGGAAAGACAGTGGAAGACAAACCAAAATAAGAGAGAACATATCAGTGTATGTCTGTATTCCAATTCTTTGATATTGCTGAGCTCTATAAGCCTGTCCACAAATAGTTTCCAATCCACTAGCCATAAGCCTGTTCACAGATAGTTTCCAATGATGAAGGGTTGTTGGGCCCTCTGAACCCAAGACCTGAGCTTTTTGACCTCATGTTGAATTTCATCTCACCTTGTTCTCTGGAACCACTAATATGAGAGTGAGAGATTGGATGATCATTGAAGGAGCCAGTGGAGCTGACGCTAGAACCAGATACGGAAGCAGATCAGAAGGCAAGCCCCTGATCGTTGCTGAAGCTTTGGGCGGAAGAGACAGAGGGGCGAGGCAAGGAAAGCTCTCTCGCCGCCATCTGAATTGCAATACGAAAATTCGGAGGAAGATTTTCCCAAGATTATTGCATAAACTGCTGCAATTGAAAGTTGCTATCAGCAAATAGAGCTTGACGTTTATTGAAATGTTGAAATATTGAACCTGCGTCTTGAAGAACGAAAATGAGCTCAATGGACACTAATAGAGACACAAGAAACAAGAAGGAAAAAGAATGTTACTATAGTGACTAAACATATTCAATTTCATTGCAAATATAGTGATCTCATAGCACGTATTCAATTTCTTTATCTCATGTCTTTTAACTTATTTCAAATATTACTATACTTTAAAATGGTGCACCTATTTTACCTTGTTGTCGCAGTCGTACTAAAAAAAAGGTAAACCATGCTATGACCGCATTTCTAAGTTCTGATTTGGGCTTTACCAGGACATTGGACCTTGGGAAGTATTTGGGTATTCCACTTCAGCACCGAAGAATTGGGAAGGCGACATTCAGTCACATCCTACATCGAGTTCAATCCAGGATTAATGCTTGGAATCACACCAGTCTTTCCCTGGCTGGTAGAATTACTTTTTCTAAAGTTGTTTTCTCAACTATACCAGCCTACATAATGCAAGTCTCAGTCATTCTCCTTGGAGTTTGTGATGAAATTGAAAAACAAATTAGGAGTCTTGTGTAGGGCTCAACTAGATCAACTAAACGCCCACATCTAGTTGCGTGGGATCAACTGTGCATGAATAAAGATCAAGGAAGCCTAGGTCTGAGGAAAATGAAGGACTTTAATAGGGCATTTATTATGAAAGTTGGATACAGGATCCTCTCTAATCCTGACGCGCTTTGGGCTAAGGTATTAAGGAGTAAATATAAGGTGCAGCCCAGTATCGTGCCTGTTGTCACTGCAACGCGAAATAGTTCCTTTCTCTGGAAAGCCATAGTCTCATCCTGGCCGGTGATGCTTAAACACTCCAGGATTGTGCTAGGTGATGGGAAATCCACTCATTTTTGGGAAGACCCATGGATTCCGGGGTGTGCTGCTCTCTCATCATATGATCTTGCTAACTCCACGCGGGTTGATAACTAAGTGGTGGTATCTGATCTCGTTTCATCATCAGGTAGTTGGTTGTGGGATGCTTTTCAACACATTCTGCCAGTTCACATCCAAGCTCGCATCAACAATATCCTCCCTCCTTCTGATACTGAAGGACAGGACCGAATTATATGGACGAAGACGTCGGATGGGAGCTTCTCACTGAAGTCTGCGTACGAGGCAATATCTAGGAACGAGAATGACTCTACCAATATGCCCTAGAAACAAGTTTGAGGGTGGCAGGATCCAAAACGCATACGTACGTTCTTGTGGCTGATGATATGGGACAAGTTTCTAATGAATGAAAGAAGATGCAAACGTCACATGACTGGTTTTGATATTTGTAATCTGTGTAACCGATTTACTGAAAGCACCCTACATGCAATCAGGGATTGCGTTGATGCGAAGCAAGTGTAGGAATATGTAGTTAGGTAAGAGGCAAGGGAGGATTTTTTTTCTCTCAACCTTCAACAATGGGTGTTGTCCAACATCTCACAGGTTCAGACTTGGTCTAATCTGTCTCCATGGCCTCTTCTAATTGGAACCATTTCTTAGTTCATTTGGCGATCTAGGAATAAGAAGATATTTCAGGGGTCTTCAGAAACTGCATACAGCACACTGATAGCTGCTATGGTATATGGCGATGGGTTTACTTGGTCAGAAAACACACTTCAGGTTGCTTGGCTTGTGACTCATTTGCGAAAAGAGAGGTTAGTTTCCTGGGTTTTCCCTCAGAACCTTGGGTCAAACTGAATGTTGATGGGTCAAGCATAAATAATGGGGAATCTTCTGCCTTTGGGGGAGAAATTCAAAATGCAAGTGGAAGATGGCTCGTGGGGTTTTGCAAAAACCTTAGTTGTGGCAACGTTTTAATGATAGAACTATGGGTATGCCTCCTTGGGCTTGAAATTGCTTGGAGGAAGGGATTTCGTTTTATATGGCTTGAAGGTGATTCACTGGTAGCACAACATCTTTTGAAAGAGGGTGGCAATCCTTATCATCCAGCCTCAAATTTGGTCCTTCGCATTAAGAATATGCTATCTTGGGATTGGATGCTTAGAATTTCCCCCATTCATAGGGAAGGAAATGGGGTTGTAGATTTGATGGCCTCATTCTCTTATTCTTTTGACTAGTCCTTATAAGAGTTTGTCTCGCCTCCACCAGGTTGTCGTGACAGGCTTGAAAGGGATTATGTAGGAGTAGCTTGGTCTAGGATGTGTACCTAGTCTTTCTTGCTGTTTTTTCTTTCGTGTTTGTTTTTCAACAAAAAAAAGACATCTTTTTTTAAAAAAGTGGGACCCACTAATTATAAAAAAAGGTCATTACATTATGTCTTACAAGACATAGTGAACTGTAGATAAAGTTTTCTACATTTAAAGTATAAATGTTTTTCGATATATATATATAGGTAAAATTATTTCTACAGTCGCTTTACGTACAACAGTGACATGTGTATGGTTATGATTCCTCATATTTAATGTTTTTCCCTTTTGTATGATTATGATTCTCCATATTTAATGCTTTCACGTATATATATGGCAAATATTTGGCTGATCACGTACAACAACTGTAGAAATATAAATCCCATATATATATATATATATATATATATATATATATATATATAGGATAAGATCCTTTGACACCGATGTCAAATTTTGAAATTTGACACCAAATCCCAACCGTTGATTTCCGCCAATCAACGGTTATCATTTATTGGGAATTACACTTATTAATTCCAATAAATGATAACCGTTGATTGACGGAAATCAACGGTTGGGATTTGGTGTCAAATTTTAAAATTTGACACCTGTGTCAAAGGATCCTACCCATATATATATATATATATATATATATATATATATATATATATATATATATATGTAAAGGATTTCTCCGGTCGATGGAGATAAGTTATCCCCTATGAGCTCAAAACGACGTCGATTTTTTTTTTTGAGTTACCCAACCCTAATTATCTTTTTGAGACGAGATGGCTCCCTCCGGTATCCCCATGAGCTTCGACTCTTTGAGCCAGCTATGAGACTAATCCGGAGTGCGGAGGAACAGTGATGGCTAAAGGATCAGCCCCCTCCCTTTACATATATATATATATATATATATATACTTATGTAAAGGATTATGTTAGAGGAGAGGAATAAATCCAAAAGAAAAATGGGAGGCGCGTGGAGAAAGGGTAAATGAGTGGAGGCACGCGCGAGTGATGTTTGAATAAGCGAGTAGGAATGCGACCTTTGTCCGTGACACAGAGAGAGAGAGAGGCTCGTGCTTTTTAGTTCAACTCATCTTTCCGACTTCTCGTTCATGAAATGACAGATGTATCCGCCTAAACGAATGGGCGGCTCCGATCACTTCACCAGCTGATCTTGCTGTCCATTTCTTCGTCCTCTTTCTTCTTCTGGTAATCACTCTTTCTTTCTTTTTTTTAAAAAAATAATTTTATTTCTAAATCACTGTGTACACTTTGGCTTGTCATAGGATCTATTCATGAATGCTCATCGGGATTTATTTTGTTATTTTTTGTTTTGACGGACACTGTTAGTCTCGTTTCCAAGCATTATTTTAATTAAGTGTATTTCCTTATGCGGTTTTGTTTCGAGTTTCGACCATTATCCCATACAGATTAAGTAAGCTGTTATTTTATTTCTATAATCACCGGATTAATGATTGTTGGATATAAATAATATATATATATATATAGATTCGAGTCGGAGTGTTATTCTTGAAAGTACTCGGTTTGGTCCCTCAACTCATATTTTTGGGTCCTGCAATTTCAACCTTCGGTCATAAGTAGAAGTTTGTAGCTCAATATGGGTTTAATTATCCAAGTAAATGGTAATTGTTGTTGATTTTGAAGTTTAAATACATAGCTGCGAGAGAATAGAACACATTCCAAATTATATTTTTAATTTTTTTGAAACATGTGATAACAACCTCTGCCATGGTGTGTTGACAGATCCGTTCATGTGGGTATTAGATGATGGAGTCCTGCGATTGTATAGACACACCATATCCCCCAGATGAGCTTCTTGTCAAGTATCAGTATATTTCTGATGTCCTAATTGCCCTTGCATATTTCTCAATTCCTGTGGAGCTCATCTATTTTGTTCAGAAGTCTGCTTTCTTCCCATATAGATGGGTGCTTATGCAGTTTGGTGCTTTTATTGTTCTTTGTGGGGCAACACATTTCATTAACTTGTGGACATTCTTCGCCCACTCTAAAGCTGTTGCGGTGGTAATGACAATTGCCAAAGTCTCGTGCGCTATTGTGTCGTGTGCGACTGCGTTGATGCTTGTCCACATCATTCCTGACCTGTTGAGTGTCAAAACTCGTGAATTATTCCTTAAGAACAAGGCTGAGGAGCTTGACAGGGAGATGGGACTTATTCTTACTCAAGAAGAAACTGGAAGGCATGTTAGAATGTTGACTCATGAAATTAGGAGCACACTTGACAGGCATACCATTCTAAAGACTACTCTTGTGGAGCTGGGTAGGACTTTAGGCTTGGAGGAATGTGCATTATGGATGCCATCAAGAAATGGTCTGAATCTGCAACTTTCCCATACTTTAACCTTCCATGTACAAGTTGGGTCTACTGTGCCAACAAACCTTCCTATTGTCAATGAAGTTTTCAATAGCCCTCGTGCTAAACGGATACCACACACCTGTCCACTGGCCAGGATCAGACCTCTTGTGGGTAGATACGTGCCACCTGAAGTTGTTGCTGTCCGGGTGCCACTTTTGCATCTGTCAAATTTCCAAATTAATGATTGGCCTGATCTTTCCGCAAAAAGCTATGCAATCATGGTTCTCATCCTCCCTACTGATAGTGCTAGAAAATGGCGAGATCATGAGTTGGAACTTGTTGATGTTGTTGCTGATCAGGTCCATTTTAGATTTCTTTTATCTTGTTGTTTGTCTTTTTTTCTTGTGGCATTCTTGTTTTTGATTGTATATTCTCCATTTCTTATTTTCATTACTCCTTATACCTTCACTCTTTGTTAATTGCTTAAAAAGTCATATTCTTGTCATTGTTACTTCAAAATTCTGTTCCAAATGTTATAGTGAACTTGTTTTGGAGTGTAGAGTACCAAGAAAATAGGGATATGGCCATCAGCCACTGGCAATTTGGCCTTGCCTTAAACAATAAAATTTTGGGGTTTATAGGTATTTCTCAAATTTCAAGGAAGGAAGATGACAGCTAATGGTTCTTGGTAAATTCAGTAAAGAACACCATTTGGAGATTGGTAAAAGGTGAAAACTAACTCCTGCTAACATCTAATAGCATATGTTGACTGTAGAGGTTAAGCTAATCTGATTCAGATGTATCTTGCATGAATTCAATATGTGCATATAGGAGCTGGCTTTAAAATGTATTGTTCCTTACTTCTATGCATGCCTCCTGATCTGAATGACAATAAATTAACTATCTGAAGCATTTCTTTCAATTGTATGCTTTCTAGGAATTTCATTTTCTTACTAGATTAAAGGACCATATTAACGGAGTGTCTGCAATTTACTTTTGTGACATTAGATATAACGCCATAGTTGCCCTTTCAAAATTTCACTGATGCTTTTTAGTGTTTCTGTGGCATTTGTTTCTTTATATGCACCTCAAATGTGGGGACACGGTTGTGTTATTGTTAAGAAATACATTTCAAAGTATTTACATTAGGCGTCTATTCCTCTACAAGCCGAATTCATTTAGCTTTCTAACAGGTAGCAGTTGCCCTTTCGCATGCTGCTATTTTGGAGGAGTCTATGCGAGCCCGTGATCAACTCATGGAGCAGAATGTTGCTTTAGATTTAGCTCGGCGAGAGGCAGAGATGGCAATTCATGCTCGCAATGATTTCCTTGCTGTCATGAATCATGAAATGAGGACGCCAATGCATGCAATTATAGCATTGTCATCACTTCTCTTGGAGACTGAACTGACTCCAGAACAGAGGGTTATGATAGAGACAGTGTTGAAGAGTAGTAATGTTTTGGCGACACTTATCAATGATGTTCTAGATCTTTCTCGACTGGAAGATGGTAGCCTTGAATTAGAAATGGGAAAACTCAACCTTCATGGTGTTTTGGGAGAGGTGATTGCTATAAGATTTTCTTCTTCTGTGCTCCAAAACAGCAGTAACATTATTCTTCAATCTTTACCGTGAACAGAATTTATTTATTGTCTTCTTGTTTTTCTATCTTAAATGCAGATCGTAGAACTGATAAAGCCTATAGCATCTGTGAAAAAATTACCTATTACGTTAATTCTGGCCCCTGATCTTCCTATGTATGCCATTGGTGATGAAAAGCGACTTATGCAAATTCTTTTAAATGTTGTGGGTAATGCTGTCAAATTCACTAAGGAGGGCTATGTTTCTGTAAGAGCGTCTATTGCAAAACCAGAATCTTTACAGGATTGGCGGCCTCCTGAGTTTTATCCAGCATCAAGTGATGGCCATTTCTACATACGAGTACAGGTTATGACTGGGGCATCTAAATATCTTAGGCTTAATTGTCTTAATTTCTGACTTGTACAAGTTTTGGAAAAATTCCATGTGTTTTATATCCAGATAGTAATGTGATTACATTCTTCATTTATCTAAATAATTAAGTCACCTGGAGCATCCATGCCTAGATGCCAAGGAATTAGCCCAGAGATATCTGCCATTTTATTTTGTTGTTGTCGTCATCCTCAATATAGCATGTATTATAAATTAAGCTAGATAATTACTTGCCATCTCCTTATTATTGACCCAAGCCTTCTTTGTGCAGGTTAAGGATTCTGGATGTGGCATTCTCCCACAAGATATTCCACATCTCTTTACCAAGTTTGCTCAGTCTCGGAGTGTACCAGCTCGATCCAGCAGTGTTGCTGGTCTTGGGCTTGCCATTTGTAAAAGGTAGAGAAAATAAAATCCTATAAAACTGCTGAGTTTGCGGTAGTTTCTCAATGTTCACGATTTGGATCTGGATCCTCTCATGTGAAAATTCACATGACCATGTTATGTGGGGAATTATAACCATACAAAGTGGATCAATGGTAATAAAAGAGGAAAGAGAAAAAATGATAAAATAGGTAGTTATGAAATCATAACCGTTGATTTACCTTTGTATGGTTGTGATCTTTTCACATGACCATATCATGTTTTTTTTTTTCACATGAGAGGATCTATTTTCTCATGTTTTAGAGTAATTCTGTTGATTACCTATTCAGACACCATTTATTGCACCTATGCTAATGGATGTTAATGCTATTTGCTTAAATATTAGTTTTTATTTTTCAAGCTCTTGACTCTTCTCTTCAACATTGATTCAGATTTGTAAATCTCATGGGAGGTCACATATGGATTGAGAGTGAGGGCCTTGATAAAGGAAGCACAGCTACATTCATAGTCAAACTTGGGATTTGTGGCAATCCAGATCCATCAGATCATAAAGCTGCAAACAGAGGCCAAGCATATAGCGGAAGTGGAGGCCTCACTAGATTTAAACCCTTTGTCAAAGATGATGACGACACTGGTTTTTCTAGTCGACGCAATCAAAGAAGTTTCTAAAATCCAAAATTGGATAACTTTCGACCAGAGTCGACTAGATATAATAAACTTCATTTTGCATATGCTAAATTGTATAATTTGCAGTTTGCAGCTATAGGTTAGGATTACTATGTCAGGCATATTTCTAACAAACGGGTCTTGTCTGAAGTCCTGTCATGTTAATTAGCATACACTACAATGGAACGAAGGAGAGATGATCAATAACTTAAACTGACTTAAAGCACATAATTATTGTGCTGGTAGCTTTTGTTTTATGGAACTGACACCAGTGTGAATCAGTTGTCTGTGCTCCACCATGTTGGTTTTACGTCTATCACTTGTGTTAAAATTTGACTGTTCCATGCAAGAAGCTTTAGTACTCAATAATATATAGACATGTAATTGGGAGATTAAATAAATAAATGCTACGGTTAGTTGTTGATGGATCAAGAAGCTTTGATACATGATCTGTGGATTTGGAGTTCGTATGACAATGAATAAGCTTTTGAAAATTTAATCGCAGATACTCAGTTCCGTTCAGAATCTAGATACCAAAAATTGGTTCGCGTAAAAATGGACGTATTGGTTCGCGTAAGCATGCTCGTAAAATACCAAAGGGAGTTATTCATGTTCAAGCTAGTTTCAACAATACCATTGTGAAAGTTTCTCGTTGCATAAAAGCATAGACCTAATCTTATGATGATTGTATTCGTAGATTTATCTTTAACAAAAGAGAGAACGTTACGCCGATGGCGTACAAAATACAGGGAAAAAAAAAACAAACTAAGCCATAAACTCTATCAGAAAATGGACACGAAACTTAATGTTGAATATTCTTTTGAAAACATGCCATGTCGTGACTAGGGGTGTAAATGAGTCAGGTTGACCCAGCCCAGCTTGGTCCAGGTCCGGTCTTTCAGAAAAGTAGAGTATGTTTAGGCTTATAAAAAAACTTTTTTAACAAATAGGTCATAGGCCAATTTTGTCAAGCCCGACCTACAGCTTTGTAAGCTAGCCTATTTAATTTATTAAAATAAAATAATAAAATAATATTTATTTTATGTGGCAAAGACGCAAAGTACCAAATATCAATATCTCTGATTTTTTGTGCTATTTTATTTTATAAAAGGAAAACTTGTCTAATGTCTCCAAATTTTACATGCTATTGCAGCTTAATACCAAAGAGTAATGGATACCTTGTTGGATTATGATGTTACTGATAAAGATCTTTCAATAATACTCTTATTTCCCTTGTCTTGATGGTGGTTTAAAGATTTTTAGATAAATGACATTCTCTTGTAGACTTTATTTCAGCTTCCGGTAATTGTATTTTTTTTAGAGTAAATACCTTTTTTGGTCCTCAGAAAATTTCACGAGGCCCGTTAGCAAATAAAAAGGCTCATCGTGGTCTCTAAAAAATTTAAATTGGACTCATTTTAGTCCTTTTGAGGACTAATATGGCTCTTTTTTGAATTTGTGAGGGACCACGATTTCAACTAAATGGGTCCTTTTGAATTTTTGAAGGACCACGATGGGCCTTTTTATTTTCTAGGGACTAAAACGAGCCTCGTGAAATTTTCTGAGGACCAAAAAGGGTATTTACTCTTTTTTTTATTTTCTCCATTTCTTTGACTCTATTCCTCTATGATATACATTCTAGAGCTGGGGTATTATGTTGACTATTTCTTGTTTGTCATTTTTTTCTTATGAGAAGTACTAGTGCATGCATGAATGAAACTTTCTTTGCTCTATACAATTATTTTTTTTGCTTAGTATCTACAGTGAGAGGCCTACAAGGCCTGTAAGGCTATGTCAGGCTTTCTTATTTGTAAAAATAGGCCGGACTTGGCCTACAAATAAAGTCTTTAATAGGTCAGATAGGCTGAATTTTTTTTGACGTAGACTTGGACCAAAAAAGCCAAAGCCCAGCGCATTTACAACCCTAGTTGGGACTTTAACGATACAGTCTTTCATTTGCCTAGACTGCTTTCACAAAGCTGTGCTACTGTCTATTTTATAGGAGCAAATAAATACTAAGATTTCCTCTCTTTATACATCAGCTTAATTTCTACAGAAGTTTCAGTAACGAATTATAAATTTGCAGTTGAAATCAAATTTCTGTAACTTCACTTTTGTATTTAATATATATTATGAATTTATGTTTGCCTCTGAATTACACATATTACACGTTAACATTACCTCCTCATCTTCATCAGAAATTTCCTGTAATTGCAGGTAATCTATTATTTTGGAGTAGAATTGTTTACGCTGAAAACAAATCAATTAAATTTTGGTTACGACAATTGAGATCAGTAGAGCAATAACTATAATAAGAATAAGACGAGCCTTTCCACAACAATAATCATCTTCGTACCAAAAACAGTGAAACACCGGCTAAAAAAAGGAATATGATAACTTCACATACTTAAAATAAAGGCTAAATAAACAAGGTCTAAAACAACAAAGAGACTTGTCAAAACCACTTCAGAACAGTAACTCAGGATGCCAGCTCCTGAGATTCTATCAGCAAATCTCAGATTATATGATTCACTTCTTGGATTTCTTTGGTGCCCTGCACAAAAAGATTTATTTAGACATCAGCACACATAACATGGCAAAGGACAAGCATAAATTATAATACTCACTGGGCCGGCTGTGATGCTATAGCAGTTGTAGCACTGGGTGCAGCTGATGGCTTTTCTCCGGGACCCTGAACATTTTTACAAAAAGACAGGAAAAAGGGTCAAATTCTTCATTACCAATTTCAACGAGAATACTTGTTAAAGCAGTAAAACCCCAAATGCAATGATTGGAAAAATATAAATTCACTATATGCACTTGTGAATAGTTTCTCAAGACACTGTTACTCACTTGGGCCAAACGCTCTTCCCTCCGAGCAAGTTTCCTTTCTCTGCTGGCCTTGTTCTTGGCACGTTTGGCCTCAAACTGGTCAGACAAGGTCTTCTCTCTAGCCTTCTCAGCTTTGGATTTGTGTATGCTCTCCATCAGAACTCTCTTGTTCTTGAAAACATTACCCTTAACCTTCATGTACATGTCATGGTACATGTGCTTGTCAATCTTCTTAGATTCCCGATACTTGCGCAGCAGGCGTCTGAGCACACGCATTCTCCTCATCCAAAGGATTTTTGTGGGCAGCCTTGCCTCCCTGGTACCCTTGCGTTTACCTAGTAGTATTCAGGTAAACATCATAAGTAGCCAGCATTTCCTCCCAATGACAAAAAAGCAAATCATTTCATGCCAGCCCAGAAAAATTTCATACAAACTTAGTACAAATAACTCATGTCTCCTAAACTAATTTACAAAACAATTACACTGATTTATCCAAAATATAAGCATCTCAATAAAATACGGACATCTTATCAATTACATAATGAATGCGCTTATGACCATAGTTTCTAAGCAAGAATTAGCTAACAAACTAACAAGGATTAGATCCCCAGCTTAGATTGTCAAATCATGATTTAGAAGCAATTACACGTGAAATTGGGAATAAGTACCATATCCAGAGTGGCGTCCTTTCCTCTTAGCTTCCTTCATTCGACGGGCACGTGAGCGGGAGTGAATCTTAGTGGGTTTCCTGATAATAAACCCATCCTTAACAAGCTTTCTAATGTTTTGGCCTGCAAATGGAAATCCACAATGTTAAGCAGTGGAGTGCTTGAACACAATATTACATAGAAGCTCAACGTAGTAAAGCCATGTTGATCTCCCCAAAAGCTATACTACCAACGGAAAAACAATATTTGATGTTAACAAATAAAGTAGCAATATCAGATTTGCAATCTACATGTATAATAGCTCATGTTTGCATCTGCATATTCTAGGGAAAGAAAAGGGAATAATCCGGTGCAATTACATAAAAAGCTCAACAAATAACAAGATTCAGATGCTATGAAAACCCGTGGGGAACAAACCCAGAAAAAATGCCTTTTTCTTAAAAGTTAAAAACAAAAATCGGAGTGCGTACGAGAATTCGCCATGGAGATTTCATTGACTTCATTGGGGTCAAGCCAAACCTTCCCTCTTCCGCACTTGAGGACGCTCGATGCTAGCCGCTTCTGCAGTTTCAACGACACCATGTTTCCGTGTGTTCAGTGAAGCTAACGCTATCGCGATATGCGGAAGGGAAGCACTACATAACTCTAGGGTTCTGGAATGAGGTGATATGATGGGCCACTACTATTCACTTATCTTAAGCCCATCTCATTTCTAGTTCGTCTCAGTGGCCCAATAATAAAAACAGAGCACTGCGTAACTTTAGGGTTTGGGAATGAGGTGATATGATGGGCCACTATTCATAAAAAATAAAGTCACATGTGAACATTCATAATATTTTATAATAAAAATAAATTTTTCAACAATATATTTCAACAGAGAATTTTATCTACGGATTAATAAAAAAAAAAATTTATATTGACATCTAAACATGTTAATATCCATATTTTTATTGAAACATACTGTATATGATGAACCTTAGTAATTTGGTGGATAATAACAACTAAATTTTTTTTTGTAATGGTAGTAGTTGAAGAAAATAAATAGTTTTACTTTCACATTATAGAGCATACTTACTAAGAGCAGTTATTTAATATTGGTATTAAGATCATTTTTCATTGTTACTTTTAGTTTTTAACTAAAGTTGTTGTATTTTGTTATGACTCCTTGTGAGAAGATTATTATTTGATGACATATTTTAATAATAAATTTAATAAAGGTAGTAACTAAATTTTCACTTATATTAAAATTTTGTTTACATTTTCACTTGTATATTTGTGTACAAATATTATTTTATCAAAAAAATTTATAATTTGTATAAAATATGTTAAGAAAGTGTTAAATATTTATTTGTTAAAATATTTTTTAATGTGTTGAATATAATAACAAAAATTATGAAATTATAAATTTGGATAGCTCATTGACTAGCGCTAACTTATAAGGCTTTTGGCCCGTGTGGGTTATTATTGAAGTTTATTAGATCCTATGGACTTTTAGCCTTAACCCACACATACTAGGAGTTAATGGGAGAAGGTAGTACATTTTGACAGCTCTACTACAAATAATTTTGTAGTTTTCCTTTTTCTTGACCAAACAAAACTTAGGATTTTGACCTGAAATGAGTCTGTGATCCTTTTCAAGACGTGAATAAGGGAAATTAACCTGCGAGTTGCAAGCAAGATTGAAACAGATCAAAAATAGGTTTTACATGTCTGAAAAAAAAAAGATTTTACAAATTTCAAAAGAGATATACCCAATTGAAAGAAAAAAATACTTTAATTTGGGAAGGAGAAATTTTTTTTTTTTAAAAAAAAAGGAGAAGGAGAAATTTCTAGAATATACTTTGTACTGAAATAGATCTCCAAATTCTATTGGGCAGTTTTATTTTTCTTACAATTTTCTTTAACATCTATTGCAAAACCAGAATTTTTAAGTATTGGCGGCCTCGTGAGTTATATCCGGCATCAAGTAATGGCCATTTCTACATAAGAGTACATGTTATGTCTTAGGCTTAATTGTCTTAATTTTTTACATTTAAGTAGGGGTATAAATGAGCTATACTTCCTATCAGAAGTCTATGGCCAGTCTACGTTAAGCCAAATTTAGCCTATTACATCTAATAAAATAAAAAAGTCTTTAAAAAAACTTATTTAGAAAGTAAGTTGTATATTTTTTTTTTACAAGATCTAGTCAATAAGCCTATAGACTGACTTATATCATATTATTTATTTTAAATAAAATAAATAAGTATTCCAATAATTTTGAATAATAAAGTAATAATATTTTTTTATTTTTTTAATTCTTGAATACCTAATAAGTTTAAATAGGTTAATAAGCTTATGTCAGACCTTTTTTAAATATTAGTTAAATCAGACTTATAATTTGGCCTACATCATACCAGACTTAAAATATTTTATACAAACCTAATTTATTTAAGTCAAAATTTAACTCGCCTGATCCGTTTAGATCGCTACGATAAAAGTTTTGAAATAATTCCATGTGTTTTATATCCAGATAGTAATGTGATTGCAATCTTCGGTTATCTAAATAGTTAAGTCACGTGGAGCATCCATGCCTAGATGCCAAGGAATTAGCCCAGAGATATCTTCCTTCTTATTTTGTTGTTGTCGTCGTCAATTTTGCAAGTGTTGTGAATTAAGCTAGATATTGCTTGCCATCTCCTTATTATTGACCCAAGCATATCCTTCTTTGTGCAGGTTAAGGATTTTGGATGTGGCATTCTCCCGCGAGATATTCCACATCTCATTACCAAGTTTGCTCAGTCTTGGAGTGGACCAGCTCGATCCAGCAGTGTTGCTGGTCTTGGGCTTGCCATTTGTAAAAGGTCGGGAAAATAAAACACTATAACGTAGTGTTTGGTAGAAGATTTATTTTGGGATTGATGGTTCACGTATGGAGAACTGACTTTTGTGTTATTTTTTAAATGAAGTTCACTGTTACAGAATACCACTTGAGATTTGATATTTTGAGATAACTGACGAAGTGAAAAAACAGGTGCGAAATTTCTTCCAAACATAGATTTTGCAAATTGCAAATTTAAATAAATTTTTCTGATAATATTTCAGTCAACCAAACAATTTTTTTTACATTTTCTTACCAAACTCACTTTCCAACCATTTCCCTAGTAATTACATTTCCCTAGTATTCAAAAAAATTCTCCTCAACCAAACACCCCCTAAAACTGCTGAGTTTGCCGTAGTTTCACAATGTTCACGATTTAGAGTGATATTCTTGATTACCTAGTCGGACACCGTTTACTGCACCTATGCGAATGGATGTTAATGCTAAATAATAGTTTTTATTTATTGAGTTCTTGATTTTTCTCTTAAAAGTTGAGATTTATAAATCTCATGGATCACATTTTATTAATATATAATTAATTAAAAATTTGTAAAAAAAATTAACACAGGTAATTGAATCTGAACATTGTCCCATGCTCAAGCCCAGTAAACTCTCAAGTGAGATGGCATATTAAAAAATAAAATAAGACAATAAGACGACTATTGAGATCAGTAGAGCCATAGCTAGAAAAGGATAAGACGAGTATTTCGGAAACAATGATCATCTTCGTAACAAGAAATGAGAAACACAGGTTAAAAAAAAGGAATATTGTAAATTCACATACTTAAAAATAAACGCTAAACAAGCTCTAAACCAACAAAGAGACTTGTCAAAACTACTTCAGAACAATAACTTAGGATGCCAGCCCCCGGAAATCTATCAGCCAATATCAGAAAATATGATTTACTTCTTGGATTTCTTTGGTGCCCTGCACAAAAAGAGATTCATTTAGACATCACACATAACATGGCAAAAGGCAGTAATATAAAAGACAAGCACAAATTATAATACTCACTGGGTCGTCTGTGATGCTGTAGCAGTTGTAGCACTGGGTGCAGCTGATGGCTTTTCTCCAGGACCCTGAACATTTTTACAAAGAGACAGGAAAAAGGGTCAAATTCTTCATTAACAATTTCAGTGAGAATACTTGCTAAAGCAGTAAATCCCCAAATGCAATGATGGGGAAAATATAAATTCACTATAAACACTTGTGAATAGTTTCTCAAGACACTGTGTTACTCACTTGGGCCAAACGCTCTTCCCTCCGAGCAAGTTTCCTTTCTCTGCTGGCCTTGTTCTTGGCACGTTTAGCCTCAAACTGGTCAGACAAAGTCTTCTCTCTAGCCTTCTCAGCTTTGGATTTGTGTATACTCTCCATCAGAACTCTCTTGTTCTTGAAAACATTACCCTTAACCTTCATGTACATGTCATGGTACATGTGTTTATCAATCTTCTTAGATTCCCTGTATTTGCGCAGCAACCGTCTGAGTACACGCATTCTCCTCATCCAAAGGATTTTTGTGGGAAGCCTTGCCTCCCTGGTACCCTTGCGCTTACCTAGTAGTATTCAGGTAAGCATTATAAGCAGTCAGCATTTCCTCGCAACGACCAGAAAATAAATCATTTCATGCCCGCCCAGAAAAATTTCATATAAACATAGTACAAGTAACTCATGTCTCCTAAACTAATAAGAAAAACAATTACACTGATTTATCCAAATATAAGCAACTGTGAAATCTTGACAACATCTTATCAATTTCATGATGAATGTAGTTATGAGTTTCTAAGTAAGAATTAGCTTACAAACTAACAAGGACTGGATCCCCAGCTTAAATTGCCAAATCATGAGTTAGAATCCTTACAAGTGAAACTAATTAAGGTTGGGAATAAGTACCATAGCCAGAGTGGCGTCCTTTCCTCTTAGCTTCCTTCATTCTACGGGCACGTGACCGGGAGTGAATCTTGGTGGGTTTCCTGATAATAAACCCATCCTTAACAAGCTTTCTAATATTTTGGCCTGCAAATGGAAATCCACAATGTTAAGAAGAGCTTGAAAACAATATTACATAGAAACTCAACATAGTAAAGCCATGTTGATCTCCCCAAAAGCAATACAACCAACTGAAAAACAATATTTGATGATAACAACTAAAGTAGCAATAACAGATTCGCAATCTAGATGTATAATAGCTCATATTTGCATCTTCAAATTCTAGTGAAAGGAAAGGTGCAATTACATCAAAAGCTCAAGAAATAACAAGATTCAGATCCTATAAAAAACCATGGGGAACAAAGCCAGAAAAAATTCCTTTTTTAAAAATTTAAAACAAAAGAAAAATAATCGTAAGATTTAATTGAAAATCAGTGATTATAATAACAACAAAAAACTTAATAACCAGAGAAAGAACGCGAGTGCATACGAGAATTGGCCATGGAGATTTCATTGACTTCATTGGGGTCAAGCCACACCTTCCCTCCACCGCACTTGAGCACGCTTGCCGCCAGCCGCTTCTGCAGTTTCAGGGATACCATTTTGTTTCCCTTTTTTCTATGTTTCTGCTGATACAATTCGGGAAAAGAGAAAGCTAAACCCTAAAATCCCTCTTTTAATGGATTTGATTGAGATGGGCCTAGCCCACAATATGACCCACGAACTCCTCCGCATGGCAACTTGAATTCGGTTATTAGCAAATTAAACGTTTAACTTGGCTGTGTTCCATAAGTCCATAAAAAATAGTTAACTGGGCTGTGTTCCATAAGTCAATAAAAAAGAGTCTGGGTCAGTTCATAAAGATGGTATTGGTTGCTCTTACACTGTCGCCAAAGCATAAGATACGAATTAACTCACTAACTTTTCTTCATTAAATATAAATTACAAAGAGTTGGAACGAGATTGGTTCACCTGTTTATAAACTAAGTCATTTTAATTGATAAATTTAATAATATTTATTTTTTAATTGTACTTCAAAATCTGTGATTAATAATTATGTTTTTTAATATATATTTTTAGCAAAGTCAGGGTGTTCACATTCAATAAAATGAGATTAATCTCTTCGTGGCTTGAAGCATAACGATTTTCACTATTGGATATATTTCTTGTAGGAATTGAACTCATGACTTCATCAACCACAGAATTCATTCCTTAAGCTATAGTCCACTTACCAAATGAGCTACCCGTGAAGTTTATTTTTTTTAATACTTTAGGGTGTATGTAGAAAAAAAAAATATTTTTTCTAAGAGAGTATTAAGATAAAAAAAAATTCATATCAGAAAAATTCAATAACAAATAAAATGCTATCTATTAGTAAAAAAAATTACTCACGGGCCAATTTTTTTCGACCCATCGCCAATCCATTTTGAGTTATAATTAAACAAAATGAATTGAGATAAGTTGATGGATTGAAATGTATAATCAACATATCCATTTTTCGCGAATTAACTCATCAAAATTACCCCATATTATCATCTCTTGATGCTTGCATGCATCTGTACATGTAGTATCTTTTTATTACTGATTATTGATAAAAAAAAAAATTGACTTGCACATAACATTAATTAATATGCCACTAATACATTGAGCAGAGTGTATATACTGATTATGCAGAAATGGAGTTGTCAGAGTCATTTGTTGGTAGAAATAAAAACAAAAAAACAAATATTTCTTATGGAAGAATGACACAGTCAAAAAGGTTATAACTTTTGAACAAGTTGGTCTACAATGTCGTCGAAACTAACAATAATTTGTTACTATGATATTGATATGGCATGAGCAGTTTTATAATTTGTTTTTTTATGATATTTTATTCAGTTAATTGCTTCTTAATTAATTTGATTTGAAATAAATTTTAAAATTAAAATTTTAAACTCTTCTTAAATTTTAAAAAAAATTCAAACACATATTCTCGGTCACTAATCATCACCTACTTAATACCAACAAAATTATCATCATTTGATGCAGTTTTATATTTTTGAATCATGAATGAGGATAGCATGTTTTTGCTCACAGAGTCAAATATTTAATATGCTCTAGATCCATTTATAATTCAGTGGATAAAAATTAAGTATTTTCTAGTTTGCTTGTATAGAGAAAAGAAAAATTTTATTTTTTTCACTAAGTGACTACTCATCAATGAAAAGAATAGGTGTACCATAACTATTACAAATACTCTCCTCGTGGAGTCATACTAGTCAGTAGTTACAAAGTACAACCACTGTACTACACGCGCAGAACTGCAGGAGTACTAGTTTTCCCAGCCCAAACCTGTAGGCGCCCACCGAGTGCAAATTCAACGGCGTCAGTGATTTACATCATCATCATTCCTTTCCGGTTACTAATTACCATTACTGCCTGACCTTCAAGTTAAGACACGCTCCTTCCTCTATAAAAATATTAAAATATTTATGTATCATTCATTCAGTACATCTATATAATAAAAAATAAGAAATAATTGTTATATTTGTATGAAAAAAAAATATCTTTTTTTATTCAAATACCATTTATTGAATAGCAAATATATCTACTACAAATATACAGAAGATAATCTCCTCCTTGGCAGTCATCTAAAAAAAGTCAAAAACAATTCTCCGTTCAATTATCTTTAATTCCAACCCATTTATTATATTTTGTCCCACGCGTCACTGTCAAAAGGATTGTTTTATTCTTAACATTTGCCCTATATATTATTTTACACATTGTCATCGTTTTTAAAAAAAGTTGGACAAATTGTTGAAAAAAATTATTTGTATTTCAATCTAGGTGATTGACCAACATGATAAGAAAATACCACGATTACATAGTTTGTACCACTATCATGCAATATGTTATATGTACAAACTGCCCCATCCTAATAATATTTTTTCTAATCTCTCAGTAATTATTATTCTTTAATTACCGTATTGGTCAACCAGTTTCAAATTGTCATAGTTGAACTTGAAACTACCAAAAACAAAAAATTGTCATAGTTGAAAACAATAAATGTGGTGTGACCCGCTTTTATCTAGAAGTCTAAAACTCGTGGATGGCACGCGTGCATGTCGATTCACATTTTTATTCTTGTTTTATGCAAAAGTTAAGTAACAACAAACACTTGCTTAATATTTAGTTAATCATTTTATGAGTGTAGAAGGAGAGACGTGAAATATATAATTCAAAATAATATGCTTATAAGTTTATTAGAGGAATAAAATAGAGGGGTGGGGGAGTGTGACTAAAGACAAGTGGTTAAAATGGACAAACAACCTTTCTTATGGTATCCTTTTATTTTATTTAAGGAGATGGCATTTAATTGTTGATTTTAACAAAGATAATTAAGTAAATTATTAAGAGTATTATTTTTGCAGTTGTGGTAGCTTCTACCACATAAAAAAAATATTATCTCTCATTCTACCAAAGCATTCTCTCTTATCTCTCATTATGTCGATGGCACAGAGTATTACTTCTGTTACAACTGCAAAAATAATACTATCTTACTAAAAAAAAATATTAATGCTTTTATTAGAGTCATCGTAATTAGTACATGAAAACGAGGGGATTCATATTTATAAACACACACCATGTGTATCGTATTCATGAATACCTTTTTTTTAAAAAAAATACGTTAATACGGTTTTTAAAGTTATTAGAAAATAACATTTTTTAGCAATAAAGTACATGTTGTCAGAAGTTTAATTTCTAGCCATGTATTTGAATTTTTTTTTGTTGATATAGATAAAACCTATTCGATAATCTTTACTCATCGTCGGTAAATATCTCGAGAAAACTCTAAAAAAAAAATAGCAGTCTTTAGAATTCATATCTGAATGAGTTTATTTGCATAAACAAATTAATAAAATTTTAAAAATTTAATTAACCAAATCATTTTAATTTAATCATTTTCATTACGTACTATTATTCTTTTAACTTTCCAAACAAATAATCTTATCTATACTTCTCAAATTTTATTGTTTCCAACAAAGTGTAGGGTATAAAACTGTTTTTCCATGACGAACTAAGAACGGGGCATAATAGACCTAATGAACAAAAATTGAAGGAAACAAAGAAAAACTAGAATAAAATTGTAATTGAAAGTTGAAGTTTTTCATATGAGAAAACTACATAATACAAGAACTAAAATGAGCAACTGTAATTCAAATACAAAAATAAAAAGAAAACTGCATACACTTGGAAGTTGAAACTCAGAACACAGAAAATCACAGGGTTGATGAAGAAGTGACAGAAGCAGGAATGGCATCAACATCGAAGCTCCAAAGATCCCCAACAACACTTTCCTGAGCGCTATTGGGTGCAAGTGCAACTGATTGGCCATCATAGTAGGGAATCTGATAAAACCTCATGTAATTCTCGTACGCCATCAGCTCCTCCGAAAGTTTCTCCACTTGGTTCTTTTCCTCTTCACTTCCAACAATCACTAACTCCTTCACTTTTTCACCTTCCTCATTCACCTTCTCCTCTTCAAGATTATTCGAGTAAGCACCCTCCGACCCCGATCCATATCTACAACTTTCATCAAAAACTGGTTCTGTGCTATTAGCAGCATGAGAAGGAAACGCCCCTACTTGATTCAGATCATAACCAAACTCCAAATTCAAACTTTTGGGGACATAATCATATTGTTGTTGTGCTGGATTAACACTAACTTCAACGGAGTACTTATCATCTTCGTTAGGGAAATTCACTTTGGCTTTCTTGCCACGGATTTTTCGAGCTTCTCTGTCATAAGCTCTAGCAGCTTCTTCAGCTGTGTTGAATGTTCCCAACCAGACACGAACACCTTTCCTCGGATCTCGAATCTCCGCCGCCCATTTACCCCATGGCCTCTGCCTAATCCCTCTGTAGAGGTTTTTCCTCTGCCTCTTCCCTGTCTTGTTGTCAACTTGCTCGTTCACTGTCACATTCAGAAATCAGATATATATATATAATTGAAAAATGGTTAAAAGTTAAAACTCAAGAAAATGAAATGAGTGAACAGAGAATATACACTGACCTTGAGAAGGGTGAGATCTCTTGAGAGGGACTAATTGTTGATGCTGTGGATGAGAATTAACGAACTGCGGTTCATTCTGATTGCCAAACGTGTTAGGCCACAGTTCGGAGGTGGTGAGGGGGCGAGAACGACGGTGAGGGATAAACTCAGCGATGATAGAACCACCACACATGGTTAAACCGGTTTATGAAGAAGATTCAAAGAGTAATATATTAATATTAAAGGACTGGATATTTTGAGAGAGATGCTGGAATCACTGTCAGAAAGTTTATTGTTTTGGTACGAGAGTATGGAGAGGAAGTGGAGAAAATGGGTCTTTTGTAGTTGGAAAAATAAGAGGGTGAGTGACAGGGACACTGCATTGCATTGGGAACCTTCCTATGTGTACTAACCCCGTTCTCACAAGTTTGCATTTGAATAATCCTTTAAATGGAATTTTTTTTTTTTATGTCATTAGATGTTAGTTATCTTATCTTATCTTAGTAAAATAAAATTATAAGGAAACATACAAATAATTGGATAGAAAAGAGAGAGAGAGGTGAAATCCATGTTTATTATGTGTATACGAATTTAATTTATTTCATGTTAAATTAAATAAATATAATTCTCCTTTAAAATCAAATTTTGCTTTTTCCAACGCTTGGCTGGGTAGTAGCTACCTATTCCCTAGAATCAAGATTCTAGAAGGAAAGGAGTTTTTTTTTTTTTTTTATAGGTTCTTATATGCTTTGAATATATTAATTCAGGTGTTTGGAAGAGAATTTTTATTTGATATTTCTAGGAAAATAATAATGATAATTCTATTTGTTTATATTTGGTATAAGATTTTTGAAATTTTTTTCAGAAGTCTGATTTTTTTGGGATTTATTTTGTGTATAATTTTTCTTTTAAAATGTCATCTAATAATATTATCGCAGGGGTGATATTCTTGAAATCTTAGGTATTGAAAAAATTTTACATTTTTTTGGAACAAAATTCAGGTAATATTTTAACCTACTAACTAATTTTTTGATGATATTTCCAGAAAAGTGATTTTCTCATCATATTTCTGAAAATTATGATTTAGGGATATGAAAAAATTTATCATCTATCAAATGCTCCGTAAATAAAAAGTCACTTATGTTTTCATAATTATGCAAATTTGAACAAAATATATTATTTAATTTTCTTAAAATTATTCAATATGATTTATTTTTAGAATTATTTACGAAATTATATATATGTTTATTTAATAGTTAACGTGATTAGATTTTAGTTTGTTGTTGTTTTCATGAAAATTACTAGACTAATTTATTATATATGTATGCATTGGATGGTAATTTTTTAAGTTTATTAATTATTTATTTTGAAATCGATTGAACTAAACCAGTAGAGTTAAATATATTTTTGGTTCGGTTCTCTTATTAAATATATGGATTTAAGAAATGCATTGAGGCACAATAAAGTTTACACGAAAATTATAATATCAATAAGGTATCGAATTCTTACCTTGTCCAAATATATGTATATTTTTCATTTTATTTTGCACTTCTTACTTATTTAATTAAGTACAGCTCGAAAATTTACTTTACTTTCATTTAGTTTTTTTTTACTCTCATTTAGTTTTTAGATTCCGAGGTAGTGTAATTGAATAATATTTTTTTTCCAGACGTAGATAATTTTCTTAATATATAATTAAGTACAAATGGGAGAGCGAGCCTTCAAATAGCGATAAGATTATTCTTCTGTAACCAATAAATCACGTGTAATTAAATGAAAAAAGTCAAAACATTTGTTATTTGTGTTTTCGCACATAATGAAGTAATAATTGCTTATTTGAATTAAATAGGATGAAATATATAAAAGTATTATTAACATGTAACCTAGGATTGAAAATGAAAATTACTGAATATAAACTATAATTCACGCCTTAATCAGGCTCAATCTTGAAAATCTAACAACGCGATTCAACACTTAAGGGATGAATATATAATTTGAATGTATTAAATTGATATATTAATAATGTATTATAATTATAATTTTTGTTTAACAGAATATAGATATTTTTTAGGGGATGAATATTTAATAATTTAGTACTCTAAAAAATTAAGAATACAAGTTTATCAAATAATTCTCATAACGTTCTTTCAGTCAGCAGTCAAACAATTGTGACACAACTTTCTATTAATTAAGAGAAGGATTAACTGATGAAAGAGTAAGGATGAACAGGTGAAAAATAATGAGACAGATCGATACGACAAGCGATCTAATGTCGAAATTATCTAATTAAAAAGCTCAACCGTAATTATTAAGTTATTAACAATCAATGGATGGCGTATAGTAGGATAGATTAGAACGAGGCAATTGATAATTAACAAATAGAACAAAGCATCACCAGAAGCAAAAGCAGATCATGAAAAAAGTATATATAAACCACTGGGCACATAGTATACTCAACTCGTGGGCATATTCCATGTCGATTCATCGACAATAAACAAGCCATGACTCTAACTTTGAACAAGAAAGTATGCTGATATATATTATATAGTAAGAATGTACGGAGTTGAAACTTGTTTTTCTTTTTTTTTTTGTGGTAAGATCAAGACTAAGTTTTGTCTTGAATTATTTTATCAGTGCACTTCTCCCTATTAAATAAATATCTTACCTAAAAACTTAAATTATTTGGTGAAGAGTTTACCAAAAAAAAATTTATTGGTGAAGATAATTTTAATAGTTTTATATCATATCATATTAAGGAACATCTCATTCTCAACCCAACTACTTGTAATTAATGTTTACATTAATAATTTTATATTACACTTCTCTAACACTCACATTGGCATGTGCACATTTTAATACAATTATTTTCTCTAAGTGTAAACACAATTTAAACAAAGTTTGATATATTATCTCTCAATCTTTTTGTCATATGGATAGTCGAAATAGTTTAAATAGTTTTTTATTTTAACTTCATATTATTTCCAGGGACAGAAATATGTTATTAAAGTCATCTTTATGAAAAATGACAATTATATAAAGTCTTATACATAAATGGGGAATAAATTTGTTATGTTATAGGAAATAGAAATATTTTTCCTACACTAACAACAAAAACATGGGCCTATGCGAGTTTCAAAAAACAAAAAAAACAAAAAGCTGATAGTTATAATATTTTTGTGTGCAGGATGAAAGAGATTTGTTCTGTAACACGACCAATACAATCCCCTACATAAATATGAAATGATGTTACATAAAAGATACATTACATTTACCAAGGACTCAACTTTTGTATCTGAAAAATAATTTTTAGGATTTATTGCTTTTATAATAAATTTCGAATAAAAATTCTTGCATAAATTTCTTAAAGTTTGTTTTTGGTCAAAACATAATTTTCTTAATCCTATTTTTTTATGGAGAAGGTTATACTTACAACCTATTTTCGTTTATAATTTTTTACAACCATATCTTAACCGTTGATTTTCGTCAATCAACGGTTAAGATTTTCGCAAATTAAATTTATCAATTAATTATTAATTCACAATAAATAACAATTGTTGATTGACGAAAATCAACGGTTAAAATATAATTGTAAGAGTTTGTAAACAGTTATAAATATAACTCCTCCCATTTTTTTTATATTATCAAAATCGCTTGTATCTGTTGGGTCGGCTTAAAATGCAGAATTGGACTCATAAACTTAATCAGACGTTAAGGCCCAGTTTCTCGTTCTTCATGGGCGAAGTGCAACAAGGATGATAACTACCCTTTCGGCCTTTAACAAAATACTAAGGTAATAGTTTTTCTTTTAAACAATAAAAGTAGGTACTTAACTTTCGGCCCATCATTAATGATTTGTCCCAAATTTGTCAACATATAGACAAACATGGATGTGCCATATTTGTAACAGAAATCTACCTCATAAAAGTAATAATAATTTAATTAATGATTATACTGAACTATTATTTTCATTTATTTAATTATTTATTGTGTTAAGAACTGGTATCATGCATGTAACTTGAGTGGCGTTCCAGAGTAAAACAAAAAACAAAAAATAAAAAATAAAATAAAAATTTTATCGTGCACGCTCTCTCTTCCTCTTTTGGAAAATCATTTTTCATCATTCTATATTTAATTCGCTTTTCTTTTAAATTAATTAATACTTCTTCAACTGCCAACCATTTTTTTATTTAAGAAATTTTTACACTTTCCATCCACTAGAATGGAAAACCAACGCTCACCATATTCTTACAGAGGCTGCTACGTAACATAAGAACAACATTGATTGCACCGGACTCTCACATGGAATTGGACAGAAATTTGGGGTTGGTAACTGAGCTGTTAAATATTTTCCTACTCTTTATCAATAGCTAATGATGCATTATATTAAAAAAAAAAAAAACACATCTATTATCATGTGCCACTAACATAACATTTTGACAGTTAGTGTGTGGCATGCCAAGCTAGGAATCATTCGTTATTTGTCATCTTCATTGCCTTCTCACTTATATAATATTCTGAGTTTTAACACAGTCATATAATTTTTAATATCTTTGTCATTCCAAAATGAAATTTAATCCAAATTGTAAGTTCATGATAATTTATTCTAATGAAACCACAAGACCATATCTCTCAACTCTGGTTAGAGCTACGTACTCGTCATTTATTCACAAAAAAATAATGTGTGCAAGTTAGAAAGACACGGGCAAGATAGGCCATGAAACAGGTAATTACGGATCGAGTATGACTCTCTCTCATTCTCATTCTCTCTATAGGGCATACTAGGCACGATTAAGTAGCTTAATTTGAATACTGAACCAGTTTTAGTTGTTGATCCGAAAGTGATATGCTCTAGAATTGCGGTGAGTTAATAAGAACAAATCATGGGCAATATGCAAACACGTGTCTGGCAAGGGTACCCTTAACAGATTCTTCTTGACGTGTGGGAAGCCAATGAAGATGCCAAGTAACGAATCAGGACAAAACTTAAAGGCCTGCTTCAATCTCATTTTTTCTTCGTTCCCGCTTTCACTTTCCATTACCTCTTTTATAAGATAAACTTCATCCCTTGGTTTTGTGTCATACTTTGAAGAAACAAAGGAGCAAAAAAAAAAAAAGTAGAAGGCAAAGTAATTAACATAAGATAGGAGAAGAATCCATGGAGGAGGTACGGGCCACAATCACTAACAAGCACGGAAGAAAGAGAATCCACCCATTAAGCAGCCTAATAAGTATTGGAGGAGAAGGTGGGATTGCAGGGCTTGTCGTGTTTGGTGGAGCCTTGGCCGTTGCAGGTTTCATGGCAGTTGCGTCTCTTGCAAGCAACAAAAATAAGGCAAAGGGCAATCGTGATCACCAACCTAAACCCCAACAATTATTATTGAACGAAAACGGGTTTAAGAGTGAAGAGGATCATGAAATTACCCAGAATCTCAGCTCTTTTCTTCAACATTCAACAACCCAAGATGGGGATGCCACAAGGTATGCTATCTGTAATATATGCATATACACGCACATGCAAACTCTGTATACCCTTCTATTCAATTAACATAACTAGATGACTCTACCTGTTTATATATACTTTCATGTCTTTTTCTTAATCAATTTCAACGCTACGTTAACTTTTGTCACTTGCTGCAGCTGTTGGACATCCAACATAAGCAATAACCAAGTTAGTTCCTCCGAGTTGCTCTCTTCCAAAACATTGATTCTGGTAATTCATCCTTCCTTTACAATGTTGTTTTGCTTGGGTTTGTTTATTACCTTTAACTTGTGACAAACAACTTGGATGTTGAATTTGGTTCAGGAGGAGAAGATTGACCTTAAACCCAAAAGTGAAGAAGATAGCCCAACCTGTTTTCATCATCAGGAAATTGCATTCTCTGACTATTCGCACCCTGAAAGTGTAGAGTCGTCAAACGAAAATGGGGTTATCGAAGAATGCTTGGCGTCACTGTTTAACAATTCAAGTGACCAAGCACAAGAGTTGGAAAAGGATGAACCTCAAGATGGCCTAACATCCACAGAAACAGAAACAGAAACAGAAACAGGGGATGATGATACTGATGATGATGATGATGATGATGTTGACATTAAGTCCGATGATGATGATGATGATGTTGACATGAAGTCCGATGATGTTTCAGAGATTGATGAAGAAGATAGCTCAAAAGCAACGGGGACCACCTCCCTGGATTACAACGAGGAGCCAGTTTGGCCTGCAGAGCTGATACAAGAACTCAAGGGAGACTACTGTGATAGCCATGTTTGCAGTGACTCCGATGCGGATGGCTCGGACTATGCTGGGAATGACGAAGCCATGACAGTAGCAAAAGAAGCAACTTTCCACGAAAAGGCCAATTTCTCTTTGTTGCAGAATGATAAATCATCAGTAATGAGAACCAGGGTTATCCCCATGATGTTGCTAGCGTTGCTGTTGCTCCTAATTCTGCTGACCCGTCGCCCACAGGAATCTTTTCAGGTCCTTGATGATGGTAATTCTGTAAAAGTACCATGAAATGAATTTCCGAACAATATGTTAAAAATCTCTTTTTAAACGAGTTCGGAAATGGACATTGCTATTCCCAGTCAGTTTACAGAACCATATGCGCTGAGGATAATGATAATTGAGATAAATCTATTCTGATAACCCATATTTCAATCAATTAAAATTTAAATTGTTTATAAAATAAACGTCAGAATGCTCGTTTGCTGACCCTGCCCTATAGTGAATTTGGTTACTTTTCACGCATTAGGCAGGAATGAAAGAGTTAAGCTGACTAAGAAAAGTGACACTTTGTAGCAAGAGATCCTGGCAATCTCCTTATGTAAATGCTATGTTTCTGCACAAGTACTTTACATTGTATACTCCTTTACCCTATCACTCTATTCTATATACAATGCCTTGATACAATGGCTCAATTGGCTGCTGCCGGTTTATTGGGTTAATGAGTTGGAACAAATGTATGAAAACTAAACCAAAATTTAGACACATAAATGCCTGCGCCGCTGCGGACAAAACTTAGTTCCCTGGTCCGGTCTCAATCGTTGGGCAAACTGCAGTTGGCGCCTCGGCCAAGTGCAGCTGCAATCGAATCAACTACACTTCAAGGACACCACGGTCTTCCATCATGCTTGGCCAGCTGCAACCAGTAGACCATCCCAAAACGCCCAATATTAGATCTACTCTAGAGCAAGCACTGACCTGAGAAACAAACCAATTGTATAAGTTGACCAAGAACACATTTAATGAAACAACGATTACAGATCAAGTATCGAGCATAGTGAGTGTTTTCAGACATGATACAGTACCAAATTTTCTAAATTTCCTTCTATGTGAAATAACAAGACACCCATTCCCCTTCCTCCATCAATCTCAGCCTGGTCATTTGATAAGTCAAGTGTTACAGATATGACAAAATAGAATAATACGTGTATATGTCAAAGACATCTTGAGTACAAATGTACAATACAATTGCTGAGACTTAATTTAACCACTCACCACACAAGAACATATGGTTATGCCTGCAGCGGCCAATGCTGTAGTTACCTCAGCCATCATGCCTGAAAAAATTGTTTACCGGTGAAATAATAGTATGTTTGTTGTGTCGGAGAGGTCATCAACCAGAGCAGACACATACCAGATGGAATCAAAATAACTGTTAAAGAAACAAACACTACAAAATATTCATTTCATCATCCTATCTTTAAGCCATTTTTCTGACCCAATGGATTTCATCTCTGTGACATCACTTCACTCTTATATTATTCGTGTGGAGAAAATGCAGTTAACACATAGTTCATTGGCCACTAGGAGCAGAACATCCATTTAGCTGGCCTGGATGATCAGTAAAAGATTAACATGTATCATATGTTAGTGTAATATTATTATGCGTACCGACTTCTGCATAGCATATCCTCAATCAGTAATATTCACTTACATCTTGTACATCCCGCAAAATCAGATTTAGTCAATATTATCAAATGAGTAAGCTTACCTCTTCGATCTATGCATACAACACACAACCATTGGATGGAGTGCCCTTCTATGTTGTGCCAAGAGGCAATTTTCTGGGCTTGCCAACTTTCTAAACCTGGCAGGACTTCCTTATATCTTGGAGTGTTAACTTGAATCATCTTGGCGACATGGTTTCCCTGCAGCAACATCTCCCCTTTGCTCTTCAAACTTACATGCTGCACATGCTTATTATGTTTTCCATTGACCTTGGGGGTCCAAACACTTCCATTCTTACTTTGGTGGACAGTATCACTTCTTTCAGGAGTTGATATTTCCACTCCATTCACGAACATTTTCCCCAACATATGTTTTGAACCACCGGAACCATTTGACAGTTCTTCAGATTCACTATCCCCTTCAGAATCAGTGACAAAGTCATTCACTGCCTCTGTAGTGATATCAGCAGCAGAACGTGCAGCTTGTTCCCTCAGAAACTACACAAAATATAAAATGTTTAGTTAGAGCACAATTTTTTCAGAGGGAGTGAAATTAAATTCTGACATTTGTCATATGAAATCCTACCTTCATTATTTTGTGTCTTGCACTACGTGTTTTAGCATGTTGCAACCACTGCTTATGCCTCTGAAAAGCTGATTTGCTGGAAAGCGCCTGGTAACAAAGTTATGAGCTCCAATGAAGTGAAAAGTGAATGTATGGTGTAATTGTGACTGACCATTTATATCTATCCGTATAAACAGAAACAATTTCCCTAAATAGCAGAGTTTAAAAAAGGGTAAACAATTGATCATTGTCATGGAAGAAAGATACAAATTATTATGAAGTGCGAACAATGTGGAAATTATAGGGTTTAGGTAGAGAAAGAGGAAGAGAGAGAAAATTAATACTCAATATAAGGTGTGAAATGATGCGTAAAAAATACTAACCCAATAATCTTATTTATACTAATAATTGGGTCAAATACTAGCATAATATTACTAGCAAAAGCCTAAGCCCACTAATACAATAAGTCTACTAATCTTTAACAAGGAAACGTAATGAATATGAAACTTCTAAAATTGCTTCTTCAACGAGATGAATGATTGATTCCACAATATATTCTATGATATTACAAATATATTATGAGGATGTGCTAAGATATTCTAAACTACTCTCAAGATATTCTGAGATATTCTAACAAACAATTTGTGTAAACATATAAAATTGTAAAGAACCAATTCAATTCAAAAGCTTAAACTTTTGGGTGAGGCTATATTAATGGTTCTATATAACTCTAACACGCCCTCTCACAAGAGAGTCCATGGGGCTCAAAAGGTGGATGATACATCAGGCTCAGCCTACATGTGCTAAGAAATTCCACAAAGAAAATGGGGGGCGACGAGGATCGAACCCGAGACACCGAGGTTCTGATACCATGTAAAGAACCACTTCAACCCAAAACCTTAAGGCGTTGAGTGAGGGCCTTTTAATGGCTTATATTATTCTCTAACAAAAATTTAATACCAGAACATTTGACAGCACATACAGATCATAAATGTCATGCTCAATAATCATACAATTTAATAAACATAACACAATATCTTCCTATTTCCACCCTTGCAAAGTAAATTAATATTTTTACATATTCAACGTATAATTACATTCCAATTACATCAGATCTATCAAACTAAATAGAAAACACGAGGTGAGTTGAACAATACTGACATTATATGTGATTATCTCCACTACTTCTGCATTGGCAAGTACACGTGCAGGGGAAACAAGATTACCGTTGACCTGCATTGACACTGATAAGTCACTAATATTACAATAATACAAACATTTTATTTTACATCTATTTTTTCCTGATGGCCGCTTGATTCCAATGGCATGCAAATGAGGGGAGTGATACCTTTGCAGCTACCATCTTGTTGCCAATTTCAGTATGTATCATATAAGCATAGTCAATGACTGTAGCACCCTGAGGAAGATTCTTAATCTGGATATAATATGTAAAAAAAAAAAAAGTATCAAGTAATTGCAGACAGTATTCTGATACAAGCTTCTTAATTATCTTCAATAAATTGAAGGGGAAAAAATAATGACACAATCCACCCTTACCTCTCCCCTCGGTGTAAACACAAAGACACGGCTGCCCAACAGATCTCTTGTAATAGTGTCTACAAATTCCCTAGAACTCATGTTGCCAACAAACTCTTCTTGCCACTCTCTAATTGCATTGAGCCAGCCAATCTGTAGGAAAGGAAATAATTCATTCACGAAATCAGCATCAAGATCATAATTGTTCTTTCTTTTTATTTTTGGTACAAAGCTAAATTTACCATGGGCAAACAGCCTGATGGCATCAAAATTGAGTAATGGATATACTAAGAACTCTCTTTAAAGTATGATTTCTATCATAATATGTCAGGGATAGATAACATACTCTGAGTGCAATGTTGGCATTGTTAAGACACACTGTCTTCCCTCTTGAGCTTTTATTACTGGGCATCACACTTCCAACCAAGCCAGTGACAAATTCTCTCCCACTATAATGAGCAGCAATGCCCCTCTCAGCTATCAAATCCATTTCTTCTGTTCTAATCTGCAAAAATAAATAAATCGCAGGGGACGCACTCATAAGAAAATTTTGTTATGAACTTCATTTGGATCAGCTAGGGCTCAATATACAATTCATGCAAACCCCCAAGGGCACAAAGGCTCCTCGACTTCATAAAGGAAGGGGTGAGTGAGGGTCAATTGCACACAGCCTTACCCTTACATTCTTTGCAAAGAGACTGTTTTTAGACTCAAACCAATGCCCTTCCGATGTTAGAGGAGCAACCTTATCACTGCTTCAAGGCTTGTTTAGGGCTCTATATACAATTACATTATGAAAATAGAACATGCTAAAATAAAATTTAAAAAGAACAAAAAAATATTACCTGGACTTCTAGCCTAAACATGCTCTCATACAAAAATGGAATCACAGTGGTATGAAGACTCTGATAGCCATTAGGTTTAGGGGTTGCAATATAATCCTTCACCTAAAACAAAAACAAATTAAATGTTTCTCATCAGTGAATGAAAATTTGTTTCTCTTAAAATTAACACTTTATACAATCAAATAGAATAAAAAAAAAAACGTACAGATCTAGGAATAGGTGTCCAGATTCCATGGATCAACCCTAGAACATGATAGCATACCTGGAGAAAACATGAAAATGAGAGAAAGGCTTTCTGATATACCAAGTAAAAAGTGAAGCATGTGAAATGGTTACCAGCTGTGGACTGCATAAAGGCCCAACCCCAATGCACGGCTTTGGTTTAATAATAATACGAAGCTGGTTACAACAAACAGTTGATGTTTCAACAAACAAACTTAAAATTTAATCCAAATTCTTTAAAACACATTAAGCATTTCAGGTTAGATATCAAAGCAAACCTGTGCAATTTGATTAATCTCATTGATCAGGCTTTTTGATTTGAGAACAGCTTTATAGATACTGCAAATGACCAGCAATATTTCTTAATGAATAGCCAAAAAAATACCTCTACAAAACAAAGCTAGTATAAAGTACGTAGAAGCACTTTAACCGATAGATAGAATAATATGACTGTGACATGTAAATGTACATGATATCAAACACATTGGCTAACATGAACAGGTGGATAAACAAAATGGTGGCATAGGAACTGAGTTTTATGGTCTAACCCGTAAGGCTCTTTACACACAGAACGGACTTCCGTTTTAACTGTCAGAAGGTCTAAGAATTGATCATCTTGAATTTTCTTCACCAAAATTTTGTTTGCCTATCAAGAAAGGGAGAAAAAGAAGTTTGATCAGTGGATTGCGCTCACACGCAAAATCACCTGGAAAGAGGATTAGTAAAGGGACATACAGAAAGGCGGCATGCAGTTATAATTTTTCTACTTATCTATTTGAACACCAATCTAAGAAAGGCAGACCAGCATTACCTCCAGCAGTTCTTTCTCGTGTTCTTTGTATAGGTCTGCAACTCTTCTCTTCACCTTAGCATAATCTTCAGCATTTGTGTACATAAATGATAGATTTTCTAGTTCTGACTGCATCATCGAAAAAGCATAATTATTGTTAAAGAATAATATAAACCATTAAAAATGTCTTTATCCAATAACTTAAGCTCTTGGTTTGAACTGGTTCTTTACATGGTATCATAGCTTCCGCGACAAAGTGGTCACGAATCAATCCTCACCACCCCTAATTCAGTTTATAAATAACTAAGTATTGTGGAATTTCTTGGCACAGGTAGGTTGGATTTGATGCATCATCCACCCTTCAAGCCCAATGGGCTATCGTGTGAGGGGGCTTCACCCAACAACTTAAGCTTTTGGGTTGATTTGGTTCTTTACATGGTATCAGAGACTCGGTGTCACGGGTTCGATTCTCACCGCCCCCAACTTTCTCTTGTGGAATTTCTTAGCACAGATAGGTGGGTCTGTGCATTGTGCAATGTCCACGCTTCAAGCCCAAAGGGCTCTTCCGTGAGGGAGTGTGTTAGAGAATAATATAAATCATTAAAAAGGTCTTAATCCAATAGCTTAAGCTTTTGAGTTGAATTGGTTCTTTACATGGTATAAGAGCTTCAGTGACCATAAGGTCACGAGTTCGATCCTTACCGCCCCCCACTTTCTAGTGTAATTAAATAAGCACAAGGTAGATAAAAAATTGAGCCTGTGCAATGTCCACACTTCAAGCCCAAAAGGCTTTTGCATGAGGCGGTGTGTTAAAAAATAATATGAATCATTAAAAAGGTTTTCATCCAATAGCTTAAGCTTTTGGGTTGAATTGGTTCTTTACAATTATGAATTATGATACATCAGAATTTCCCTCATGCTATGAAATAAAAGAAAGCATGAATGCTATCCTGAATTGTACTCGAAATATGTGGACTTGTGGCATTGCAGGAACAAAACATGAATGCTAGTCCTTAGTGATTGTGTAATTATAGTATACCTTAATTTGATACATCCCAAGTAACTTTGCCAAAGGAGCAAATACTTGTAATGTCTCCATTGCAATGCTAGTCTGTACACAATATATTAATGTTAGAAAACCAATAGGAGAAAGGCTTATCGCAATCTCAACCTATTTGATACATGTATACATGGGAAGGATTAACTTACATCGGTGTAAGTCTAATAAGTCTTCCACCCATTTTTAGTCATTGATCCATCTTGTACCTAATGTCTCTAATTTATTAATCATGTGAGCCGTTAGATGCAAATTGGATCAATGATTGATAATGGTTGCAAGTTAATCCTCCTTTCTATATATATGTGTGTGTGTGTGTGGTGTATCTAATGTCTCACGTGAGCCGTTAGATGCAAAAGGGATCAATGACTAATAATGGGTGCAAGTTGATCCTCCTATATATATGTATGTGTGTGCGTGTGTGTGTGTGTGTAAAACAGGATTAAATGGTAATACTACTATAACGTTGAAGACATAAACACCTTACACATATTCAGTACTCGATATTATGTCATTTTTTACAAAAAAATCAATGACAATAACATAATGCAGTAAAGGACACTCAAAGAAAAAGATAGTTCTTCTTCATAAACAATGAAATTTACTTTCAGTTTCAAGGCAGTGAAGATTAACTAAAAGTGGCCTAAATGGATTTATAAATCTCACTTTCAACGTCAGAGAGAACAGATGCTGCTCAAATGCAATATTTCTATCAAAAAATCCGTAACTTTACTTGATTGCAAGACCATTTTTGTATGATCCCAAAGTAAAAGGATGGCAAGGCCATAATAGTTTCCTTCCTTTTGACAGAACAGAAAAGAGTCACCAGTTGGTTATTCAAACCAATGGAACTAACCTGTTTATGTGGGGGCATATGTGATAGGGTGCGCATGTTATGTAACCTGTCTGCCAATTTGACAATAATAACACGAACCTGTAATGACAAATTTATTAGTTGCCAAACCCCTATGAATATAGAATATACTAAGAATAGACAAGCATCCATAATTTAAAAGAGCTCACCTCCTCTGTCATAGCCAGAAACATTTGCCGAAGATCCTCTGCCTTCACATCTATAACGGAATCATTTTCATTCTTATACTTCAACTTTCCTAGCTTTGACACCTAGTTAGGATTTAGAATGTAGCATACATCCAATTAATTTGGTAAATTTATGAATATGTCACCAAAGCTATTGGGGATTACAGATATTTCATAAATACATTACAACCACGATTCAAGAATAATAAGTACCTTAGTCTCTCCTTCAACAATGTGGCGCACAGTAGAACCAAATTCCTCCTCTATTCTCTCAAAAGTAACAACATTTGTATCCTCAACTGTATCATGTAGTAATCCAGCAGCAATCGACTCCCAATCAAGTTCCTAGAGGAATGGTTGATCCATTACAAATATTGACTTGTTACACATATTTATATGTACAATTTACCAGAAGAGGAATCATTTCTTCATGACTCACAAGTTCTCCAAGAATACGTGCCACCTCAACTGGATGAATGATGAAGGGCTCACCACTGCGTCTTTTCTGACCATCATGAGCTTCAAATGCTAACTGTAACAACCATGGATAAAACAGAAACAAAACAAAAAAGTAAATACTACTATGTTGAAGAAAAGATTTTGCCAGAAAGAGCATGTTAAGATTGCTTCTTGAGGTAGTCAGCTTACCATAAAAGCATTATGGACTAACTCCAGTTCTTTAGAGGACAGGTATGAGATCACAGGTTTAAGATCCTGAGGCAATCAGATGATAGACAGTATGACTCAGACTCTAGCAAAGGACATCCCCGTTTGCAGAGTTACAATCAACAATAGACATGCCAGGTTCAGAAAAATTCAGGACTGTACCTCCCACAAATTTTCAGGGGAAAACTCACTGGCAGTATCCAAGGAGAAGGCTGAAGAACAACATAATTGCCACCTTCTAGGAGCAACTTGAGACAAGATAGATCTAGAGAATCCTTCAAGAAGTACGATATCAAGTGCTTCATCGGGATACGAACCTACTATACTAAAGGCTTCGCATCCCTGTCAGTTTGCAAGAATGACAAGTAAACCTAATTAGTAACAATGATAATATCTAAATAACAGATAAGCAACATTAGAACATCAATTGTAACTTCTATTTTGACTTAATACGAACACAAGGCAAAAAGGGTCAGGAATGGATTCTCTCATATCTCTTTTTAAAAGAAATAAGGTGAACACTTCATGTGAAAAATCTCAGCCATTTTTTGACAAATCAACGGTCACAATTCTATCGACAAAGCTCATAAAACGACAAAGGCGGAGAAATAGTCATTTAATTGCTGGGCGTTAAACTATCAATGAATGACTGAGATTTATCATATAATAGTGGTCACGTTAAAAAGAGACATGATAAGATTTATTCCCACAAAGGTCATCTCTATGCAACATCAACCTCCTGCCCCGAAAAAGAAGAGACCCGAAATAATCAATTCATTATTCCCATCCCAACTTTCAGCATCCCTAATGTTAAGTCAAAATTGGGAGTACTAAAACGATTCGAAATACCAAAACGCCAAGGGAAACTGCTAAAACTTACAAAATTATACCGGTTCCTTCTTCCATTTCGCCAATTCGACAAGGATGAACACTGATGAGGATGAGCCGTGCTCGCAAGAAACCCAGTAAGGACCCTAGGAGCTTTCCACGCGCACGATAGAAGACTACAGTCGTATCTTCCACTTCCATCCCCTCTCCATAGCTTGCATACGTTCACGCATTCTAAAGAAACTGCAAATACACCTTCACTTAAAAATCACACTTCCAAAATTTTCACTTCTACTAAAAAAAAAACGCCAACAACGAATGAACCAAATGAAAAAGAACATCCAGTAAGATACTAGAAAAATTCGCGATGCACCAATTGGTCGAATGTGAAATTGCAAAGGGGAAAAAGAATCTTGGACGGCTTAATAAAGTTGAACCTAGGCATTAGGCAAAGTACATAGTTGAGCACACAAAGTTCAGTGTTGCTCACATTTTTCTTGACAACCTTACACACATGCACATACATAGCTATAAAAACCGAATATTCTGAGATGCAGGTTTTAGTGAAGGTTTTTGTTGGCGGGAGACGTACCTGACATGGAAGGTGCAGATGCCATTGAAACAGAGTAATCTCATTGAATCTTGAATCCCAAGAGCGTGTGGAATTGGAAGCAACCGAATGATAGGGTCATTGAATTATGGAAGAAAAGGAAAGAGAAGTGAATCAGAATTAGGGAGATGATGTGATTCAAAAGAAGTGGTTATGTTATGTCGATGAAAGGAGGAGAGGCTTAGGCAAGGAAAGACAGACAGATAACAAACACCAGCTAAGTAGATATCCAGTTTAGCCGAGGCCACACAACTACCGTTTCATTAAGATATTTTTCTCTTTCTCCTCCTTATATATAAATATTTGTACAAGAGGATTTTTTATTTTTTGTCATTTTCTAAATTTCTCAGGTTCAAGTTTAACTAGGGTTTTTAATTGTTATATATATTCATTAGGATATATTTTTCTTATTTTGTAAGAAAAAAGTTACCTCGTGTTATAGAAATAAAAATATAAATGAGACTCACAAGTAAGAGGAGAGAAAAAAAATATAGTGGGATCCAACCTCTTTTTATGTGTATAAGAAGGTTATTTATCTCATATAAAATGAACGATATAAACATAACTCATATTCATTAATACGAGATATCAACTTAAAATACAAACACATCTATTCATTTAATTTCATTTGTACTCATTTTCTTAATAAACCTTTCATATATATAATTAGAGAAGGGGTGTGTTTCTTTTTAAAGTGGATATGATATATAATAAGTAGCACTGAAAATATTCTCCCATAGTACAACAGATTTTATTTTATTTTATTTTTGTTAAGTTTTTGAAAATTAATGAGTATTTATTTATGGTTATAAATAAAATAATTATTTATACTTAAACCTTTAAATGAGTTATTAAAATCGATAGTATATGATTAAAAAACACAAGATTAAACACTAGAATAAAGAATTCTCGTACATAAATATTTAAATAAGGTCAAACTTTTGCACTTATCTGTAACTAGATCTAAATATAATTATTCAAAATTTAAAATTTTATATTGATAAACAATTAATAATTTCATTTGAAATTTTCATTAAAATTAATAATTTGCTTTGGAAAAAAAAATCCTCCGATGTTGTAAACTTCTTATTGTTAATACAGAAGCCTTTGTCATCTACCGAAAAGAAAACAAGAAAAAGCCTTTGTCAACTTATTTTTCATTTTAGTAATTGGTAAAAAAGTATTTATTATTTACCAAAAAAAGTATTTATTGACAAATATAGTCAAACAGATTCTTTTTTTTTGGTAAACATAGTCAAACAGATTCTATTATATGTGTCGATTATATTTACTTTACATATTTTTTTTATTATAGAGTATAATAATACGTTGATATTTAAAGTATCTTTTTTATAAATATTATACTTATACTTAGTAAAATTGAATAATTATACTAAGTATAATAAAAAAAAAATTAAGAGAGAAGGCATAAAAATTCAATATAAATCAGTGTTATCAAACCGGACGTACTCGGTCGGGTCGACTCGGGAACCGATAAATCGGTCATATAACTGATTTGGTTGAAGCAACGGATCAGTTATGCATCAGAATTGGTGTGACCCGGTCTGACCTGTCCGGTTTTCATGAAAACCGATGACCCGGTCAGTTAACCGGTGATCCGGCCTGGTCCAAAAAAAAAATCATAATGGACATATTTGAATATTTTTTTTGCTTATTGACTTACATAAGTTATGTACTTACAACACTAATATTATCTCAATTATGCACTATGCAGAAAATTTTGATTTTATTTATAATTAAAGATGTCGTTTTCTTAATCTAAAGTTCCGTATCACGATCATTATATTTTTGTTTGATCTTTTATTGGATAATAATATGTCATTTATTATTTTTTATATTAAAATATTTGAAATTTTTATCATTTTTTTTAGATATTTGAGTATGTTTATAATTTTTTAATATAAATTATAAAATTACATATAATTACCGAGTCATGCGGTTGAACCAGTAACCCACTGGTTAAACCAGTGACCCAATAACCCAATACCTCGACCGGATCAATGACCGAGCCGGTTTTAATAATATTGATATAACCATACCAATCATTAAATTAGACATTTCTGTTATCACGACAGAATAATTTTTCTACTAAAATTCTTTATATATGTTATCTTTATTGCCTTGGAGCAGAGAAAAAAATTGAAGTACCTCTTCTCCCTCAATTTGTTGTTTTTTTTTTTTTTCCAACCAGCGATACCGTGGAGGTTAACAAAATTGTAGCAAGATACTTAAGTAATTTGCATAAGATTATAAACTCAAACCCTTATTATAGGTAAAATTTAAATTGTTTGTATGATATTATAAGTTTGAAATTAATATACTTATTGTATAAAAAATAATAATAGCAAAAATAAGAAGTATCGTGTGTTAAGTCAATAATTAATATTAATGATGATAAAAGAGGAGCAGGGGTGACAGACTTTATGCAGAGATTGAATGTCCGCAGTCGCGTTTTCAATTAACATTCGAATTTTTCAGTCTGCATTTATCGACTATGAGCCCGTTTTTTTGAACTTTTCAAAAAAATAATTTTTATCTCTTCTTTATTTTAGAAGTGCTTTTTATAAAAGTTAAAGCTATTTATATTTTTATAAAAATATTTAATTTTTGAAAAAAAAATTAACTTTTGACTTTTACTTTTTTCAAAAGTTAAATTTTTTAACTTATAGAAAAAGTAGATTTTTGACTTTTTTGTGACTTCTGTTTTTTTTTAAAACAGACATCCAAACGAACTAAAAATGAGAAGTGCTTTTTTCTTGAAAAAAAGTAGCTTTTGAAGAGAAAAAAAGTTCATCCAAACGAGTGTTCAAGGAGGGGAAGCCGAGGTTATGACTTTAAAATGGAACCTTCACACATGTGTATTAAATTGGTGCCTTGTCATATTTAATGTCTTACTTATATACCCGCGGCCATTTCAGTGGAGAGTTCACTGCTAAATGACCTGTACTCTCACTCGTGCAGCTTGTAGAAGTGAATAATTAAAAACCTATGGCGCCCACTATGATGCTCTTGTCTATTTTTTTTTTAGTATATGCTCTTGTCTATTTTAGCGAAGTTATTTAAATAATTTTCTCCTTTTTTTAAAATGAAAATTCGAATAGTTTTAAATAATGGTTGCTCTTTAGAAGTTAGAACTCATAATAGCATAAGAGTTTAGCTTAAGAAAATAAGCAAGTGCACATGGACTGTTGTTGGCTTTTGATCCCCTCTTCTTGTCGGTGACTGTCAAAATATACCTTCCATTATAGAAAGCATCTATCACCCCCCTATTTATGATTAATTTTTAACTCAAATTTTCCTCATTATTTACAAGAATGTTTTGTATTAGATAAATTGGAAGAAGAATTTTAGGAATTTATGCCATTTATGCTGCTAGAGTTGGAATGCCACTTCTTAATTCTTATTTTACAGAATACAATAAGAGATTGGTTAAGTACCTTACCTATCCTGGATCGCGCTGGTCATTTGCCCCATATTCTTTCTCTCTTTACAGTTGCAACACATGGAAGCACCATAGGTAACCTTGCAACATTCATTCATGATATACTATCTAAAAGTCACCTCTTTTTCCCCTCTTGGCCCGTCAAGGCAATGCAAGTAGATGAAACGTACCTTGTTTTTTTTAATCTGTTCCTCACTTATTCTATTTGGTATCCGGTCCCCAATGGATATTGACTAATTCGAATTCGAGCCACACAAAATCACAAATACCATAAAACTCTTCGCATTGATATATCTGCGTGATAAAATTCTCAACCTTTGGATGAGATCAAGCATATTCTACTTCATCTTGTATGAACCACTATGAGATATAGGATGATTCCAACTCATCGTCTTAAGAAAGACCGAAAGAGGTTTTTTTTTTTTTTCTTTGAAAAAATCGTAAGAACAATATTTGTTATTAAATTCATATTAATTAGTTCGGTAGATGAAAGAGATAAATTATTTAGAGTCATCACTAGTTACTTAAGGATATGTGTGACAAAGATTTTGTTCTGTGATATTGTCCCTGAAATTTTTTATTTTTTATTTTAATGCTTAGGAAGGATTTTCGGACAAAAAATATATTTAATAACATAATTTATTTTTATACCCAAAGAGAAAATGTGTATTCAATATATAGTGTTTTTAAAAAATAATGTGTATTTTATGTTAATAGCATATTCCATGATGTCTATATGTAATAAATAGTGTGTCACGGAATAATTTTTTTATTTTATTTCTATCCACTTATGTTTTTATGCAACCATTAATTCTCTAAATTAAAAAAATAAATCAATTTTATCGAATGTTATTTCTACTATTTCTGTTACCCATACTAGAAATTAACTTTAAAACATGAGTCGCAAGTGTTTCAACCCACAGTGTATAGGAAAACTAACAAATTTACCAAAAAAAAAAAACTAAAACTAAAACTAACAAGAGTACTTAATTGCCTTGTTAGATAAAGCCACTCTCAAGACTTCGGCTTGCACAGTTGCACGTTTAGTTGGTACTTGGTAGAATGCACCAAATAACCTTTTATTGACCCCCTCTCTGTCTATCAGTATAACAAGTATTTAAAGGTCAAAATAAAAAAGACTAAATAATAAATATTTATTTGGTTCCATTTTTCTTACAAAAAAAAATTAGCTCCAACAATTTATTATAATTATTTATTATCCATAATACATAATTATAATGGTAAAAAAAATTTTTTTCTTCTTTATGCAACGTCAACCAATAATATTTGAAGAGAGGTAAAAAAAACAGATTTAATATTATAACTATGTAAAATCTGTAATACATAATTATAATGAGTTGTTGCAGATAACTTTTCTTTGCAGCAACATAAGACGATGATTTCTCATATTCATTCCTTAATTTGTTTTTCAATTACATTTCTCATATTCATTCCTTAATTTGTTTTTCAATTACAGTGGTCTATAAATATTTTTAATTTCTCACAACATAATTATAAGATAAATCTTAGGCAAACCTTCTCACAACATATACCGAAACTTTATAAAGGAAGATGGGTCGCTTAAAAATAATACCCATATTATGGTTTTATTTGAAAACAACATTATAGACACTTAATAAACTTTACCTAAGTTTTATCCATATAATGAGTTTAATTTCAATGCATTATCAACTTAAGATGATTTTACAGTATGTGCTGTTATGTTATGTAACAAGTTTGACATTTTAAAATTATAGCCTGATAATATGTTGTCGTATCAGTTAATAACTGTTAAAATTTTAAGATATTAAATTTATTAGACAACGTGATATTATTAGATGAAAATATAAATTTTTTCCAAGTTAACTATATATTAGGATTAAATTCAATTTAATTTAAGTCAACTTCTATTATTAAAAAATAGCACTCTAAGTATCTAAGTAACTTTACTTAAATTTTGTTCATAATTATAATTCACTTCAACTACCTTGTATTATTACTTTTTTATCTTAATAAAATAAAAACAAAAACACAAATCAATAACAAGGTAATGTTGGTCTAATATGCTAATATATGTGATAAATAACATGAGACAAGATAAAAATAAAAAAATATTTTATTCCTTTGTTTTTAAAGAAATAAGAAAGAGGCCCAGTATTTTACTCTCTTTTGAAACTCCGTTTATTTTAGTAACAGGGCCGAAACCCAATACTTGAAACTCAATTTTTAATTTTGCACTTATGGTTTCAACTTATGTAAGCAAGAACCTCCAAAAGAACTTTTGAAACTAGGATAGTGGTCCATTTCGGCCCAGTATATGACGCCCCCAATACTTGTGTGCTGTTTCATAGCTATAAATGACAGCTCCTCTTGCATGATGAAATTTTGTAAGATGAATGTTGATCTGGATCATGCCAGTTAAAATTAGAATTTTACCTAAAATCGGAAGAAAAATAAAAAATTATAAAACGTAAAATTTTAACATGAAAAAAATCGTAAAAAATTGTAACAGTTTTTGAAATTTTAATGAAATCATTTTGATTAAAAAAAAATCATAAAATCATACAAACATAGATTTAAATCGAAATTTTAACTACCATTATTCGGACGAAGATTAAGGTGAACACCATAGCCTTGATGATACCTTCGCCGCAAGCAGCATTTATATGAATTTCCCAAATACTGAAAGGAAAAAGGTAAAAGATAAAACATGATTTGTTTTCGGTGGCTTGTGCATACCAGCATAAGTATTTGCCTAAATTTCTGGGATTGCAAATAAGCACAGGTCCACCGCCAATTGTCCTCACGGAACATGTTCTTCTTATCTAGCAGAAGCATGGAACAAATTCTGCTGGAGCTATAATAGAATCTATCAAAAAATTGAGAATTTCTAAGATAATGAGCAAATTATCTTACCATGTGAAGTAGTATATTTCTAGAGATTTTTCAAGAAAATAAGTGATATAATTAGAGATATCAAGGAAAAGTTTTTTTTTTTTTTTTTTACTGCTTACATTAAGAAGTTGTGCTGTTAATCTGTCTGCATGTTAAAATATGAATTAATAGAAAATATATAAAATTTGTTATTTTAAGAAACATGACTAAAGTTCCTGAGGAAATTGAAAATAAGAGTGAAAAATAAAAATCTAAATAAGTAAAACTAGGTACGATAAGTTAATAATGTCTTTATAAATATACGAAGAGAGAATAACTAGCCTGTAATTAATTGCTAACTTAGCAAACTGATTTAATTATTTTTCAATTAATCCTATTTAAATATCCACGAAAACTTATCGTAAGCAATTAACGAATTTGTTACGAGACGTTCAAGAAAACAAAAAGTTTTAACGACTAAATTCGTTTGACGATCAGAAGTCATTATCAATTAATCTCAACAATGATAATAAACAATTTAAATGTTTTAGGTTCAAATAAAATAGTCTAAACTAACATTTAAATTGTCCACTTGTTGTTATCCAAAAAATAAATAAATCTCTAAAAGTAGCTCAGTTGACAACTGAACTTTCCAAGATTTGTTTGTGTCAAGAATTTAAACTCTGTCTCAAGTAAATTTTTAAAAAATCTTTAGGAGTAAGAGTATGTGTCTCCTCTTCGAATGAGAGATTAGTTTCATTTTTTTCCTGTAGCGAAGTTTAATGCACCCGCTGTTTTAATGAGGGACTAGCCTATAGAGTTGTATCTCGAGGGCGGTAAGGTGATCGGATGAGGTTGAACGAAGATACCTCCAAATTATATCAAAAATAAATAAATAAATAAAAATTGTCCACTTGTCAAATTAAAAAACGACTGAGTAACGTTGTAACAATAGTGGCACACAGAATATCCAAGTTGATAGAACCATGGGCATATACCAAAGCAAATGGATAAGATCGCGGAGAAGCACATCAGAGTAAACAGGAGTAGTTAAGTCAAATTTTGGGTGCAAGCCAAAAACACAATCAACTGATTCAATTGGCCATCATTATTCAATGCATCAAAGCGACAAGCACAAGGTTTTGTAAAAGTGTAGGATTAGATGTGGGAAAAAAATAAATGACATAATTTGTGTTATGTCATTTTTATAAAAGAGTGAAGTTATAGTGGTCTGGACCAAAAAAAAATCGGTGAGACTGAAGTAAGAGAAAAAGAGAAAAAGTTAAAGAGAGAAAAGAGAAAAAAAATTTAATATAGGTGTCAATTTTTAAGTGAAAGGGTCACGGTGATTTTGGAGTACATTAAGAAATTCCCTCACAAAGGAATGAGATTCATATCTTTATTTTTTTGTCCACTCTTTTTTCTTCATAGTTTATCTTTTTTTCTCACTTAAAATGACATAATTTTATATTTTTTAAAATGATATATACTTTTCAAAAGGCCTTTTGATTTTACTTTCCAAATTGTTTATTGGATGAATCATGAAGGTAAGCAAAATTACAGTTAAAACTTAAAAAGCATACAACGGACATAGATTCATGTACAGTTGGAATTGGCCACTTATTGGGGTTGGTTGATGAGGTATTCGGTTGCATTTTTTTGCCATATGCCAAATACATATAGAATAGTACAATGGTTAATTTATAAAATATTTTTTGTGTTATTAACTGTTAACGTATAGAATCAAAAAGTTATAATATTCATAAATAGAATGATACAAAATTTATTATAATATCTTTTGTATTTTGCAGGATTTTGACAATTGAATTGATATAATAAACAAATAAAAATTATTGATCATTTTTTGTTTTTATTACGACCAATATCTTGTAATTTCATTTAATGAGAAACAAAAATTTAAATGTTTATACTATTCCTTGAATTATTTTGTATATATTTTTTATATTATTTTAACAATACAATAAAATATAATTTTTCTTATTGTCTTGACTTTATTTTAAAATAAATTAATTTTTTTAAAAGATTATTCAAGTATATATGAAAATAATTTTTTTTTGTTTACCAAAAAAGTAAAAATAAAATAAAAATAATTTTGTTTTCTATCCCTGTTTCTGAAAAAAAAAAATTAAGAAGAGTTTCTGAGTAAAAAAAATGTTCAATAATGTTAATTTTTTGTATTTTAAAAGAAAAAAGTGTATATAATGAATAGTATGTATTTTATGATGATGACGCATTTTATGATATTTATATTTAATAGGAAAATATTACCAAATATTATTAGTAATTAATTCTATTGTACGAACTTAAAATAAAATAAAAAACATTTTTGAAAACATTATCACATGCTTCATTGTACGGAATGATTAAGTTCTTTTTTAAGTGTAAAAACAATTATTTAAATTAAAAAGGGATATAATTAGTTTTTTTTAATATAAATAATGTCTCTAAAAACATTCATTTACTTGCGTCAATGTCATGTGGACGTGAGTCTCGTCTTCTATATTAATGCGTTGTACTCCCGGACGGTTTAATTTGTAGGATGATTGACCATTTTGTCATGTTTCGCAAAAAAAAAAGTATCAAAGTGTCAATTTTGTCAGAATGGCACGCGGCATATTTTATTACACTGTGTAGTGAGATATGTTTGCAATTAATTCGTTACACAATGTAGCAAAATATGTTATATTAGGATGCACAGTCAGCAAAAAATGACACGTGTTAAACAGGCAGAATCCAAGTATAATTCGCTACACAGTGTAGCGAATTTCTGCATGCTTGACACATGTCATTTTTGCTGACTATGCATCTTGACATGACATATTTCGCTATACTGTGTAGTGAATTACTTGCAAACATATTTCGCTACACAGTGTAGCAAAATATGTCGCGTGACATTTTGACAAAATTTACTGTCGACGTGACAGTTTAGTAATTTTTTTTGTCAAACGTGACAAAATAGTCATCGTTCCTAATTGGTAATAGGCAAGATTAGCCCTATTTAATATAATCAAATAGGATATATCCAAGTTTTTAAAAAAGAATTATTTAAAAATTGTGTCATAAGTTTTTTTTACATGACTGACCTATAAGTCTATAAATTGACCTATATTATATTAATTATTTAAATAAAATAAATAAAATTATTAATTTAAAAGTTTTGAATAATAAAATAATATTATTTTAATTATTTTTTATTTATTAAATACTTAATAGATTTAAAAAGCTAACAAGCTTATGCCAAGATTTTTGTTTTTTAAATATAGGCTAGTACAAACTTATGATTAACAAAATAAGTCAGGTCTAAAGTATCTTTTACAGATCTAACTTATTTAAGTTAAAATACAGCCTAACCCAAACCATTTATACTTCAATCTTCGCACCAGGAATTTACAGAAAATCAATATATGTTGTAAGGGTAATAGATATTTGTTATTATATTATGCAATATTAAATAAATAGAAAAATATTTCTGTAGTTACTGCAAATAAGTTATTTGTATTTATTCTCAAAACGACGTCGTTTTGAGATTGAAAGATTAAAAAAATTATAATTATAAAGACTATAACAACCCTAAAATAAATTAACATTATAAAAATATCATGATTTTCTTCCCAAAATGACGTCGTATTGAACTTACTGCAGATAACTTACTTGCATTGACTACAGAAAAAACAAACCCTTAAATAAAATACAAAATCTTATTGTATAAAAATTAAGAGTTTGATAATTCTTATATTATAGAAGATAAAATTATTTCTTATACATAGTAAAAATATATGGGATGCATACGGGGTCATATCAAGAAAAGAGAAAAAGAGAAAAATGGACATCATATGTATAAAAAATAAAATTATCAATATAAAAAAGATAGAATATATTATATTTACGAACTATATCATATACTATGGGTAATATATACTCAAATAATATATATTAGACATAGTATATGGTATAGTTGGTAAGAATATGTAAATAAATAAATAATTATAAATATAAATCATACAAAAATTAAAGTTCAAAAGAAAACAAGATAGACTGACATAATGAACGGAGCCGAGTGGAGAGCGAACTATTCTTTGCCTTTTACTAAAGAATGACATAACATAATGAAACTTTTACAAAAAGAAAAAAGAAAAAAGAAAAAAGAATGACATAATGAAGGATCGCCACGTACACCATAACCTTCTCTCTTTTTCTGTTTTCTCCCTCTATAAACTTGGCTCTAGTGCTCTGCACAACACTTCACAATTATTAACACTCTCTCTCTCTCCAACTTTTATGCTTTTTCCAAATTCCACTGATCTTCTGGTAACTTGAGCAGCTGAGAAAAGCAAAGAAGAAGACACATACAAATTACAAAGTGATATCGTCATGTCTACGCAGCCTAAGCTTGGTCGAATCCCCAGTATCAGAGACCGTGTGGAAGACACTCTCTCTGCTCACCGTAACGAACTCATTTCTCTCCTCTCCAGGTTCTTCTTCTTCATCATCATCATCATCGTCATCAACCACACCTTTTATTTATTAATATTGCTTTTGATATTTTTAGTGCATGTTTCAGTTTTACTTTTGTGGCCTTCAGTGACTGTGTTGATAGTTACTTGTTATTTTGTTTGAAGGTATGTGGCTCAGGGGAAGGGGATTTTGCAACCCCATAGTTTGATTGATGAGCTCGAGAAAATCCTTGGTGAGGATGTAGCAGCACAGGATCTTAAAAATAGCCCCTTTGGTGAAATTATCAAGTCTGCACAGGTCATTTGCCTTATCATTACTTTGCTTTAGATCAAATGATTTTTTTGAGAACATGCGTATCTTACTAATAGAGACCGAGATCCACGTGAGGTTTCACCCACTAATGAAAAGAAGGTGAAAAGAAAGTTTCTTGCTAGTGCTAGCTCTCCTATATTTTTATGGGTTAAACACTTCTAGTAGAAAGTAGAAGTGTTTTTTTTATGTTGTGATTCAATTAGTGATAGCCCAAACTTGTTAAAAGAAAAAAACTTTGCATAAAATCGAGTGGTCACAACTAAAGAAAACACTCCTCGCGTGAACATAAGAAGTGTTTTTCCTTTATGTATTTCACTTAACTCTACCCTTATTTTTCTCACTCCATATGTCATACGAGGAGGGATATTCTCAGTACCAAATTTTTTTACTACCAACTTACTATCTATTTAATCACCGTTAGATTAATATTTTCTCTCTTTTCAAACAGTTTTTAACACTCTCTCTCTTTGATTCAATGGTGATGTGATGGGTAGTAAGTTAATAGTGAGAATTTTTGGTAGTTAGAATATCATCACTCGTATCATATATGACATTTACAAGTTTTTTGCCGTTAGAAATATTGTTGGACCTTGATTTTATAACTCAAACAAAAAGGTTTAATATTTCACATTTTCACTAAAGCATTATTTATATATTTTATCTATTCGGAAAAAATTGCATTTTGTTAGAAGTAAATCCAATAGTAATTGCAAGTGTGAAATGCAATTGGCCTGCCTACCTAACATTGATCTGGAAAATCAGTACTAGAGGTACACAGAGCTTAACAAATTAAAAGAGGAATTTTTACTTACTGTCACCTTTTTATTCTGCCATACAAGCATTGCTACATCGTTAAAAGAAGAAGAATATCACTCAACGCTGTTTTTGGTACTGTGACTACTGTCCACGTGTGAAACTGTCTTATTTGAGAACGTTACTTCACAATCACACCGGGAGATTTAAGATATCATATGAAATGTGTAGCATTATTTTTGTGACAGGAAGCCATAGTTTTGCCTCCTTTTGTGGCAATAGCAGTTCGTCCAAGACCTGGTGTTTGGGAATATGTCCGTGTCAATGTCTTTGAACTCAGTGTGGAGCAGTTAAGCGTTTCTGAATATCTCAGTTTCAAAGAAGAACTTGTAGATGGCAAGTAAGAAATTTATTGCTTAGCTTTTATTATAAGAATTAAGAAATAAACTTCTGACCATGTACTGTAACTCAATGCCTGTCGTAATGACTGTTTTTGTTTAATATTATGCATTAGGATTAATGACAATTTTGTATTGGAGCTTGATTTGGAGCCATTTAATGCATCGTTTCCTCGTCCAAACCGCTCATCATCCATTGGCAATGGTGTCCAATTTCTCAACCGCCACCTTTCTTCAAGTATGTTTCATAACAAAGATTCCTTGGAGCCCTTGCTTGATTTCCTCCGAGCTCACAAATACAAAGGCCATGTAAGTTTTCTGCGTTATGCACTTTTTACTTCTAATAAAGTGATAATACTACGGGGTTTGCATTTATCATTTAACATGACACAAGAAAGTTTTCTACACACACAACATTTTGTGGGGCCCACACTTTTTGAAGCAAAAAAAAAAAAAATAACTACGGCACGCAAAACGAATCTCTATAACATTACAGAATCATTTTTCTTACAACATAACTCTTATAAAACCCTAATACTATATGACAACGGTTATAGTTTAAAAAATGTAACTTGACCCTGAATCTCTCTCTCTCTCTCTCTCTCTCTCTCTCTCTCTCTCTCTCTGTGTGTGTGTGTGTCTCTTTCTCTTCCCCCTCACTAAAAGATATATCCTCTTAAGCTGAGAACCCAATGTCATAATTGTAATTTTTATTTTCGTAGAGGAATCTATAGATAGTGAAATATTTCTCTACCTTATTGTCATGTTACAGGCACTGATGTTAAATGATAGAATACATAGCATTTCCAAACTTCAGTCTGCGTTGGCCAAGGCTGAGGATCATCTTTCTAAGCTTGCAACAGATACACTCTATTCTGAGTTTGAATATGTGTAAGCTTATGTTTGATAATGGGTTTACATGTCTGCACTTTTGTGAGAATTTTATAGGACTTTTTGGCTTAAAATTTTATCATTTTACTCTTTTCCAAGTGTAGATTACAAGGATTAGGTTTTGAGAGAGGTTGGGGTGACACCGCCGAACGGGTATTGGAGATGATGCATCTGCTATCGGATATTCTTCAGGCTCCTGATCCTTCTACGCTAGAGACTTTTCTTGGGAGAGTGCCTATGGTGTTTAATGTTGTTATATTATCCCCTCATGGCTACTTTGGGCAAGCCAATGTCCTGGGTTTGCCTGACACTGGTGGGCAGGTATTCTTATTTATCATATGCCATAAGAACAATTGAGCTGGTCATGTATACATTTTTCGGTGTTCGATCTTTCTAGTCCTCAGTTCCCTTAGTTGTTTCCGTCCTTTTGTCCTGCATTGTTTGAGTTATATATTATATATGAGCGCCATCCTAGGTGAAAGGTTTTTATCTACAGGTTGTGTATATACTAGATCAAGTGCGTGCCCTTGAGCATGAGATGCTCCTTCGTATCCAGAGACAAGGACTTGATTTCACTCCTAGAATTCTTATTGTAAGTGTAATTTCTTGGATCAGGTTCTTCATATTTGACAAGGTTATTTTATAGCTGGTTGTTTTTTCAGTTCAAATCAAATTAAAATTCTCTGTTGTTCTGAAGGTTACCAGGTTAATACCTGATGCAAAGGGGACAACATGCAACCAGCGGCTAGAAAGAGTCAGTGGTACTGACTACACTCATATTTTGCGAGTTCCATTCAGATCAGATAAAGGAACTCTCCGGAAATGGATCTCAAGGTTTGATGTATGGCCTTATCTGGAGACTTATGCGGAGGTAAATGTCCATCAACATGCATAGCTTGTATTATTATCCTGATCATGAACCATTATTAGTAATTGAATGATTTCTTAGCTTAGTTTAGGCATTGGATGGAGTTATAATAATTCATAGCTAGTATTTCCACTTAATTTTGATGGTTATGTGTATCAACAGGATGTTGCCAGTGAAATTGCTGCTGAGCTACAAGGTTATCCTGATTTCATCATTGGAAACTACAGTGACGGGAATCTTGTTGCATCTTTATTGGCTTATAAGATGGGAGTTACACAGGTTCTTGTCCCTCTTCTTTGTCACTGTACTTTTCCATAGAAATGTGAAAGTTCATTTTACCTTATACTGAGAATGCAACTTAATTAGATCGGAATGTTCATATGTGTAGTGCACAATTGCGCATGCACTGGAGAAGACAAAATATCCAGATTCAGATATATATTGGAAGAAGTTTGAGGATAAATACCATTTTTCATGTCAGTTCACTGCCGACCTAATAGCTATGAATAATGCTGATTTTATCATCACCAGTACATACCAAGAGATTGCTGGAACGTAAGTATTTTTTTTTTCATCATATACAGTATACTTCATCATTTGTGAAAGTCACTTCTTGTGATTCTGCTTTATAACCTTCTCCCCTTTATTTAGCCTGTTAATGTTATCAATTATATAACTTATTTCTTCATTGCTCTTATATGACTTCTTATTTTGGAGATTAAACTATGATACAAATGATTGCACGTTTAACAAAAATTTGCTCCTAAATGGCACATTCCCATGTTTATTTCAAATGTGATTGGTTTTTTTTTTTTTTTTTGGCGTGGGAACCCTGCGTACCCATTTGGGATTATATGTGCAGGCATCCTATGATTGTTCCAAGAAATTTATCCTGTGTTTGGTGTAACATAATTTGTAGTCTCAAGATTCGTAAATTATGTATGGTGATTGTGACTCTCATGGGTTGTGAAAGTCCATTCAGATATACGATGCTAAAGATACCTAGTCATTTCTATTGTCTCGGAGATCTCTCTGAGCTATTTACCATGTTGTCTTTGGTTTTTTTCCTGGCTTACATTTTCTTGTGTTATCTTTCAGGAAAAATACTGTTGGACAGTATGAGAGCCACATTGCTTTTACTCTTCCTGGACTCTACAGGGTTGTCCATGGCATTGATGTTTTTGATCCCAAGTTCAATATTGTCTCTCCTGGAGCAGATATGTCAATATATTTCCCCTACTCTGATAAACAGAAAAGACTTACAGCCCTGCATGGTTCAATTGAAAAGCTTTTATATGATGCTGACCAGACTGATGAGTGGATGTGAGTCTATTTCAATTGAATAAATTTTTAATTTGGGTAGTTGGTAGAATGGCACGATTCATGATTCGAATCGGATGATTTGATATGATTCGGTAAGTCAACAATTCGTATCATGTGATGAATCAAAGATGACTTTGAATTGTGCGTTACAAGCATGTATGGGTGCGATCACTGGTATGAATTGCATGATTCAATGATTCGTTAGCTTTTTCGGAGTGCTATCGAATGCACCTTATTTAATTATTCAATTGCCCTATTTGAGTATTCCATTGCTATCTTTACATTTTTCTGAAATAGAGGTTTCAAACAATCAATCATGCACCTTATAAAGTAGTTATGACTAATAATTTTGTTTGTGAGTCTTACAGTTAAGTTGTTTTGTCAATTCGTAGTTCCTAGGTTAAAATTCGTACATGACCATTATACATCATTTATATGATATATTTCAAGCTGTTTTTTATTGTGTCTATGAAGATAAGATTCGATATGATTTACAATTAACGATTAAAAATTAGCTTGGCAATGCATGATATGAATTGCAATTTGATAACCTTCTACAATAATGAATAAGTCCGTTAGTAAGTGGTCTTCTTGTTAATTTGATGATTCAACCTCACTATCCATGGTCTAGAGAGTCAATATGAATGAAGGTCAACTTAGTTGTCTGTTAGGCATCGTGCAAAAACTTATATAAGTATTGTCCTTGAGCTTCCACTTTCCAGTCATCACTTGTCCTTCAGTAATGATGCCCTGTTTGGAATCCCACCTGGATCTACACATGCTTATATCTTAGAAGGGATAGAATATATAAGACTGTTTGTAAGAACTTTTGTGAAGCATCTCAGATTTGAATATGTCGCTATGACAGTTAATGAGTGTATCTTTGTCTCTCTCTGGCAGCGGTTCGCTGAAAGACCGTTCAAAGCCCATAATTTTCTCCATGGCAAGGCTAGACAGAGTAAAAAACATAACTGGTTTGGTAGAAAGCTATGCTAAGAACAGCAAACTGAGGGAACTGGTCAACCTTGTCATAGTTGCTGGTTATATTGATGTAAAGAAGTCCAGGGACAGAGAAGAAATTGCAGAAATTGAGAAGATGCATGACCTCATGAAAAATTATAATTTAAATGGTGAATTTCGGTGGATTACTGCACAAACAAATAGAGCACGCAATGGGGAGCTGTATCGCTACATAGCAGACACAAAAGGTGCTTTCGTTCAGGTATTATACTAATGTCTCTGTACTGTTTGATTGACTGTTCAAGCATCATTTGTAACTATTCCTCTCTTGCTACAGCCTGCTTTCTATGAAGCTTTTGGACTTACAGTTGTGGAGGCCATGACTTGCGGGCTCCCCACATTTGCTACTTGCCATGGTGGTCCTGCTGAAATCATTGAGCACGGTATATCAGGATTCCATATTGATCCTTATCACCCTGACCAAGCTTCAGAGCTATTGGTTGGATTCTTCCAACAATGCAAGGAGGACCCAAGCCATTGGAATAAAATATCTGATGCTGGTCTTCAAAGAATTTATGAGAGGTAGGTAATTTTGGTGAAAATTGCTAGTTTTTGTAGTGACACTAAATGCTAAGTAAACAATAAACAGGTACACGTGGAAGATCTATTCTGAAAGGCTAATGACCTTGGCGGGAGTTTATAGTTTCTGGAAGTACGTTTCCAAATTAGAGAGGCGTGAAACTCGACGATATCTTGAGATGTTCTATATTCTCAAGTTTCGCGATTTGGTGAGTGATGTTACATCTTTTCCCTTTAACTTTCAGAAAAGGGTAGGGTTATGAACTTTACCATCTTTATGCCCTATGCCTTTTATAGCATCAAATGTAACAGAAACAAATGGCAGTTGATCAATTTTGTGCTCTTCAACTTTTTTTCCAGGCAAGTTCTGTTCCGCTAGCAAAGGATGATGCAAATTAACCTGCTGGTGTCTCAGCAGCTATGTATTTTCACCAAGGATTGACAGCAGGCAATAAATGTCTTATATGTAATATAAAAGTTTGCTTCATGTGTTGTAAAATCTTGTTCTGCCGACCTAGAGGAGTTTCATGGAAGCTTGTCTATGTTAACTTTGATTATGTCATAAATGCTTGGTACTGGTTTTTGGATATCTCCTGTTTTCATTTGATACCAGATGTTAATCAACTGGACCAGGAGAGAGGCTTTGGCAGAGAGATTAGTGTTGTTGCCATGTGGCCATGTGACTCGGATGTCATAGGTTTGATCCATGTAATCAGTCTTTGTAAATATAAGGTAAGGTTGTCTATTATAGTGCTGTCCTTCCTTGAACCCTGCTGCATAGGGGGAGAGGTTACCTTTTAAGTTAATGTAATTGTTATCCTTAAGACGAGCATAACGAGAAAAAAGAGAACAAAAAAAACCCTCAGAACAAGTGAATTCATTTCCACGTCATGGGGATATGGCTCTCGATCAAAGTCTAATGATCTGTGTTGATTGTGGTGCTGTACATGATGCAACGGATAAGCGCTTCAGTTCACTGTTGGGTGAATCCATCGCATGCTAAATAGCCTTGAATTAACGGAAGTTTGAAAGCAACACTTTTTTCTTGAATAAAAATCATGTAACAAAAGGAAATAGCTAATTATATAGGATCGCAGTTAGAAACATGTACTGATTGATATATAATATCTGCACAAAGATTTTAAGATTATATTATGGGATATGTTTTTTTTTCATGTTACACGAAATAAGATACGTCTTTTGGTTTCACATGCTTTGTGTTTATGGTATAAGATAACAAGTATTCTACATGAGACTTGTATTTCCTTTATATAAATAGGAAAAAATGTGTATCCTACACTTGTATCCTTTTAAGAGAGATAAAAAAACAAATTTGAAGAAGAGAGAGTGGAGGGAAAAATTTATAATTTGAAATTTGAAAAAATACACTTCATTTATCTAAAAGGATTATTCTTTTGAAGGACAAACAATAAACCCATAGAAATAATATATTATCAGATAGAAGTAAAACTAAGTTCATTAAGATAATTGTTTTCCTAAGTTTTCAATTATGCGTGAAGTCTTATAACATTTTAATATCTTTCTGTGATACAAAGGTAGGATATGTCTTGAATATGCTATTAGCAGGATGTATAACCCTGGAAATTATTGGTTCCTGAGTCCCGAGTCCCGACTCCGTTCCTTCTCTAAAATCTCAAGTGGAAGAAAAGATAAAATTCGTTAATTTTTTTTTTTTTTTGGTATGCTTTTTTGGGAAGGATTTAGATGGATATAATTTATGTGAATCTCTATCATTGTTTCATCTTATTATATATTTATATGTATTTATATTTATTTGGTGTTGAATGAAATGGTGTTTCATTTTTGTTAGATGAAATACCAAATAAATAGTGATAATTGGTCCGCTTCTCTCTTTCTTTCAATTTTTATTTATTTATATTTCCTTTTCATTTCCCCTCAACCATACCGTACAAAGATTAAGAAACAAGAGGTCCAAACGTATTAGGTTATTCTTGCAATCTATAGCTCTAAAGCTATAAGAAAATGGTGACCCATCCATTTATCCGTTGGAGCACATTTTGGATGCAAATGCTCCCTTATCAAAAAAGAAAACAAAAAAGATATAAAAGAAAATAATTATAAAAAAAAAATAGTGTAAATGTGTTGGGTACTATTACTATATAAAAGAAAAAAAGCATATTTTTTCCCCATATTTAATAAGGTATGTATCGAGTAATATGGGTAATTCTGTAAAATAATTTCCTATCTGTTGGTCATTTATGTCAGACTGGAGGAATGTCTTTCCGTCTTTGGACGCTATCTGTTGCAATTTTGGGGGTTTCCCTCCCTCCTAGTGAAAGAGAGTTGCAGTCCTTACTTCTAACACCTGTGACAGAGGCTGCTAGCCTAAACAGCTTTTTTGACCGTATGATACACAATCCCCGACATGTTCACATGCCACTCAAAATCTTCTTTCTTCATCTCTCGTTATCATCGGTCAAATACTCGTTATCCACAACATGCTAAAATATTCGGATTGCACACTGCCCAGTGAAATATTTCCCTTTCATATCATCCATCCTCTGGCACAATACTTGGCTAGTGTTAACAATAGATTAAGTTTCAAGTAATGGGCCCACTCTTAAAACTTACTTCAATTAAACCGTGACGTGACCCTATATTCCAAACATTTTTATTCTTTCTCGCCTCTCGATGCATATAACCAAGGCAAAATGTAACAATTCAACTGGAAATTGGTTTTAAATTCTCGAATCTTGACAATACCATCTCCATATTAATGACACCAAATAATAAAGACATAATCTTCCACTCAAATTAATGCCGAAAGTTTACTCACGGAAATTGGTTAAACCCCCTAACACTAACAAAAGTGTAAAATAAAACACAAGGCTATATATCTATTTTGCCTTGACCAATGTGCTTCAAGGTTGGGAGCTTGCGCCATAGCTATCTATAGAGTCCTATCCCCTTTACCTTGTGCATTTCCAAGGAATACAAACTAGCCAAATATGCTTAAACTAGTGAATAATTAAAACAAGTTGGAGACACTGCCCCCTAGCGTTGGCCAAATGAGTGTGCTAGATAAGCCAGTGCTCCTACAAGGGGTGCGTTGATATAAGTAGCTGGCTCTGATTGCTCATAATCTGACCGTTCATCCGGGAACCTATCATGCAGATCCGGTCCTCCAACAACCGCACCCACTAGAACGTTGGGATTTGGGGATTGTGAGTTCATCACACTGAATCCTGCTGAGCATTGGATCTTGCCAGGGTGAACAGCAATGGACGGCAGCGATGAGCCCCTGTGGTGTATCCTTTGTGGGTACCTTGGACCATACCCCACCATGTAGGACATCTTCAAGGGGTTGTCTCCTAGCAAGTAATCCACCTAGAAAACAAGAACAAATCAAGATCAATTAACGAGAAGGAAATGCACGTAAACATCATACTATAGAAGTAAAATGCACATATGCACATAATCTTATTTTTCTACCTGCTTTTTTGCTATAGCTCGGAGCATCTTTGGAGTAACAGTGGTTCCACCACAGTTCACAACCACATGGGCTTTTGTCAAGTATTTGGCATAGGTTAAGAGTAGAAAGGAGGTAGATGTAACATATTGCATGTTGCTATCACTCATCTTGAACAGAAGCCCACCTGCATTGTTTTTGAAGAGCAAGGAGCCAAAAATAACCGTTACATATTGGACCACATAGTTGAGTTGAGACTTGAGATTCTTAAATGAGGGAGAGGAAGAGAAGAAAGAGAAAGAAGGAAAAGGAACCTGACCTGGGGTATATTGGGCGGAAGAGAAAGAGGCACCAGGTATAAGAGAACAGATAAAATTGTCCGCATGACCCTTGTAGTCATGAAGGGATTGCACCTTTTGAATAAGAAATTCCTAAAATCAAGAGCACAAATTTTAGTTGGAAAACATATTATTGTTACCAGCACTGCAAGAGACAATAGAAGAAAAGTGAAGGAATTTGGACCTTAGAAAGCAGTATCCTTGCTCCAACATGCTTGTTATCCCATCCGAAGGTATTGTCAAACTCTGCAGCCCCAAGGGTCTGTCCATTAACCTTAATGTAGTTTAGGTACATTGGGTTCTTAGTAGCCTTGTGCAGCCAAGCAGCACCCCACAACAGTTCATCCTGGTATATTTTCAAGGCATCAAAGAAACAGTTTTGAGTTTACTTCCCACAAAATGAACAACATCAGATGCTCAAATTGAAATATTAAAACTTTACCTGATAACCAGAGTAAGAACAATAAAAGGGGCACACAATGGGCTTCAAGCCATTGCTGTAGGCTCCCCTGTATTTATCAGCAAACTGGAAAACCTATACCCATAAACCAAGTACAATCTCAGATTTAAAACACTAGTTGGGAGAAAACTCTACTCCATTAAAAAAATGTTATTTTGCTCTCAAATCAAATACTTCATACTTACACTGATTGCCCTCCTAACCAAAGTTTTGGAATACGTGGGGTCACTTTTTTTGAAAGCAATAGAAGCAGCTGCAAGAGCCGCAGCAGTTTCCGCAGCCACATCTGAACCGGGGTTGTTTCTATCTATCTTATAGACACTTCTTGGGGTATCCATGTCCTCAGGTCTCTCCCAACAAGCATGGTCCTTCTTAGCATCACCCACCTGCAAAGCCAAACCAAAGTCAACAACAGTTTCCATGACAACAAAATAAGAACATAAAATAAAAAAAGGATTTAGGAAGAGAAAACTAAACCTGAACATAAATGGTGTCAGGATAAGCAGTAGCTTTGAGAAGATAATCAGTGGCCCAGCGAATCGCCTCTCTGGCATTCTGTAATTCACCTTTCATTACCCCACCAAACTCAATAACACTCCACGAAAGCATGGTGGTTGTGAAGGCCATTGGAAAACCAAACTTAACATTGTCCCCTGCATCGTAGTATCCTCCAACCAGATCAACCTGCATTGCATGTTTACACCGAAATAATCAAAATGCACAAGACAAAGAGTGTGAGACTAAACGGCAATGGCAAACAATATGGTGGTATTACATGCATGGCTGAGCCATCAGAGAGACCAGAGTCACTCCTCCAAGACATCCTCTGATTAGAAGGGAGCTTCCCTGACTTCTGACCTTCAAAGAAGATGATGGATTTGGTGAGAGCATCTTTGTAGTTGTGTGTGGCAAAGCGAGGGTGGTGGTGGTTGTAATGGGCAGGGAAGGAATGACAATGGAGGAGAGTGGTAGTGAAAAGAGAAAGAAGGAAAAGCAGAAAAGAAGAAAGCAAAAAAGTCATATTGAAATGGCCAATGCAATCTGACCCAAGCAAGTAGCAACGACCAAACTGGAACTGCCACCTGCTAGCCGCACTTGCACTCTCTATTTATAAAACCAAAACCTGTCTCTCTAACGTCCAGCTTCCTTTGTTTCAATCCAAGTTACAACAATAATTAATTACTACCATATCCTTAACACCATCATTTTTGCTTTGGATTTTTTCCAGCATGTGCATTTTAGAAGAAAATTATATGTTATAACTATTAATTGAAAAATTGATTGTTAAGAATATAAGAAAACACATGTACATATATAATGAATAATAAAATCATTATAATTTATTGTTTTGATTTTTTAGTCAACAATTATGATTTTATGCTTTTTCTAAGCAAATATGCCCCACGCTCAATCCATTGCCTAAATCTAGCTACTTTTCTTCATAACTAGAAAAGTTCCGGGGAGTTATCTAGTTCTCCGTGCAAACACATAATAGCAGATATTAAAAAGCCGGTGGTCAACTGCGAGGATAGCTCAGTTGGCAGCTGAGCTTCCAAGAAGTTAAAATTTTTTGGTTGGGGGATTAGTCTAATCTAGCTACTTTCCTTTTCAATCTTAAGTTACTGAAAAAAAATAAGAGTGGAGATATTCTAATTACCAAAAACTCTCACTACTAACTTACTACTCATCATATCACCATTGGATCAAGCAGAGAGAATTTAAAAAGTTTATGAAAAAAGAGAAAATGTTAATCTAATAGTGATTAGATAGGTAGTAAATTAGTAGTAAAAAATTTAGTAGTTAAAATATCTCTCTTCAAAAGTTCAACACTTCCCAAGCAGTATTTGGTTTTTTATAGGCCCACTCATATTATTTTATTTTATTTCTGAAAAATAAAAAAAAATTATTTAAATATTAAGATAGTACCATTTCCATTTTAAAAAAAAATTCTTCATAGATTTAAAAAACTTTATAGGCTTAAATTAGTTAAGGCCAATCGAGGTCATTTATTTTTATTTTTTTGAAATAAATCAAACAATATACGTACTATAATTATTTTAAACTGTGATGACTACATATTTCTTCTTCTCTTTTAATAATTCTAAAAAATTATGAAGAAAGCTCCTACCTCCCTCGTTCCAATGTTGTGCTTTATTTTCAGGTCAGAAAGTGATTCTTACTTCTGCATAACAGGGTGACATTGGGAATTCGGGTTCGGGGTATGAAAAGTCTGTGATGACAATTATGATTTTTTATAGGGAAAGGTTCAAAAAGTTCCTTGTAATATTGTTTTGAATAACTTATATTCTTATATATTTTTTTGTAATAATTTAATTCCCTGTAATTTTTTCCATCTATCCTCTACTTATCATTGTTAGAAATTTGATTAAATATATTTACTTTACTCTTCTTAAAAAAAGAAAATAAAGTGATAAAAAAAAATAAGACCAAATATTACGAAAACTTAATAAAAGACTAAAAGATAAAAGATCAAATGTGTCTAAATAAAAAAAAAATATAATAAGGACAAAAAAAAGACAAAAAATGTGGAAATTCACAATAATGACAGAAAAAATAAAAATAAAAATATTCTAAATGAAAAATATATATACTAAATACAAAAAAATAGAAGAAAAAACTGCGACAAAAAATAGAACAAAAAAAAATCATAGTTATGAATTCTCAGTATATTTGTTTTTTTTTATCCTTGGTCTATTTTATTCTTTTTATTTAGATATGTTTAGTCTTTTTTATATCTCTATTTTATTCTTTCTCTTTTTTTTTTTGACAAAATCTATATTACATGATTACATGGGGTGGCACAAGACTAAAAAAAGAGAGAAGAAAATTAAAATAAAATAGACCAAAAAGTGAAAAAAATAAAAAATTGAAAAAAACCCAAACATATCTAAATAAAAAGGAATAAAATAGATCAAAGAAAAAAAATTAATCGAAAAAGTAAAACCAAATATAGTGAAAACTCATATTGTGATTTCTTTTTTATCTTAATTTGGTTTCCTATTTTTCGTGTTCAATATATAATTTTCATTTGGAATAATTTTATTTTTTTAAAATATAGTCTTGTCTTTCACTATTGTGATTTTTAACATATTTGACTTTATTTTTTCTTCTATTTTTTTTGTCTTTATTATAATTTTTTTATTTAGACACATTTGATTTTTTTTCAATTTTTTCTTTTAATCTTTTATTAAATGTTCTAAGTTTTTATAATATTTGGTCTTTTTTTGTTATCACTTTATTTTCTTTTTTTAAGAAGGAAAAAATAAGTATACTAAATTAAATTCCTAACAGTATTAAGCAGAGGTGTGGATGAAAAAAAGCATAAGATGTAAGTGATTCAAAGTAATACCATAGGATTTTTTTCTTCGAACTTTTCCCTTTTTTTATATTACTTTAATCTTTTTGGTTTTATAAATTAAAACAAACATTTGTTTGTTTAAGTATGAATTATTTGCCCAATAAATCTAGCTAGAATGGATGCTCGGTGAAGTTCTCTTGTAACTTCTGAGAGAAGTTCTTGCCCACAACTCAAAGCAGAGAGTAATCACGAACTCAACTGTTGTCAGTGAACAAATAAAACAAGTGGTCGATGCTTGAACTCAGAAAAACTGTCGGAGAAAGGTGGTGAAAACAAGCATGGAGAAGACACTCACCTTTTAAGTTCACTGATAAATTCACTAAAAGCTGTAAGAACCAGGATAGAGGCCCATACATAGACTTGGATCTTATAAGGATAAGCTAAAGAAATTTCTGCCTTTGGTTCTGAATCTGATCCCCCGCAAATAATACCAACGTAAGCCTACATGACATGTTTCGTATTGGGTTGGCAGTAAGTTAAAAAAATTTGTTTTTTTGTTGTTAAAAGAGTAAACTTGAATTTTCATATACACGAAAAGTTATATCATTTTAAACGAGAGAAAGAGATAAATCATGAGAGAGAAAATGAGTGAGAAATTTTTTAAAGATATGGATCTCACTTCTTTGTGAGAGTGAAAGAATATAAAGTGTGTTATTTGAAATGACACACATTTTTTCCTTCGTACATTTGATTTATTATTCATGAATATCATCATTTTTTTAAGAATAATGATATTAATAACTAAAAAAGTAATTGAATTCAATATATATTAACATTTAAATTTTACAACTTTACGCATCATAAGTTGCAAAAAACTAACCGATTAAAATTAAAAAAACTCAATTAGTATAATGATTGTCTTTGGCTCATTGAACTCAAGAGCTCATGAGCTTTGGTGTAGTTCACCTGTGCATTGTAGTCCAAAATATCAAATTATGAACTAAGAAAGCTATGAGATAAACAGCATATTGAATATTGGTCATGAGGCTATAATTCTTGACCAAAAGAAAAACAAAAAGTAGCCGTCTTTCCATCTCCTATACAGATAGAAGGAGGGGTGCAACTTTTAGTTGTTGTTTTTTTAATAATGAAAATAGATAGTAATCAAATATAATTTGAGTTAACGTGAGGCCGAGTTTCAAGTTTATTCGTCTGTTAAGATGTTTCAGTTGTTTACAGCACTATACTTTAATTTGACACCTATCATTAATGAGAAACGACTCATCTACTATGAAATTTTCTTGAATTTAACTTTTGTCACTTTATTCCTGCAGGAGCAAAGAATCCATTATTGCATTGACTACGCTACCAGAGAGAAGCCAAGGTTATGGCCAAAAACATTATATATATAGTTCAGTTTTGATCTACTAGACATACATGAATTAGTTGACTCATTGCCTGCCCTAATCACCAAAGCATTAATGTGTTTGAAAGAAAGTCCTACTTTATCCACTAAGCAATTTAGACTAACAAATTTAATTTGCTATTCTATTCCTTCCTCTGTCATCCTTCGATAACCTTAAGGTTGTGTGCAATTAGTAAGCGACTAGTGAGCCACTAAACTTGAATAGCGAGGGCTTGGTTTTCAAGTTGATGTGCGGCATGATTTGCCCCACGGTAGGTGTTACAGAGTTACACCTAGGTGAATTTCGTCATTTATGATGTACACAATTGAATAAGTTACCATATTCATGAGAAGTAGTATGTTGTAGTTACAGACGGATCAGGAGCAGTGCTGGAGTCTATTTCTACTTGCAGATGAATAAATATCTCTGTCTCAGACTCTCAGGAGCAATTGTCACGCCACACGACTCTCCATGAACACCATAATTGCGACTCACAATTGACACGGGCACTATTATTATAAGTGTCTGTACACGTATGTAATATAACTATAACATATTAGAATTTAGAAATATTGTCATTTTCGTTCAAAGATTAAGGTCTAAGTCTAATTAGCATTTGGTGTGTGACCAGAATGGGATGGAGATTTTTTCTATTTTTTTTTATTGGTTCTATCGTTCTGAATGGGAAGTAAAGTATATTATTTTTTTAAACACTCATATTTTGTTAATTTTAAAATATAAATAAAATATATTACATATTATATTTGATTCTAATACATATCCGAAACGTTACCTATGTACGCCGATTTGTTGTTCCGTGCCATTTGTGGTGACTGGGGATACATCACTGCCTACTAACCAGGCTTCATTTACGTCCCGACACGTTGTAAATAGGCTGGGCTGGGCTTTGGCCATCCTGGCCCAAGCCTACGTCAAAAAAAATTCAGCCTATCTGGCCTATTAAAGGCTTTATCTGTAGGTCAAGCCCGGCCCATTTTCAAAAATAAGAAAGCCCGACATGGCCTACAAGCCTTGTAGGCCTCCCACTATATATACTAAGCAAAAAAAATAATTGTAGTAAAGAATGTTCCATTCATGCATGCACTAGTACTTCTCATAAGAAAAAAATGACAAACAAGAAAGAGTCAACATAATACCTCAGCTCTAGAATGTATATCATAGAGGAATAGAGTCAAAGAAATGGGAAAAATAAGAAAAATACAATTACTGGATGCTGAAATAAAGTCTACAAGAGAATGTCATTCATCTAAAAATCTTTAAACCACCATCAAGACAAGGGAAAGAAGAGTATTATTGAAAGATCATCATTAGTAACATCATAATCCAGCAAGGTACCCATTGCTCCATGGTATTAAGCTGCAACAACATGTAAAATTTGGAGACATTAGACAAGTTTTCCTTTCATAAAATAAAATAGCACAAAAAGTAAGAGATATTGGTATTTGGTACTTTGTGTCTTTGCCACATAAAATAAATATTATTTTATTATTTTATTTTAATAAATTAAATAGGCCAGCCTACAAGGCTGTATGCCGGGCTTGACAAAATTAGCCTATGGCCTATTTATTAAAAAAGCTTTTTTATAAGCCTAAGTCTACTCTACTTTTCTAAAAGGCTGGGCCTGAGCTGGGCTCAATGTAGGCCAGGCCGGACCAGCCTGGCCTATTTACACCCCTACGTCCCGTGATATCCGGACACTATTAAATGAGGCCCTTTATTTTCCGAATCATAATGGCAATTGGTGTGGGCCTCAATGCTCCGTTATGTTGCCATCTCAAAGTTGATAGAGGGATTTTAGCCCGATATGTTAGGCCTATAATCTTTTATAACAACTTTTAATTTGATTCATATTTTTTTTTTTGGAAAAATTATTTATAAATTTTTTATTTATAAACTCTTAGAAATTATATTACGTACTAAGGTGTATATTCCATCATACAGTCTATTACCCCTAGTATATTGTATAGTTTGTAAAAAAAAAATTATTATTTTTTTTAAATATAACTATCCCTTCTTTTTTTTATGTAAAAGTTCAATTTTTAAAGTTTACTTTGTTTCGGTTAATTTTATTAATATTCCACGACATTGAAGCTAAGTCATTATTACTTAGAGAAAAAAAAATTAAAATTTAATAACTTAGTTGAAACTTTACAATTATAAGACATTAATAATTGAGAAATATATTTTTTATTATGTAAAGATGAAAACATTAATTTATTAAACAATTTCAGTAACCTAAAGTAAATATTCCTTTTTATTTTGCCAAACACAACCTTTTTGTTTGCAAGAGATATAAGGGCGTGGTTTTACAAAACGTTTCCTGTTTCCATTCTTTATTCTCATTTCTTAAAAAATATTTTCATTTTCAAATTTTCATGCTTTAAAAACATGTTGACTTCCTGTAATTTTCATTCTCTTTGCTGCTGAATTGCCAAATTTTCATGGGAGGATGTTCAACAGTTTCTTCCTCCTCATTAATTACACACTTCCATTCCCTGCATCAACAACCCCTTTACTACGTAGACAGCAATTAAATTTAAACTACTAAATTTAAAAAACCTGAATTTTATAGCTCAACAGTAGAGAGAAATTACTCCGCCCTATTTGTATTATATATGGTGTAATCTTTTTCCCTTTAATTTGTTCTGCACTTTTTCTTCATTCATTCACTGAACTTAAAAGAGATTTTTGGTGAACGGCCTTGTCGTTTAATGTCATCTAACATCTTTGGAAATACTTGATTTTTAGTTTAATTCTTAGCGAGTCTAATTACTCGATCGTATTTTTAGCTATCCAAAATGCATGTTTCCATTCAGGGAGTTAATCTTCAAACAATAAATAATAAAGTATAATTGCTCACAAAAGATACATTGTCATTCATAATTAATTATGAGGAAACTCCGTGATTCTCATATCCCATAAATGACATACGTTACATAACATATATAGTCTATGGAGATACAGAGAACTTGTTTTATTTTTATTATTGCTTGTCGCAAACAACAGTGACATATTTCCCTGTCCATTTGAACATTGCACATTTTGTAGTTGTCAAACATAACGGAAATACCAAGAGAGTATTGGTTATATAGCTAATTACAGCTTCAACCATAACCCTTCAACTAAGATCAGAGAAAAATGGAATGTTGGTGGAGTTCAACCAGTCATTACCTTGTATGAACTGTCCAACAGTGAATTGGCTAGCCTCAGTGGAATTTTTGATGACCCTATAACCTGGCCACGTTACTCTGGCACTTGTATTCGAACCAGGACCCGTATTCATGTACTCTCCATAATAAAGTGTATCCAATGCAAACGTTCCATTCCATTCCAACCACCCTGCAGGGTCTATCAGATCTTCCATGTAAGATTTGAGATAAACAGTTCTTGAATACTTTTTCCAAGGTCGACCAAGGTAAGTCTTGAACGTAGATTTGACTGGGATTAAATCAGCTGCAGCAGCAACCTTGCAATTCAAGATAGAAATTCCAGTGTTTTGGTTAGGGTCTTCTCTGCCTTGTGCAGTGAACAAGTTCTTTTGGTTTTCATTAGGCTTGCGTGCGTATAAGTTGCAGTTTTGAAAGACCACTGCAGCATTGCCAAAGATGAAGTCTATGGTTCCATAAATGTCACATTCACGGTAGAATTGACGGAGAGAGTGGACATAGAGAGTGTCTTGGTATGCAACAAAGCTGCATTGGTAGAAGGCTGAGAAATCAGCACCACTCCTCACCGCCACAGCTTGGTGTTTGCTTGGCCCTGCTGAGTTCTCAAAGGTTATACCCTTCGCTATGAACCTGTCTCCTACCACAGCTGAAAGCAACATCAAACGCTTAATTAGAATTTGAAGGACAATATAAAACAATGAACCAAGAGAGTAAATTAAGTTTAATTCATATCCTTAATGTGTTAACTACTGAGCAAAATAAAGAATGAAGTATAAAATAAAAAAACATCAAAGAAGTAATTAATGAAGTGGGTCTACTGTACTGATAATAAGTAGGGATACAAATCAGAATTTCCCTTATTGGGCTTGAGCAATGTGGACCCTTTCAATCACCCAATTAAAAAAAGGTAAGTCCTCTTTCTGGGAAGAATAATAAATTTTGATAACGCAAAGCTGAGGTCCTACTTCGCTAATTATTAAGATTCTCATCTGTTCTTTTACTTTGTCTTTCAAACTAGAGTTGTCGGCAACTACAAGGAAAAACGAAATTGGGTTTGTAATATGTTGTTCCTGAGTGTCAAAGCACAAACATATAAAACAAACTTCTTACCCCACATCTAATATTATTTCGATGGGTTTCTCTTGTTGGTGCTGTCCACCCCATAAGTCCCATCGATTAACCTTTTAATAACATTTTGCAAATCATTGATATGTTAATTCTTCTTCCTAGATCCTATTCTGGATTTCCCACGTGATGTGCGAGACCCCGATGTTAATTTAATAGGACGTGCTAATTGGTTATATAATTAGGATCATGCTCGTGCAGCTGGGAACAGCCATACAGCGTGGTGTTGCTTATTCATTTTTTATCAGATCCAGAAAGTCCAATGATTATGTAAAAAATTAATTCAATCCAAAAGCTTAAGTTAGTGGGTGAGATTATAGTAATAATTTTATGTGATAGGATATTCTTACACTGGTGTAAGAGTTAGAAGTTTTACACTCATCTTAATCATTAATCCACTTGTATACAATTGCTCATATTACTAAAAAATTAGAGCCCTTAGATATAAATCGAATCAACGGATAAGATTAAGAGTGTAAGTTACACTGGTGTAAAATGATCCTGACCCTAATTTTATATATATTTAATATGTTACTTCACATTAGAGTCTACTGGACTTAGGATGAACAATATACAGACTCACCTACCTGTGCTAAGAAATTTTACAAAAATTAATTAATTATTAATTAAATTAGGGGCGGTGATGATTAAACTTATGATGCCAAGGCTTTATTTAACCCAAAAATTTAATCTTGTGGGTAAGACTATATTAATAATTTTATATATCTCCAACATATTATCATTTATATAACACAAACAGCAGTTTAAAGCAATGTTATTAGAACCAGACCGGTCATTGACCCGGCCGAGGTACCTGGTCACTGGGTCAATGGTTAAATCGGTCGAACCGGATATACATATATATATTTATATTTTATACTTTATTATATAATAAATATTTTAAATAGTGTCATCTAAACAATAACCTGATGTAGTTTAGTGGTATTTGCTATGTTGTATAAACTCAATAATTGGATGTAATTTTTGAATTAATTCTCTTAACTTAATAGTTATATAATAAATATATTAAATGGTGTATTTTATTCAACTGGTGATGGTGGTACCGGTTCACCAATTGAACCGCGATTTATCACTGGATCACCGAGTCAATATCGGGTCGCATGCTCAGTCCAATGCCACAACCAGACCGGTTGATGGGCCGATTACCAGGTTAACCAATTGAACCGGCAGAAGCTGATCCGGTTTTAATAAGACTGGTTTAACTTTAAAGCGTATATACTAAACTTTATCTATAAATAACATATTTAACAAAAGAGAGTTATTTTTCCTTAATTTAAGTCAAAACACAGTTTGGACAATAATCCAAAGAAGCTAGTACTAGGTCTTCGGGTGGTTTCAATTTGCAAGAAAAAAGTTATCCAGTTCATATAATTAGGCTTTAATAGATCTTCTCTCGTTAATGGAAAATTTTGCAGCAATACTTATTTACGATTTTATATATTGATATTTTTTTTTATTTCAGGATACCACTTCATATCTTAATGTTAATAAGTTTGTTATAACTTTTTTCATCTGGAGCCACAGCAGAAACGAAAAACCCTTTGCATAAAGCCATATTGGTTTGGAACATTGGGGTGTATTTAGTTTGCTTAAATATAAGCAAATGAAACATATAACCAGACGCAAAATTTGAATAAAAAGTCATTTGAGTGCTTTATAATTTATATAAATTTTTCCCCATCTCATTTTTAGTTTATGTATCAACTTTGATATCTCCCATAATATAAAATTAGCTGGAAATTATTATTCATTAAATTTTATGGAGTGAAATTAAATCATTAGATATATTTAAATTTATTTTACTAAGGATTGCGTTAATCTACTGAACTATCTAGTAAACACATTTTTAATTTCAGATCTCTAGCATAACGTGTTTTGCAAAACCAAAGCAGTACTTTTACTTTCTTATGCCTTTCAAAAATAAATCGTTGACAAAAATCTATTTACTTCTGCCCGATATTTTGTGTATTCTCTATACTTTCCTTTTCTTTGGTGGGCTATCTCGATCTCTATACGTCCTTGTTTGCTTGATTGGTAGGGCAAATTTGTGTTTACAGCTACAAGATAACCTATATGGACCCATAGACCCATGTCTTTCGGTGTTCAATCATGGCCAAGTGGAAACTTATATAAGATTTTAAAAGGAAGAAACCCAATGTACCTAGTTCTTAGTTCTAACATTCAAATCCAAGTTGTGTTCGAGACAAGAAAAATTAAAAAAAGGTATAGTATTTAATGTTTTTAAATGCCGATAAGAATCTATCTACATCTACGTACAAGCAGTCATTTTTATTTTCTTTTTCTTTTTGCCTTTTGTCAGACAACCAACATTGGCCCGTGATTGTGATACATGAAAATGAATTATTAGAGAGCATCAGAAAATGCAGATCTCTGTTTCTTCTACAAAGGTTTCAATATTGGAAGTGGAATATGTGCTTTTAAGTTCACTTAACTAAATCTAGCAATTTTTCTTCTTCCTTTTGTTTAAATTTTCCTAATCATTATTATTTTTGTCTTGTATATTCACTAAAGAATAATTTGGGCCTGTTTTTCGTTTTCATGGTTATTTTTTCACTTTAATTTTTCAAGAATAAGTATAAAATTCTGAGCAAAAGTAGTAGGAGGAACTAAAAAGAAGAAAGTTTGAATTAAACGCACCAAAAGTAGCTGATTGGAAAGTTGTCCATCCATCCACAACATTTCTATTAGCCTTCACAACAGTCTTTCCAATTCCATCTCCAACTAACATCAAATTGGTCTTCTTCTTTATCACCTCCACATTCTCAAAGTATGCTCCTGCTTTTATGTGTATCACAAACCTACAATCACACAAAATTAACAAGTAACTATTAATTAATGCATGCTTAACAATTAAACTCCATATTTACCTAATGACAATAAATAAATAAATGGCTACATTAATAATTAATTAATAAAGTCATGACGGATAAGGTTAAGGTAGTAAACGTGCCTAGTTGTGCTAGAGTTTGGAGCTGAAGACAGTGCTTCCCCTATAGTGGTGAAGTTGCCAGAGCCATCTTTGGCTACAACAAGATCAAACTTGGTCTCATTAACAGAAGCTTGTAGTAGCTTTCTCTCTTTGGAGGTAACCCACAATGGGAAACGGTCTTTCATCTTTCCATATTCGGGGAATGCCTCAGACTTTGATGGTTTCTTCACTCCAGGGACTTTCTTCAGCATGGCGAGTGAGTTACTAACGTGATGGGAGATCTCAAATAACTTGTTTTCGATTCTGCTTCTCACATTTCCTTTACTGTAAGCAAAACCATCCAGACACGTGTACAAGTTGGTCATTGCGCCACTTAGCAGAGTCTGCAAGTCATGGTAGCGCTTGGAGCCTATTGTGCTTTGAGAGAGAGCAGTAATGGTTGTTTTGAGTTCCACAATGGTGTCATCAAATAAATTGAGACAGTCATCAAGAGCTCTCTGTTCAAGTTGGTTGAGATTTCGAAGCTTTTTTCGTAAGTCACTGCAGTTGGAGGATGACAATCTTACCTCGTATATGGTGTGATTTATGGCGGAACAGATAATTTGTGGGACAGATTTGGAGGTAAGATCTGGGAATGAGGCCAAGGTTGAGACGCAAAGGTCTGGATAGAGTGTTTCTTCGCATGTAGAGGAAGCTACTTGGATGTGCTTTTTGACATGGAGGTGTTTTGTTTCTTTTGGGGTGCTACTAAAATGTGTTACCGTAAAGATCAGTAGCACCAAAACCACGGAGAGAATGGGTACTAGAGCTGGCAAGGGTGTTGTTCTTCTTCTCATCATGGGGTTATACATGCTAGCTAGAGGAGAAGGAGAAAATCTGGATCACTTAGATGGATGTGTTTGTGAAATGAATTGAGGGGAATAAGATGGATAGGGTGGTTGGGTGGTGCATAAATGAAACGATGTGGGTTTCTGTAGATCTCGCAGCGACAGCACGAAACTTTGTCCCTTTTTAATTTAGCTAGTTTTGATGCGAGGTGGACTTCATCTTCACAATACTGACAATAAGATAATGTTTCTCTTTTTTGAGTTGCACTATAAGTATTATTTAACGTGAATGTAAAAATGTTTGACATTATGATTTAATTATGTTATGTGTTGCTGCGTTAGCATGATAAAAATGATTGGGAGTATTAAATGTTCTGGGGTTAAAGACTTCATGAGAAAGTAAAAGTTTCATCTTAACTCTTAAGAAACTACAAGTATTAATTATATTTGTCTTTAAGCACCGAATATAATAATTTTAAAAAAGGATTAATGTGTTTAACATTTGTAATTCTTTAAGAATTAAAATATAATTTTTTCCCTATGAAAGATTAATGTCTCGGTTACTAAATTTTAAAGAACGAATCTTAAGTTGCAACTAGTTGACGGTAAAATTATCTTTATAATAACAATGAATTATTAAAACTAAATAATTTATGTTTAATCTCAAGTAAAATAAAATAAAATAAAAACTTGTTTCGCTTCTAGGTTTAAGTTTTACTTTTAAAAAAATAGATATATATAACCATCCACTGTAAGTAATAATTACCTTGCAATCTTTTATATATATATATGGGAAGGATCTATTTACAAATTTTTACAAATTACACTATATGTATTTCCGAGAAAACATAGTGTAGTTTGTAAATAAAAAGTTTATAAATATAACTCTTTCCATATATATATGTGCGTGTGAAAATAATTTTTTTATGTGTACTAAAATGATTATATCATGTTGTAGAAACAAGATTATAAGTGAAACTCAAACAGAGAAAAAAGAAAGCAACGAGATCCCCTCCTTTTTTGAGTGTGCAGAAAATTTGATTCTCTCGTACCAAATATATGAAACCGTGCAAGGACATTCAAACAACCAAACAAATTTCACCACCAAATAAGAAGTGGAAATAGCATGAGAACCTTAATCAAAGAAGAGTGAGTGTAACACAAGCTAATAAGAAACATGGATCCTCCAACTCCGTGTAGGTTAGGGAACTAAAATTAGCTAGATGATCCTTACACCTATTTCCTTTTCCTGTCCTGAATGAGTGAAGCATCAAAACCCACTGGATGTTCCGAATAACAGAAAACCAACGGCGAGTAGGAGGAAAACACTTCTTTGATTAAGATATAGTCCATCTCTGCCACAATTTTCACGTACCCTGACTCTTATTAATATTGAGATTCGTACTCAAAGACCCACCTAACAGCGACCGACACCACAAGATCAACTCACTAGAAGCACATAACAAATTATCACTCTTCTCTAAATTCATGAAAAGCACATGCACCAAAGAAAAATTGCAGTTATTACCTACAAAAGCACATGTGGTTTGATCTGGAACTCCAACTCTGTGTCACATAAAAATATCTGACTAATTTGTTTAATAAAGGGGCAAGTAAACTCAATTACACAGCACACGGGACTTTTCATGAATTTAGACATCAGTGATAATTTGTTCTCTGCTTCTACGCAGTTGATCTTCTTGTAATGTGGCTTAGGAATCTAAACATTTTCCTTTTTAAATCAGTGTTTGTATTAATACACCTAAAAAAAATTGTCAGAGAATTTTTTATTTTTTATTTTTTAAAAAAAGAAATTGTTTTCTTTAAATAAATTAACACAAACATACATTTACTTTCTTTTAATATTTCAGTTATGACTAAGCACAATTGATTCGTTACAAGTACCGAAGTCGAAATATTATCTGCTAATAATGACAGAACGGGCCCAATACAATTAAGGATGATAAATATTAAGAACGAGGAGCTACCCCAAATCAAATAAAATCATGGCATGCAATTAAATTTTTTCATGATATAGACACACACATTTGCATGTTCTGTACTTGTGACTATGCTTAAACCCTGTCGGTGGTATGGCTCTATGAATGGGAAGCCTTTATCGGCTTCACAGTGAATACGACCGGAGAAGATCGGTATATTATTAACATATTGTGGTCTCTTGCAATTTGGGGGTGAAAATGAGTCTGGTCGACCTACCTTAGCTTGTATCATGTCAGGTTTGACCAATTATGTATAGATAAATAAAATGGGTTTGGACTTTTAAAAAAATCTATTTAGGAAGTAGATTATAGACTTTTTTTTTACATGACAAGCCTATGAGCCTACAAGCCAGCCTATATCATATTATTTATTTTAAATAAAATAAAATAATATTATTCATAATAATATCAAATGGTGATAGCTCAGTTGATGTATGTGAGTTGAGTAGGTAGTGGAAAGACCTAGGTTCGATGCCACCAATACTACCTTTGAGAGAGACATAAAATCTGTATCAATCTCTACAGCATCAAAATCAACATTTAGTATTGGAAAAAAAATGATCCATGCCCATAATTTTTGACATTGATTTGAATTTTTCGAGACAAACTTCCGCCTAACCCAATCCCTACTTCCAACAGACCAGCAAATGCAGATGAAATTGGACATGTTTTTTTATTTTTTTACGGCCCAATCAATATCTTTACTCGTTTCAGGGTCCCTGTTGGCCCAGAAAAACATGCGTGGGTGATAAACGACAATTAAATTACGCGCGCTTTTATCACCCAAAAAATTGAATTTAGATTTCGAAAAAGTTTTAGCTGAAAGAAAAGAAAAAAGACAATATAGCTACGGGTTCTTCCAGTGATGACATATCTACTCTCACTAAAAACCACTTTAACCCTCAGTTGTAACATTTATTTTCTGTAACACTTTTCTTTTTTGTATATAGCATGTCCCATATAAGATAACGAAAGATCACTAATTTTATCAACGATTCAAAATGAGATTACATTTTAAAGAGGAAAAATTGAGAACCAAACACGTATTTGTTTTGTCTATCACTTTTATTTACACTTTAAAGGTATTTTGTAACTTTTTTTATAAAACAATTCCTCCATCATTGGCCCTTGGCTTAAAAGTGTTGGGTTTTGCTCTTTCACAAAAACTCAATAGGGTCTAAGAGCCCAAGAAACATAAAACACATTTTGATTAGGGTTAGAATTTCTTAGAACCCATATATATTCTACACTTATAGTCATCAGCCTCTCTAGTCTTCACTTGGTGGTTGCAGAGACTGAGGTAAGGTGATCTCCCTGAAAGTGAAAGAGTGCCCACACACTTCCCATTTTCCCTTGAGACATAACCTGGAAGATCTATCATAGTCCAGTTTCAAGGAGGTTGTACATACTGCAGCGCTGAGATCAGTCCGTGAGTTCGTACTGTGACGCAAAAGACTCTAGTTTGTGGAGCATCATCTCGGATCTGCGCTACAAGAGATAATTGTAAACAATGATGATCCTCAACATCTAAACCGCACTAATCTAATCGCTTCCGAATGATGCAATTGCTCCTACAAAAAGGACTCAAAAAAATTTTGACATAAAAAAAAGGAAAATATTTCTCCTTTTAAAAATATAGAGTTTTGTTATTTTAAATGAGAAAAAAAGTCATTCACTTTTTTCTCCATCATTTTTTTTTCTTTTTTTAATTTAAAATGACACAATTCTAAAAAAAAAAAAATACAAATATCAAACCTAATAATAATAATAAAAAAAGTCCTATTACATTAATTATCCTCGGAGGATCCTCCCCCACCGTAGAGACCGTTGTCAACCGTGAAGGATGGAGCCATCACAAAACTTGCCAAAACTGCCTCATTTTTGAACATTTGGCATCATCTTAGGCGCTAAGTAGCCACTGCCCTTACCAAGACTACAAATGATGACAAATTTGACGTAACATTCTTATGAATGGAATAGTGATCATAATATCACTTTTTATAAAAAAAAAATGCCCAACAATCACGTGAAGAGTAAAAATTTTCAAATTGTCAAACGTGTAAATTCGCTACCATTATTTGTGAATTACTTTTGCAGACATGACACATTTCCGGTAACCTCTTAATTCGCTATTAATATTAGTGAATTAAGTAATCAAAATATCAATATGCTCTCAATAAAAAATAGAAAGGATGGTAGTATGATACAAATTCGTTAAATAGGATAGCGAACTAGGTGCATTAGGGTACACTACTTCATCACCACTGGTCACGCCACTGAGATACATGAAAATAGTGGCAACTCGAAGATCATTTTCTATACCACGGTTATATGTGCGACTGCGATTCAAAACATACACTTGTTTTAAAAAAATATTTTTCTCTTCTCTCCTCGTACAAACATCAAAGAAGTTGCTTAAATTTCATTGGTTGTCGTACAGAGTTGTTCATGCAATGGATGTATAGAAAATATTTTCGACAACTCGGTATCTACCAACTTTATCAACAAAGTAATCATTATGTGGATCATATTTCTGCCCGTGCTCATATCTTAATACTTGTATGTCTTATCCATTTTCTGAAATTCAATAATCAAATGCTATGAGGAATTGATTATTGCCTCCTTGTTCTGATTTTTTCTTCTTTTGGGGTATAGGGGAGAGCAAAGAAGCTGGAAAAGCATCTTCATTATTTATTTGATCATACAGAAAGTTTTAATTTATGAAGATAATTTTTGCAGTAAACATTAGTTTCTAATTATGAAGATAATTTGCATAAATTATCTTCATAAAAATAATTTACTGCATTTGCATAAAGATACAAGTAATTTACAATTTTGAGAGTAATCTATTTGGTCTATAATTAAAATTTTCTATATGATAAGTTAAATAATGAAAATGCATTTCTGGCTTCTCTGTTCTTCCTTATGCTCAAAAGAAAAAAAGTAAGAACAAGGAAACATTAATCAAGTATCTCAGTGAGTGACCAGAGGCGGTGAAACAATGTTCCCTAATGCACCTAGCCACATATTCTGTTTTTATTCAGAATAGATTGACATTTTGATCACCTAAATGTGTCATGTATGCAAACAAAATTCTTTATTGGTGGTAGCAAATTTGCACGCGTGAAATTTTTAAAAATTTTACTGTTCATGTAGATACAAGGTATGTTTTGATGATAACAAAATGGCAACAACAAAAAGAGAAGAGCTTTGTTCAAGAGCAAAAAGCATAAATCATATGTGGATATTGAAGATGTATGATGTAGCCACACAAGAATAGTAATGTCATATCAAAGTGACAAGATCATTAGATAAAGAGCAACAATGAATAATTAGAAGAGCAACACCAAGATCAAAGACAACTAACCATGGACAACTTCTAAGAGAATCTCAATATCATAACCATGGTGAAAAATGATCAAAACCAACAAAGTGTCAAACATTGTCATATTCAACAAGTCAACACATCAAGTTCAAGTAAGGATCCAAGACACAAGACATGAAGCTAAGTCTAAAATTATTTTTAGAATATATCTTTATGACTTAGAGTATATGTGAGGGTATATGATAGATGGTATTGCATGAGCTCAAAGTTTTTTTAAAAGTAAACGTGTTTTTCAAATTGCATAATCATAATCTTTATATACATGAAAGAAATTTGAAAAATCCAAGGAAAAGATTCGTGACATATTTTATAACTTCAAAACATATTTATCAAGTCAAGATCTTTCACAAAAAGTGGTTGTAAGCAAGTTAGAACACATTTGAAGCTAAAATGTATTGCTTAATTTTGCTGCTTCCTTCCATACAATTTTTCGTATCTAAGATGATGGATTTGGATCTTGTATTCTTCATAAAAGTTGTATATCTTGCTTTTTTTCAACGAGACCAAGATCACATCAATCCGACAACTATAACTCAAGTTATGCGCAAAATATGAAACAGTGTTCTTGCGGAGAATAAAGTTTTCGAATACCTGATGCAGTATTCGAATACCTGATGAAGTATTCGAATACCACACGAAAAATATTCGAATACTTACTGGGAAGAAAGCCTATAACGGCTATAAATGAAGTATTCGAATACCGCACGAAAAGTATTCGAATACTTACTGGGCAGAATGCATAAAACGACTATAAACGGCTAGTTTTCAATTAAAACACTATAAATATATTTCTTATGTCCCTAAAACAAATTGATCACCATTCCTACACATCTTAAGAATGATTTGAGAGCTTCTACACTATCATTTGCATATTCTTTCATATCTTTCAAAGATCGAACATATTTGAGCTCATATCTTGAAAATCCATATACTCATAGTGTTTCAAGTTGTATATCCACACTTTGAGAGTATATATTAATTTCCTAATATTTCTCTTCTTGTATTCTTGATTTGAAAGAGTTGTGAAACCCATTATTTGAGAGGTAGCCAAATACTTAAGTAAATTTGGAGTGAATTGTAAGGTCACCAAGTACCCGTAAACTTGGAGATTGAAAGATATCCAAGAACCTGAAATCTTGGAAGATTGTAAAGATTTGTCAAGAACCCGTGAAGCTTGACCATTAGTGAAAGAGTTGATCGAGCGGCTTCATGTATAGATTAAACTATAGATTAAACAATAAAATATTTAAAATTATAAAAATACATTTATAGTCCATAAAATTATTTAAAATTTCAAATTTAAATGAAAAAAAAAATGAAATGGCATAATTTATACTTTACAAAAATAAATTAAATTTTTAACATAAATTTTTTAAATTTACATGTATAACCAATTAAAAAAATATACATGTATTTTTTTAAAAAAATATTTAACATAAACATTTTAAATATACATGTATAACCAATTAAAAAAATCATAAATTAAAATAGAAAAAAATTATATAAAAAATATGTATAATTAATATAAAAAAATTTAAAATTTAAATTTAAATAAAAAATGACGTCTGTCATTTTGTAAAAAAATTTTATTAAAATTTAAGAACTATAAAAATGAAAATTTTAATTTAGAACAAAAGAAAAAAAATTAAAATTTCATTTTTTTTATTGCAAGAGTGTAATTAACACAAATACTTTAAAAAAATAATTATTTATATAAAATGCTGAAAGTTAGAGGTGGAAAACTAGGCTCGGCACGGAGGGCCGGTCCGCCAATATATTTTTATAATTCAATTAAAATTTTATCCTTCTTCTTTTATAATAAAATTACTAAATCTGATTTCAATTTTTGTAAATACAAATTTGCGAAATTCCAAATACTAACGACACTAATGCTTGCAAAAAAAATTACTTATATAAAATGCTGACAATTAGAGGTGAAAAACTTGTCTCGGCCCGGAGGGCCGGCCCGTCAATATATTCTTATAATTCAATTGAAATTTTATCCTTCTTCTTTTATAATTAAATTACTAAATCTGATTTCAATTTTTGTAAATATAAATTTGTGAAATTTCAAAGACTAACAACACTAATCCTTGTAAAAAAAATAATTATTATTTATTATTATTTTATGAACCTGATTGTAGTAAATGAAAGTTCATCTCTGAGATAAATTATAAAAATCTAAACACAACTATAAAATCGTTTTTTTGTGGATAAATATAAAAATATTTTACATGCTGATAGTTAGAGGTGGCAAACTGGACTCGGCCCGGAGGGCCGGCCCACCAACATATTTTTATAATTAAATTAAATTCCATCCTTCTTCTTTTTTAATTAAATTCCTAAATCTGATTTTAATTTTTGTAAATACAAATTTGTAAAATTTTAAATACTAACGACACAAATCCTTGCAAATAATAATTATTTATTGTTATTTTTAAATGTGATTGCAATAAATAAAAGTCTATCTCAAAGATTAGTGTAGTTGCTTGATTCTGTTTATATGCATTTGTTGCAATGTAAGCAAAAAATATGACCCATACATGCTTATTTGATTAAGTTGCATTCAAATCCCGTTCAGACAACATTTTTTTTTTGTGCTTAAAAAAATTTAATCCAATCTTTTTTTTTGCTGATACTATGACTTTTAGGTGTGAACATATTAGTGTTACTTATTTAATGAGATTTTGCCTTCTGTATCGTAGGCACAAGGAACGAAAATCACACAGGAAATGACATATTTAGTAAGTGTGGAATTCATCCCTCCAATTATTGCTACGAAATGACACTGAATGAATAGCGTTTGCATATTATAGGTAAAAGCTGATCTTTTAAATCCATATTTGGTGTTATTGTTACCTTGATTTTGTTGATGAATGTTATAGTTAGCAATGATTTGTATGCATTTTTCTTTTTATATCCCTTCATCACGTTAACATGGTGTATTATAACGTATTATGGTGTATTATGATGTAGTTGTATGCAAAATTAATTATCCCTCTGAATAGTAGATTTTTGTTTGTGGTTGATATTTGCAAAGTTCAGTGTCAATGCTGTAATTTTTTTCATCTGAAATATAGAACAAAATAGCAACACAGTTTTTTGTAAGTATAAGTTTTGCAGTGCGATTAACCAATCACGGCAGACGACAAAATTTTTGATCTTTTTTTCCCGTGCATCGCACGGGTAATATACTAGTTGATTCTATTCCAAAGACCCTAGATACAATATTAATAGAATGTTTTCCCATAAAAAATTTTACTCTATTTGTACTAAAGTAGTAAAATACATAATGTGTTTTGAAATTTTTAGCTTTAATGTTATGATAAATTAATTTTTCAACCTGCAATTGATTAGTAATAACTAATAACGGAACATGTAACAAAAGTTGGAGGTAAAAGAACAAATTTAATGAGATAACAAAAATACAAATAAAATTATAGAGTAGTTACCTATGGTATCAAAAGCCATGAAGAGCATTGTAGGCAAGTGCGGACTCGGGGAGGGGTTAGAGTCGGGCGGCCATCCTTCATAAATTCTGATTTTTTTTTATTATATATATATAATGGTATTTATTTTTTTTGTAATATTAGTAGATTATTAGTCCTTATAGTTAGATCCTCCTTAAAAAAATAAAATTAAAGAAAATCTTATTCCCCACCCAACCAGAGTTGCCTCAATGCTAAAAAATAAAAATAAAAAAATAAAAAATCAATGATGGGGATCAATTGACACGGGTAATTCCAACTTAACCAACGGTTCCAAGTTTTTGCATAGAAATATAGTTGTGTTAAAAATTGATAGGAAGAGTTTTGTTGTCTTTTTGATACTACCCTGTTCTTATGAGTTGGTGCTTGTTAGTGATCAAATACCAAATTATTCATAAAAAAATTCTCTATAAAAAAAAGATAAAATATTAACCACAACAACATCTGTCTCATTCTCATCCAAATATCTTAGGGCCCGTTTGGATGGAGTTATGAAAAAATATTTTTTATGTCTTACTTATTTTAAAAGTGTTTTTTATAAATGTTAAAACTATTTAGATTTTTTAAAAAAATTTGACTTTTGACTTCTACTTTTTTAGAAGCTAAATTTTTTTTTAAAAAAATAAATTTTTGACTTTTTTTGTAACTTCTACCTTTTTTAAAAGCAAATATCCAAACGAATTTAATAGTAATAGTTTTTTGTTTTGTTTTTTTGAAAAAAAATCATTTTTTGGTTAAAAAAGAACCCATATAAACAGGCCCTTAACCGCACAAGCCATGTTGATATTAAATATGTAGTCTTTAGGCTGTAAAAAATTTTCCCCGTCTATTCTAGGAAAATTTATTTTTTATTTTTTTGGGTACAATGGAGAATTTCTTTAGTACAAGCATTGTATTGCAGTGAATACATGGTCGAATGATCTATTATAACTATGTATTTGAGAGAGTATATAATTATAATATTAAAAAGAAAATTCTCTACACATCAACCAACAACTTTATAAGGAAAAATCAAAAAAATTATTTTAATATTATAACTATTTACTCACCAAATTATAATGGTTGTACTAATTTTTTGTCGCAATTCTAGATATCTATATGAACAAAGGGAAAAAGATGTGTCATTTTAAAGGACACACCTTATATTATTTCACTATCACAAAGAGGTGAGACCTATATCTTTAAAACTTTTCTCACCTATTCTCTTTCATATGATTTATCTTTTTCTCTGACTTAAAATGACACAGTTTTATATACTTCAAAATGATACACACTTTTTTCATAACCAAATTATTTTCTAAAGCTTTCTATTACAAAGTTCCTTTTCACTAAACCCCGTTTTTCTGGTAGTGAAAGAATAAATATGACCTCTTTCTTTGACTTAGATCGGATGTTGATATAAGCAAATTAATTGAGTCTCGCCTTACATATAAATCATTTTATAATACTGATCTTGACTTTTATGAAATCATAATTCATAAACTACCTGAAACTTACAATCAAAATAATTGATAATTCGAAGATGAGCAAGAACTTCGTAGATACGTGCCACTTGCGGACTGAAAACAGTAAAAAAAAAAAAAAAAAAAAAAAAACACAGATTTATACGAGCTAACCCGCGTTCTATATCAATATTACTAGTTTCCGCGTTGCGTTTCAAAGCAAAAGGTTACACCAGGGGTAGGGGGTGTCTATTTTTTCAAACAAATGATATAGTATATCCCGTAAGTGAAGCCTTAACCGTCATGACTTGTGAGTTTTCTGACTCATTGTTATTATTCCAGCTTGCATAATTTGGCAGATATTGAAATTCAAGAATTTCAGCAACGTGTAGGGCCCCATTCAACGTCTCTAATTAGATGCCCCACCGAATTGGCAAATAGAAATGGTAAGAGAACAGTTTGCGCGTTTTCGCGCTCAGGTCAAAAGTAGACACACTCTTCGGATTTAATTTGTTGACTTTCCACGGGAGTCGTGACCAATTTAAAATCACCTTTGCTAAGACTCAGCAAGCCAACCTTTTTACGAACACTGTAAACCGTGATTGCTAAGGCTCACTTTGATAATCCCAAGGTGTATAACTGCAGCCCAAGGATTGGATTCTGATAATTGATGAAGTCATGGATTCGATTATTACCAAAAATACTTTAAAGTTAATAGTAATTTTTTTTTCACTCTAACCCACAAAGAAATTAATTTCTTCCCACATGACGGGAACATCCTAATTTACTAAAAAAAAAAAAAAACGCTCACTTTGATAACCGAATAAACCTTATGCCGGTGCTATCACCATTGGAAAATAATTTAATGTTAGACCTATATTGAATTTTTAAATATTTTTATGTGAAATTTAAATTCGAATTATTTGTGGAGGAGGAGAAACAATTATTTGTCATTACTTTTAAATAATATACGCGGCTAAAGCCCAAGAAAATCGACTAATTAAGGGCCACCAAACCAAAAGGTCACATTGCAGCTCATTCTTTTAACTGGATATGATATCCAGTCCGCATATATTAATAGGATAATTGGCGACCCATATTAAATAATATATAGTCTATAAGTCTCCGCTACATTTCAGCATTGACTATGTAGCTTTTTTATTTTTAATTTTTTATTATAATGGGAATCTAATAGTACACACACTACATTACACACTGCACATCATTAGGCTAACCTTTTGGTTGACTATGTAGCCTTCTTGTCTAATATATGTTACATTTAACTAATTTCATTATTCTCATAATCAAAATCGTACACTTGGCATACGAGTTATGGAATTAGTTAACATTATTATAGATAGAGTTTACTTAATATCAACTAAAATTAGTTGAGTTAATTTGCTGAATCAACAGTTAATTACTAGCTAGTTGGACACTTTCTTTGATTTATATAAGTACACTAACGTCATATTACATACATTTTTCGTTTCAATCAAATTCAGATTTTTTTTTTTTTTTTTTTGGGATAACATTCAGATTTTTCTTTCATCCTTCTATTAACATTTTCTTTGCCATGTTTTCGAACAGTTAGGTATCAAAGGCAGGCAACTCGTTAATTAGAATACGTTTCTTTCCTTTTTACATTTTCAAAGATCCGCTGGCTTCCACTTTTCTTTTCGCACAAATATACAAACACGTTAAAAGACTTTATTAGTGTAGAAAGTTACCGCCATTCAAGCCATTTTGTCTGATAATGATGATCGCTGCAAGCACCAACTGGTCAGCAGCATCAAAAGGCTCTCCCTGATCGCTTGGCTAAACTTGCTAACGCTGGAAGGGAGACGTTTATATTACTCCCTGAGCGTCCTGCAGAGATGAGTCCTCATGTGGACTCTCCTATCTGTCCTTTGTAATCCTTCTTTTCTTTTCTTTGGGCCTTTGCCCCTTTGCTCTGCTGTACTAAAAAATAAATAAAAAAATATGAAAGCGACCTGGTAAGTACTAAGCAAATTTACTTCCAAAGCCTTGCATAATTCTGAGGTCCAAAATGAGGTTATTTAAAATTTTAATTAGGCCATTAGCCCTTGTAATATATATCAGAAGTTTAGAAGACACTTGGATGTAAGAGCTCTCTCAAGCGTCTATAAATTACATATATTTGAGAGTAACAAATTATTGTGCATTAAAAGTAACGGTGTTTGTCAAAAAGGTGGTGTATACACATTGACAATATAACAATATTAGAGAAAAATAGTGTATAATACCTATATAATTTATCTCTTATTTATAAAGTGAACATGTAGCTAGTAGGATTATGGACTTTTAGTGGCTATCCGGGGCCCAATGCCAGATCCACAACTGTCCCATTAGGATTTGAATCGAATTCTTTTTTTTTTATTTGCATTAATTTTTTCCTTTAGTTACTTTTATTGGATCTTCTAAAATACGAGCATTTCATGATATGATCCCATAACAACACTTTATCATTAAACAAGAAGAAAATTTTATATATGTATTTTTTTTGGGATAAGATATATGTATTTATTGTCAAAGCTAATTGTGTCTATGACATTTCTAGAATACTAATATTGCAAGCGGGTCCAAATAAGTACGTAAATCATGTTGACCCAATCCGAAATTAAAAAAAGAAAAAGCATAGTTCGGTTCAAGTAAATAATAAATTAAACTCAGCCTAATCTGGTTAATAAAATTAAAACCTTCACCATCTAACCTAACTCAATGTATAATATATATTTTTTCGCTCTAACGTGTACTAATGTCAAATTCAACATCCTTTTTCAACCACGATGGTAATATATATTTGGCTAGTGTCGGTATTTATACATTGTTCATTAAATGTTTGAAATAGAGTCAGGACAACGGATTTGGTAGAGTGTCTAATTAATAAATCTAGAAATCACTAACCACTCCATACTTTAGTAAAAGATAAATATAAAAATCCTAGTGGGAAATCCACAGTTTCAATTTCAATTTCCGAGAAGTCTCATGTTCTAAGCGCATTGCCTAGTCTTTTAGGTTGACTATCCTATCTTCTCTTATCAGCTGAATATGTAAATACGTAATTAAAAAATTAAAAAGTTGCCCCCTATCCGCTATAAATTGAACCCGACGAAGCCTGTTTCCAAATCATTAATACTCAACGCCTACAAATTAACACGAGTACTCTTGCTCTATCAAACCAACATGGCTTCCAAGCTATGTAATTTTCTCCCAACAATGGTTCTCATTCTCCTCTTACCCTTATTTGCCTCAATAGCTTTCTCAGATAGTACTCTTCCCACCACTCCTGTGTCTCCTGGAACCGTATGCAAATCAACTCCAGACCCATCCTATTGCAAATCTGTTCTCCCTCACCAAAATGGAAACGTCTACGATTATGGTCGATTCTCTGTCAAAAAGTCTTTATCACAAGCCCGTAAATTCATGAACTTAGTTGATAAATATCTCAACGGTCGTTCTACTCTTTCCGCCACCGCCGTCCGTGCACTCCAAGATTGCCGAACTCTTGCGGAGCTGAACTTTGATTTCCTTTCGAGTTCTTTCCAGACAGTGAACAAGACAACGAGGTTTCTACCTAGTTTGCAAGCTGATGATATACAAACATTGCTCAGTGCCATTTTAACCAACCAACAAACCTGCTTGGATGGTCTCAAAGACACTGCTTCAGCTGGGAGCCTGAGAAATGGACTCTCTGTTCCACTTTCTGATGACAACAAGCTCTACAGTGTCTCTCTTGCTTTGTTTACAAAAGGGTGGGTTCCCAGAAACAAAAACAAAGGCAGTGCATTGCACCCAACCAAGAAACAACTTGGATTTCGAAATGGGCGTTTGCCCCTTAAGATGTCAACCAGAACCCGCGCCATCTACGAGTCGGTGACCAGTAGGAAGCTCCTTCAGACCAATCTCGATGACCAGGTTGTCGTGAGAGACATTGTGACAGTGAGCAAAGACGGAAGTGGAAACTTCACCACAATTAACGACGCCATTGCCGCTGCTCCAAACAAATCTGTCTCTACGGACGGGTACTTTATGATCTATGTCACCGCCGGTGTTTACGACGAAAATGTGTCCATTGATAAGAAAAAGACGTATTTGATGATGATAGGAGATGGTATCAACAAGACAATCATCACAGGCAATCGTAGCGTCATCGATGGGTGGACCACCTTCAGCTCCGCAACCTTTGGTAATAATAAATCTTTCATTACTTATTATAATTACCATAACTAAATCATCCTTTTATTTAAAAATTTCTTTGTCAATTAATGGAAAAGTACTCTGATATTAAAAATGGGATTAGTGTCATATGAGAGGAGATAATTTTATCTCCTAGATACATAAAAGCGTGTGTGAGATCCATATTTTCTTTTTCTTTTCACATGACTCTATATGGGCCCCACACACTTTTACTTTGTGTATAAGAGATAAATTTTTTTTTCTTTAACATGAGAAACATTAATATCATTAAAAATAGAGGTAGGATATTCATATTATTATTTTTTTCTAATACCAATCCACTACCTCCTTAATCAATTTTGGATCAAACTTTTCAACAACTATTTTTTCTCTCTTTAGCCCATTTTTGGCCTGAAAAATTTGATCTAAAAGTGATTAGAATGATAATGATTTGATAGTAAAAAAATAATAGTGTGAATATTATATCCCTTAAAAATGTACCATTTTAATTTTGCATAGCTAGGGACGATAACTTACGCAAAAACAAATAACTAAATAATAATATTCATCATGTAAGATTTTATTAGGGACCAATTTTTTTATTTAATAAAAAAAAATTGAAAATGACTCATTTACCAAGAACATTATCTGATTACTATATCGTCAATGTTGCAGCTGTGGTCGGGCAAGGATTCGTGGGTGTAAATATAACATTCCGTAACACCGCCGGGGCTGAGAAGCATCAAGCAGTAGCTGTTCGAAATGGAGCAGATTTGTCCACGTTTTACAGTTGCAGCTTCGAGGGGTACCAAGACACATTATACGCACATTCCCTAAGACAATTCTATAGCGAATGCGACATCTACGGTACCGTAGATTTCATATTCGGAAACGCCAAGGTTGTGCTCCAAAATTGCAACCTGTATCCTCGTCTCCCAATGAGTGGGCAATTCAACGCCATCACTGCACAAGGTCGAACAGACCCGAACCAAGACACAGGTATTTCAATCCATCACTGTACCATTACAGCCGCCGATGATTTGGCTGCAAGTAATGGTTCGGCTGCAACATTTCTTGGAAGGCCATGGAAGGAGTATTCTAGGACGGTTTATATGCAAACCACTATGGACAATGTGGTTGATCCTGCTGGGTGGCGTGCATGGGATGGTGATTTTGCATTGAGCACATTGTATTACGCTGAGTTCAACAACACTGGATCTGGATCCAGCACCGCCAGTAGAGTGACGTGGCCAGGTTACCATGTGATTAATGCCACGGATGCTGCTAACTTTACGGTGTCCAACTTCTTGCTTGGAGATGATTGGTTGCCCCAGACAGGAGTTACTTACACCAATACCTTAATTTAGAGTCTACACAAATTTGATACATTCACTTTGTTCTTTCCCTTTTGTTATTTTTTTTTCTCCTCCATATAATAAGCTGGCGATCGCTTGTACTACTAACAGATCTACTAGTACCCGATGTTGAATGCACATTGTCATTTAATTAATATGACTCAGTTATGAAGCAAATATATATTACATTAATTTATTCCCATTTTACATTTATTTAATTTAATTAGCTCGTACCACTTTAATTTATCAACCGCCGATTTTGACCTCTTCGAACCTTATGAATGAAGTTGCTTTTCGTGCTGGCAAAAGGTGAGGATACCTTTCTTTCGTTGCCGTGTCTGTGATTATTTTTTACTGACAGGCAACATTTCTTTTGTCATATTCTGTGATGTTACGATTGATAAATATATACATATTCTTAGTGTCAACAAAAAAATTTATTATCAACCTATTACTTATTTAATTATCATTATATTAATATTTTTTTTCATTTTAAAATTTTTTCAGCATTTTTTCATAGTAAATTTTTAATAATAAAAATATTTTCATATATATATATATATATATATATATATATATATATATATAAAGTGTATCATTTTAAATGACACATCTTATATCTTTTCACTCTCACAAAGAGGTGAGACTCACATTTTTTAAAAAATTTGCCCCCACTCTTTCTTCCATGATTTATCTCTTTCTCTCACTTAAAATGACATAACTTTGTGTCCTTTAAAATGATACACATTTTTCATATATATATATATATATATATATATAGTAATACATCTCTCAAGTTAAAGGTTATAGTAATACATCTCTCAAGTTAAAGGAAAAAAAAAAAGTTCGGTGCTTGAAAGCACATGCTCCTTCCATTAAAAATATAACATTTGGATTAATTTTTTTTTCTTTTTCATCTATACACATATCACATTTTCTGCTCATTTTTTATTGGTCTATCCCACTAAGTGAAGTGTGGTCTTGAAGCACCATAATAATTTCATGTTGAGACAATATATGATGTGGGGCCATTGATATTCTTTTCTATCTCCTTATTTGTGTGACCCATGCCTTCTATTGTCTCTAAAGGAAAAAAAAAAATCTGTAACTTATATATATATATATATATGGGATATGATCTTTTATTACTAGTGTCAAAGAAAAACTTTGACACCTCATCTGAAGGTTATTAAATCAAAGACATATCAACAGTGTCATATGTTTATAAATCAGAATCATTAGATCAAAACAAAATTAACAACTCTCATATTAAGTGTTAAACTTTTCCTTTGATGGAACATATCTAAATAATTATAACTTTTTTTGGTTGGCAAAAATTTATAAACTTTTATTGTAATTATTTATATATTTTTTTAAATATAACAAAATCATATATTTTTTTATGTAGTTTAAATTAAAGAAGATGAAAAAAAGGACAAGAAAGCGAGCAAAGAAACTTTTGAATGCTATGAGAGGAATTAGCCATTCCTCAAATATTACCCATTGACGTATCTGAGTTTCACTAATTGTGTGAATTTCACAATTGGACCCGCGTACATGTAACACTGAGTACATAAAAGAATTTCTAGATGACTGACCCTCGTTAATATGGATAGCGTAAGTTCTCTCGTTTGTTTTGGTTTATTTTTTTTACGAGCCCTCCTTAGTCCTTTCCATGTAACAAAATACACAGGAAAAAAAAAAAACTCAGACAGCACTTTTAATACTGTTAAATTACGTAGGGATTATTCACGTAAAATTGACAAGGATAAGAATTAAGAAAGCACTTATACCAAAGGGCAAAGACCAATTAATACGTTAAAAAATTAATTTTGATTTGGCAAGGACAAGCTGAGGGCCACGGCAATATTGCACAATTTGCGGAAGGTAGCACTCTTAACAGAGAGAACATCGTCTTTTCCAGGGATGGAATCATCACAGGTCTGGATAGCAGCCAAAGCAGCCTTTAGCCATAACTGAGCATCAACGTCAGCATCAACCAACAAGGCAGCAATAGTGTCCTCAAGTTGGCTTTCAGCATCCAAAATGGTTTCTTTGCAATCAGCCAAGCCCTGTTGAATGTCTGGGTCCAATTCAGCATCATCAATCATCGTCTTCACGTCATTGAGAATGCTTGAGGCGTTATTGGCAGCAACCCTCAAAGCTATAATTGCCAAGTCTTTTAGGTTTGCATTTGGGCTTATTGAGTCGGAGGAAAGGACTTCGTTGCACATATCCGTGGTTGATGATCTACTACATACCTTGTTGATTAGGTCCTTGCCCTTGCTTTCTTCTGCAGCTGTCTGGTGTGCCATTGCAACGACACAGATAACCAAGACCAAGAGGATTTTTGCAACACGTTCCATTTTTATTTTTCTTTTTTCTTTCTGGAACTGATGTTTGTTTTCTTCTCGGAGTTGGTTTTCTGAATTGTTGTCCCCTGCCACGAGGAAACTCTAGAGGAAGGTTAAGTGGTTTATAGTCGGAGGCATGCACTTGGCATCCACTGAATTCGATTTGCTAAATTGAGAATTTGTTATTCATCACCTAATATAGTGGTTGATCGATCATGTTTTACCAAAAAATGAACCCTCAATCGCATTCTGCGCTTCCCGCTTTGCACTTCTTTTGACCCTTAATTGAATTTTCTATTTTTGGTTAGAATTTCTTGAATTGTACTTAGGTTCACATTCTTACGGGGTATAATTGAAGCCATTTCTTAGTTAAATGAACTTCATTGAAAGGAAAACAAAATAAAATAGTCATAAGTTTTATTTAGACGAAGCTCCATCACATCAACCTTTGAGTCTATGACCCGACGCCCTGAATTTAACTAGTTTCATTCGCTAGAAAAATCTACCCAATCCAAAATAAGTACTAACATTTCCACAGCTTCTGCTATCATGTCTGCATTGTTGTAGCAATCAAAGCCCATGATTCATGTATGCTCGGCCCATTCACTATTTTGAGAATATGAAATTTAATAGATTGGTCAAATTGGATGTAACTTTCTTGTCGACAATAATAGTCTTAACTGGGTGTCCATTTCATCTGTCTAAGTTGACAAAGTCAAATGTAGTCATCGCAACCGCACCACCTTAGTAGACCATCCTATTTGATTATAGACAAATCAACATGACGATAGAAAAAGGAAAAAGCATTAAAATAGATAGAAAATGAGAAAAAATAATCATTAATTTATCTGTGAACAGTTAAGATTGTCTCTTATAACCTAATAATGTTAAATGAAACATTGAGAGAATTTATTCAGTCCCGTGTTTTACTCATTTCTTATTTTTATTTCAATAAGAAAACAAAAATGAATTTAAAAACGAGAAAGATTATAGTTACAACCTATTTTTATTTACGACCTTTTACAACCATAATCTTAACCGTTGATTTTCGTCAATCAACGATTATTATTTATTGTGAATTAATAATTAATTAATAATTTTAATTTACAAAAATAATAACCGTTGATTGACAGAAATTCACGATTAAAATTATGATTGTAAAAGGTTGTAAACAAAAATAAATTGTAACTATAACCTTCTTTAAAAATATGTTTGTTTGAGTTTTAGAAAACATTTTCTGTAATAGACTTTTTTTTTTTTTTGAGTAATTGAGGAGGGCCACAGCCCAGAAAAAAAAAATAACTATCAACAAGGCTATGAGCCGATGCAAAGTCTAAAGCTGACGTTGAATTTCAAAAATAGGCCCAACTTTTCAAACAATGAAAAGGATATTTTCAATGTTTTCTTCATAAACTTTTTGAGAAAGATGAAAACAATAAATAACATAGTGGCATATTTGTAAATATGTTACAAATTAGTTGAGACTCTCTTTTCTTCACTAGGCGAACCCCAACCATTCACCAGCGTCTCTGTACCGTCTAGTTCATCGCTCTGCGAGCGTCTCTTTTCTCTGCTCACCAACGCTATCTTCCTCTACGATCTTCTCGCCTATACACTGCAAAACCTTTTCAATGGCCATTTGAACCCGTGATCTCCCGCTACAGGATCCGACCCTCTTTCCTCCTCGGGCATCTCAACTATTATACCTAATGGCTTTCTCGGACACCCAATTGGAGCAGGAAAAGACGAGCAACCCTCACCCGCTTCTGAAACCGAAACAGAGCACGGTTCAACATCAACGGCCACTGTATCCGGTTCGACCGGAGCTCGGCAGAGAGGACAGTTGGAGTGAGAGCAGAACCATGTGTCAATACAATGAGAGTGGAAAGCGTGGTTACAGTTTGGAAGCACACGGCCTTTATCGCAGTCAGCGAATTCCGACAAGCAGACGGCGCAGTCGTGCAGAGGGCGGTGGGTGGCGGAGGAGTAAGTGAAGGTAGGAAGAGATTTCAGAACAGAAGGGTCGAGGCTTTCTTCATTTAAAGTGGTGGTGGAAGGGGAATTAGTGGTAAGTGGTTGAGAGAAGAGATGGTGGCGGCGACAGAGGTGGACGTAGGTGTGAAAGAAAATGATGATGAGTATGATAATGATGAGAAGGATGGCAGTGCCCACCATGACCTTGCCATTGTGGACATACTTTGCTTCGATGTCAGGTTCCATCATCGTGACAGAGAATTGAGTTTAAAATGGTAACGGAGGCGAAGTTTCACCGATGAAGAATTAGAGGATTTTTGTTTTGATTGGATCCATCTTATGCTTGCTTATATAATAATAATAATAATATATATGGAACCACTGGACTTGTGATTACTTTTTAACTTTCATATATTCTTCTTGACAGCATGCATCTTTCCGTTTTTATCTGAAATTGAATGGCAATGTTTATCTGGCACACATTTCCATATGATTTGGTTAATTTCTCATCACTGTTGATGGTGACTTGGTGTTGGTGGTACCCATATATGTTTTCATTTTTCCACGTGACCTTGCAGTAATTCGTCAATTCTTCCTTTTGGCTTCTAGGGAAAGAGAAATTGAAAGAGACATGGTCGCTAGTTAGGATTCTCACGATGCATCTCCAAACAAATCTACCATTTTAAAAAAAAAATACGATTCTTTCTAAGTTGAATTATGACCTGTGACTTAGCGTTAGAGATTAAAGATTAGGATATTTTATTTTAAATTTTGTGGTCTCATGAAAAACAAATTAAATCCTTAATCGTATTTTAGATTAAAAAATAATATAAACATATTTTAGTACAAATTTCATGCATATTTTGAATACTTGAAATTATTTTACACAAATATAATACTAATTATTTGATTTATTTCTCTGTTTTTTGTTTAGAATACTAAGTATTTCTTAACTGGTGATCTACGACATGCATTAGCAACTGTTATGAAAAAGTAAAACAGTTCACCAAAAAAATGAAAAAGAAAAAAAGTATAGTTATTCATTTAATCAGTAATGTTTGGTAAATCAAGTATATGGTAGGGTTTTCATTCATTGAATGTACACGTTCCTACAGCTTCACTCCTGGCTCCTAGTGGCAGCAACAACATTTCACTGATGATTTTCGTGGAGTTTGCTTTCCTCCTGTTGAGCTTTTGGGCCCTTTTCTGCAATAAAAAACAAAGAAACAAGTCAAATCAAATCAAAGTAGTCACTTTGAGTCTCAGCTCAGCTTCGGTCCGGATCATAATCGTCAAATATTTTTATTAGAATAATATTTTGACGTTACTGCATCTAAATTATTTATATTTATTTTTAAAACGACATCGTCTTGAGATTGAAAAACTAAATAATTATAATTATAAAGATTATAATAATCTTGAAATAAATTAAATTTATAAAAACACCATGATTTTCATCCCAAAATGATGTCGTATCAGGCTTACTCGTATTAGATTTACTGCAGATAACTTATCTGCAGTAGCGGTAGAAAAAACGAACCCTATTTTTATTTCAGAATATCTAACTTAAATTTTTTAATTTAAATTTACTACAATTATCCATTTCTAAATAATCTTAAAATCATTCAAGATGTTTTTGCGGCCTCCTGGACGTACTAATTTGCATCCTGTATGCCTAATTCATGCGATATAAAGCTTTCGCTATCTCTTTGAGTTGCTTTCATTTACTTACTACTTTTAATTTGAAAAAGTTGTACGCTGCGAAGATAAGGAACCAATTTTGTTGTCACTAACAAGTTGATTGATTAGATGGCATCTCATCTTATTAGGGAAAAAGGATCTGCAAAATTACAGGGAGTGTGATTATTTGGCCGATTTGTCACTAATCAACTCAAAAGAGAGTACCACTTGTAGCTTTAATCTAAAAAGGAACCTATTGAAAGAAAAAAAATGAAAAAAAAAAATCTTTATTTGTTGCCCTATCTCTCCGTTGATTTTGTTTGGTTGGTTCTTTTCGAGCAAACCCATACATGCCATAGGGTTGCAGTTGCAGCCTGTGAAATCAGAAAATTGAAAAGCAAATCAAGGATTGGGAAAAGAATATAAAAAGGCAGCAGAAGGATCACAAGTCACAACTAGTTGCGTGGCGCACTTGCTAGAAAACAGGAAATGGGCAGCACAGTAAACATCACAAAAGTTTTCAAACAATAATTTGATTGTTTGCCTTAGGAAAACATTGCACATGTAGTCAAATATGGATAACGACGCATAAGCAGTAAGTACTAGTTCAACACTATTTCAAACTCAACGATAAATATCGATTGTGCTAATCCTTGTCAAATATACTGCTTGTTGCCTTTTGCTGCATTCTGACAAAAACGCCCTCTTGCGACAGTACATGCAGAGACGCAGTGAAGTAGTGGTGTCACAAGGCACTTGTCCTTGTTCAATACTGCAAGTGGTTTGATATCAATCCGAAATGCCATTGAATGACGACCTTCGTTCCCTGTGCACTTTATAACGAAATAGGCTTATATATATACCGTCAAAAACTATTAAGTGGAATTAGCTTTAATAAAACTCCCACCCCTTTATATCACCAGCATAGCTCACTTTATTGGAATATATTTTCTCGGTGAAAATTTCTTAGGCCCCACTGTAAGAAGCACAATATATCTCAAGTGACACTTTTTTACATTCAGATTCTCCAAATTAATCTGAGATGCCTAGCTTATCAGAATTGCGGTCTACGAATGTGTTGAAAAAGGTTCTAATGACATGACTCATTATTGATGGACTCAGAATATATTTTTTCCCTGCTACCCTGGTGTAGCTGGCGCATCCGAAACAGAACATACAACCTTTTTTTAACCAAAAAAAGCCAATTCAATTATTACATTCCTACAGTAGTTTTGCTAAGTATCATAAAACTTGGAAATAGATGATTCTATATATATTCAAAATACTAGTAGAAATCACGTGCAACGCACGTGTTATCATTCTCATTGGAAAATAAATAAATGTTTTTTCATATTTAAAAAATGGGAAATAATACTCTCATGCCACATGAGATACTCTCATTTTCCTACACAAATTCGTTTTTCGTGCCAAATAATTTTTCTTTTCTTTTTTATACAATATGGGACCCACATTTAACTTCTCTCTACTTTTTTTCTCTCCTACCATCCTACAACATAAGAAAAGCAAAACCCTTAGAAAATATCATATCTAAAATGGGAAATGATATACTTATCACCAAAAAAGTTTACCACATTTACAACCAACTTAATCACCGTTAATTTCCGTCAATCGAACGGTCATAATTTATTGGAAATTATTTAGTCGTATTTATTAATTAATAATTAATTTCAGATAAATTCAATAAATTTTAAAGATTGACAAAAATCAACGGTAATAAATTTGTTGTAAAAGTGATAAAAATTTTTAATGGTAAGTATATCCTTCCCCATTTAAAATAATGGAACTTTTAGACATAAAAATCTTAACGATCACTATCAAAGATTCAAAGACATACATTGAAAAATTTATTCAAGATATATCGGCATTACCATGTGATTATTAATTAACGGGCTTTGGTTTCATCCCATCGCAGCAATCATTTTTTGTTTCCTGCAAAGAAAACGACAACTTAGATAATAATAAAAAAATTGGAAACACTGTATTCAATAATTTTCTTTTGTCGGTAGCTTTGCATGATAGGAAATTTTTTCCTGTAACATTATTATTATTTATCCCTTAATTAAAAGCATGTATTGCTTGTAAATAAATTATTTATGAAGAAAACAATTAATAACATCGTGTAAGAGATTCAATATACAAAATGAGATTAAATCAATAGAATACTTCCCCAAAAAAAGGAAATACAATGGGGGGCGAAATATGTAAAGGCCCGACCCGCTTGATCTTCGGTCCAAGAGCCCTTACCTCTTTCAAAGCAAGCTTGGATAGCTAGTTGGAGTACAAATCCAACAGACGCAAGTTGTGTCAGAGTGACATTTCGCCTAGGTACAAGGACAAACCTCGTAAAATTGGCACACCATTTCGGTGAACTAGCGAGGTTGACACTGTCTCCATGAACCAATGGCAAGATGACATAGAGTTAATTCCAGCACAACTTACGATCAAGTCATAACTATAAAGGAAATGACACAACACATTCTGTAGAGGTTACTCTGACCAAACCAATTGAAAGTCATAACTACAAAGGAAATGACACAACACATTCTGTAGAGGTTACCTAGACTACAAAGTAGGTCCCTCTAATATTATAAATATAATGACTCTATATTTAGGTACTTATCTTTTCCATACACTAATCTATTGGTTCAATAATTAATTTGAGAGCGAAGTGTCTTATAAATTCTAAAGATGTATTTAGTGAGAATCGAATTCGTATTCTCTCTCTAGTTACTTAGCATGTATTGTCAATTTAGCTACACTAATTGAATTTCCAAATTTGTTCCTGTTTTAACATGTCCTATGACCATCCTAAATGTATTAACATGCCCTCATGACCGATGTTAGTTGGTCGCGCTTTATTCTTGGTTAATTGTTGCGCTTTATACGGCACTTTTACTGGGCTGCCACGGTGCCACTGTCTGGGGCCCATACAATTTGGCCAACCTTTTGTGAAATCTATCGAACATGTCAATGGGCTGGGCTGGTAGTATTTCAAACCCTAGGAAGTTGATTTAAGTCTATGCTTGGAACCAAAAAAATTTATTATTTACTGGGCTTAAGAATATTAAGGACACCAACCAAAAGTCAAAAAGAAAGGCGGAACATATAAATACGGCATCGGATATAAAAGTGCAATAATTATTGGGTTTTATTAATATCATGTTAAATGAGATAAGTTATCTCATGTCATAGAGATAAATTTGGAGGCTCCATCACCTGAAGAAAAAAAAAGGTGGCACAATTATCGAAGAATGTGTATGAGATAAATTTATCACAAGTAGCATAAGAGTAGTTTTTCCCATAATTATTAGGAGAATAATATTTTCAATATTTTTTATAGTAAGCACTCGATACATTATTATTTTTTTGGGTAAATATACATTACTTAATAAAGAAGAAAAAAAGTAACCCACTATTCACTAATACCATTTATTCTCCCCCTCCTTTATTATTAATTAGAGAATCATTGAATGTTTTGTTCAAGGGTTTAATTTTATTCTTATAATAAGAAATAAAATTATCTCATATACATACATAAAAATATATAAAATTTATGTAAACGAACGTGAATAAAAAAGAGAAAAAATTATAGATTTAAATATATATAGATAGATTTGAAGTTTGACACCTCATCTGAGAGTCGTTAGATCAAAAAAGATCAACGACTCTGATTTATAAGCATGTGACACCATTGATCCTGTTCAATCTAACGACTCTCAAATGAGGTGTCAAACTTAAAATTTGACACCGATGTCAAAGGATCCTATCATATATATATATATATATATATATATATATATATATATATATATAATAAAATTATCTCTACAATATCATAAACAATAAATCCTTGTTTAAATAAGGAAAGTGAATTGAAAGTTCCGTCCTCACTTTTGTTTTCAGAAGAAAAAGGACAAATTCTCTTACCAATAATACAATTAATAACCTTTAATTCCTTATCATAAATAAAAGTTGAGCAGAAGAGTACGACTATAACAAGGTTGGCAAGGGGGTGTAGTTACAAAATATCGAAGTTGAAAGTTAAGAGGCTGGAAAAAAAATGGAGAATATAGAGCATACAATGGTGAGCACGAATGGAATAGAAATGCACGTGGCATCAATTGGGTCCGGCCCAGTGATACTATTCCTCCATGGTTTCCCTGAGCTTTGGTATTCTTGGCGTCATCAGCTTCTGTCACTCTCCGCCCTCGGCTACCGCGCCATCGCCCCTGACCTCCGCGGCTACGGCGACAGCGACGCGCCGGCCTCTGCTTCTTCGTACACGGCCCTACACATCGTAGGTGACCTCGTGGGACTCCTCGATGCTCTGGGTATTGAGCAAGTGTTTTTGGTGGGCCATGACTGGGGAGCTGTTATGGCCTGGTATTTCTGCTTGTTAAGGCCTGATCGTGTTAAGGCCTTGGTCAACATGAGTGTGGTTTTCTACCCCAGGAACCCTAAGAGAAAGCCCATAGAGAGCTTGAGGTCTTTGATGGGTGATGATTACTATATCTGCAGGTTTCAGGTAAATTCACCTCCTCTTTTTTATTTTTTTTAACATGAATTGAGCACATGACCTAATATAATCTAAGTACCGGTTTATTCACCTCCTCTTCTTTGAGCTAATTGCTTATCATTTTTCCCTTTATTTGCCATTATTGTTGAAATCAACTACCCTAGTAACACAGTAATTCATAGTTAACCATTAGAATGTTTGCCTTTTAGGTGGTTCTGGTTATTGATGACATTTAGTTAACCTTTTTTGCCTGTCCTCAAGAATCATCATTAGTTTGATTTCACATTTATTCTGGTGAAATTCGTAGTTATCAAATGCGGATTGCGGCGTGTCGCGGCCAACCCCGAAAAACGCTATAGCGGATTGCGTTTGCGGAAATAGCGGAATAGATATATGACAGAAATAATGACAAAAAGAAACATTTTTCAAAGGCAGAGATAGCAAAAGTGACAGAGAGAGACGCGGATAGACTAAAAAACTCTTAAAAATTTTCTGTTACACATTTAAATATAAGACAAAATTGACATTTTGCCTTATGACAGCAATTTGGCTGCAAATGAGATCGCAATGGCCGTTATTGCGTTCTGATTTGGCGCGGCGCGGTTTCTTGCGGCAAGGCACCGCAACGCCCATACGGCGCGGCTCGCGGCGCTATTGCAGCGCAATTAACTACTATGGTGAAATTAACTTGCTCCCTTGCTCAAATCTCAAAATGTCACCTTTGTTTTAATAATGCATCACTTTTAGTTTGGTACGTCTCCCTCCCACTTGACAATTTGACGTTTACATTACCGGCATGTGACATTAATTTCTCTTTGAAAAACTCTAGTGTGCGAGCTTAAGTTCTTGGAATTAACAATTTGTAACATAATAAAATATTGTTATGTTCACCAGTATGTTAATAATGTGTCCATACTTTATGAGCTTAGTGCATACAAATTGCATACACTAAGTTTTTGCAAAGAATCTCTCTTATTTTTCAATTTTTCAATTTTAGTCTCTCCATGTTATGTGTAGAATGTTGTTATTAGTGTAATTGCACTTTGAATATGTAAGAATCTCTCAAAATTCGGTCTGAATATAAGACAAATTATACGTTGTCTGCTTTGGTGAGTTAATTTGGCAAGTTCCTTGCTTGGTTAATAAATTAAAAACTCTGCTGTAAGTAGAAAGATCGTGTAATGCTCTGCTCTTGTATGAATTCTTCTTCCTTCCTTTAACGTCAAAGCAATAACTGTAGTAGTATGATATGTGGTTCATCTTCATTCGGTTTTCAAATATAATCTGTCTTACAGCAAAAGGAATGGCACATTAGTAATATGTGCTCAACATGAGGGAAGTCCATTTTTTTATTGGTATCTTTTCTCTTTCCTATGTTCACAGCTCGTTTTAGTTCTTTTTCCCTTTATTTAATTTCTCAATATTTATTTATTTTTGTTTTCTGTCCATCTTTTCTTGCTTCTTATTTGGATTCGTTGACCCTTGACCCCAACTATTTTGTGATAAAGGTGATGTCAATGTTCACGTATCAGTGTCAGACTGTCAGTTAACAATGCTAATCAAATATTATGTGTAGTCCATTGTATGTGTGTGTGAGAGAGTCTGTGTGTGCATCCTTGCCTCTCAACTTCTCTTCTTCCTCTCTTCTTTTTTGACTCTCACAATAATAGTTGCTTCCTAATACAAGCTTCTGAATCAATTTCTGGTTTACTTTGAACGGTACCTATCCAATTCAATGTTGTTCACAAGTTTCAAAGATATATATGTTGTATGGTAGTAGTTGATAGTTTCAATGTTATATATGTCAAGTTAATATCTAGTGTTTGGTATTTGGTTGTCCTGCAGAAACCTGGGGAGGCTGAAGAAGAGTTTGCCCGTGCTGGTACAGTTAGAATAATAAAGACATTTCTTGCATCTCGCGATCCTCGTCCACCTTGTGTGCCTAAGGAGATAGGATTTGGGGGTTCACGTAACACTCCTACTACTTTACCTTCGTGGCTGTCTGAAGAAGATGTCAATTATTATGCCAGCAAATTTAACAAGAAAGGCTTCACTGGTGGGTTAAACTACTATCGCGCTCTGGACCAGTAAGTTTCTTCTAATTCGTTGTTTGAAACATTGCTATACATATTGTAATGCAACCCCTTTTTTTGCGTATGAAACTATAAATTCTTATTTTAAGTAAGAGTTAATTTTTTCTTTGATGCAAATCATTGCCCCAAATCAATTGTACCACATGATAATTCTATTTTTTTTATACCTCAAATTTCTTATACTTTTTTTCTTTAGGCCCATAAATTCCTTATGCGGGAACTGATTATGTGTAAAATGTTCCTAATGATTAAATGTTTAACAGTATTTAGCATGAAAAAAGGGGCACGTCTGGAATAACTTCCATATGTTACTTTTGACGAAGTAATTGAACCAGCCTTATACTGCTGTATGTATGTATCAATAAAAGAAGTTCAGAGTAGAAGTTTTCATTTGCAAAGAGATGAGATTATTTTTAGTTTTGCTTGTTTATTTTGGTGAAGTATGTGGATGTATAATCGGGTAAATTTTGCTGTCTGCAGAACCTGGGAGCTCACTGCACCGTGGACTGGAGTACAGATCAAAGTACCGGTCAAGTTTATTGTGGGAGACCTGGACATTACATACAACACTCCAGGTGCAAAGGATTATATGCATAATGGTGGCTTTAAGAGAGTAGTGCCATACTTGCAAGAAATGGTTGTGATGGAAGGAGTAGCTCACTTTCTAAATCAGGAAAGACCAGAAGAGATCAGCGCGCACATATACGATTTCATCAAGAAGTTTTAACCTACATTATACTTCAGAAGTAGAATACAAGTCATGAATAATTTCTACTTTGGATTGCAATGTTCTATACGCTTTTATGAGTGTCAAGTCTGCACAATCTCTGGCGTAAAAGCAAGGATTTCTTTGGCTTAATTTGGCTTTTATAAGAAGCAAACTTAATGCGTTTAACTAAAGTCTACCCTTCCTTGTGCCTAATCCTTTGAATCACTCCCAGGCCCAGCTAACAAGTGGTAGATCTCCTCCGATCTCTCTTTTGAGTAGATGCTAATATTTTTTTCTGAAATGTTTTATGATTAGATATTGCTGGCGTTCTAACTTCAAGTAATAATTTGGTAAAATCACATTGGCTTAAAATAGGCAGCAAATCAGCATAAAAATTCTTATTGTTAAAACGAAAGTAATATATTATCAAAAAAAAAAAAAAAAACGAAAGTAATAGGTATTCCCATCTTCGCTAAGGCTCTCACTCTCAATTCGGAATCGAGACTTACCTAATACATCACAAGACAACGTAAATAGAGAAACCACAACAAAATACAAGATATAAAGGGATCGATAATAGTATAACGAATTTCCCTAGGCAATCTATGAATGATGAATACTTGAAACCCCCAAGAAGGATCCCTATTTTCATTTTTATATTTTGTCCTGTTTCCCAAGACATCATAAAATACGACGGTTGAAAGCCGAAAAATAGAATAAATCGTTTTACAATTACACGTAGTAGAATAAAAGCCGTTCATTAATCCTCTCAAAGTTCATCATAACGTTTGTGGTAAAACAAAATTGTTCAGGGAGGGAGCTTCATTCTTTTTCCCTTGGATAGAAGGAAAAATAAAAACTAGAATTGATAAATTGTTCCAACATAAAAAGGGAGAAAACAATACAGAAATATCATAAGATAAAAGGAAAGGTCCTCCATGTTTGAGCTCAAGAACTCAAACTCTAAAGCCTCTGCTATTCCTACGTCCTCTGGCCCGCTCAAATTTTCGTCCATTTGCACGTACATAGGGCTTGGAGTGGCTATGGGGCACACCAGGAGCTGGTCCAAAGTGCTTGACAGCCTCACGGGCATTCTTAGGCCCTCTAAGAAGAACCTGAAACATTATTTCAAAAAAAAAATATCATGCTTCAGAGCTAAGCAAATTTTTAACAATTTCCCAACCGCAGGGAAGAAATGAACGTTCCAGTATTATTTTCTTCTTCCTCCTACAACTGTGATATTATAAACAAGAGAACTAGGCCCCCAAACCCACACAACAATTGACAACATTGATCCAACTTTACCATACTAGATTGGTATGAAAGTGGATTAGCCGAATAAAGGTTAGAAACAGAAAGTACAATGGTTACGGTGCAATAATATAAAAAAGAAGAGAACAAAATTAAGTATCATCCTTGTCCTCCTTCTGAACAAGATGAAATATAAGATAAAAAGTAGACTCAGTATACATTTATCATACAATTGATTTTTACATTAACAAAGATAAGGAGCCTATAAGGTAGCAAGATAAACATGATTGTCAGGCAAGTGTAAACAAAGTAACTCATTCAAGGGCTAGCGAGAGGTGCAAGGGATGAGAAAACTCAAAATTTGTTACTTGCTCAGACATAAAACATATATATAAATTTCATTAACCAGGGCCATTCTCGTATTTTGTTCACATAAGCCAACATCACAAACAACTAGAAGTACAGCAATTTATACAGAGCCATACCTCATAAGTTACAGTAAACAGACAAGAGTGGCATTAAATTCCATACCGTGTTCTGACCCAGGGGAGCTCTAAGAGCGAGTTGATCAAAGGTGAGGCATTCCCCACCAGCTTTCTCAATTCTGGCTCTGGCAGTTTCTGTGAACCTCAGGGCAGTCACCTTTAGAGGTGGCACTTCGTGAACCCTAATGTCATCAGTCACGGCCCCAACAATTACAGCTATCTTATCCTCCTAATGCATGAAAACGAAATCAAGATAAATCCAAAACAAATAAAAACTTCAAATTAACACATTGATTATTTCAATTATCATTTCAAATGCTAAAAGTTCTCTCTTCTTTTGTCAAATTGTACATTAAAAATTAATAAATGGAACGAATAAAGAAAAGAGATAGGTTACCTTTCCCTTCGTGTAACGAATCAATCTAGAGAGGGAGAGAGGAGGCTTGTTGACTTTGCTCATGAAAAGGCGCTTGAGAACGACGGCATTGAAATTACTCTCAGTCCTCCGAACAAGAAAACGGTAGAGCTGAAAATAGAAGAAACAATGAATGCTTATCAAATACAAAACCCTAATTCAGAGTCACAGAAAATAGTAGAATAGAAGAAGTTACCTTGACAAGGAGCTTGAGGTAAATATCATTAGATTTGGGGGCGGTTCGCTTTGTCTTCTTGGACTTGCCTCCTGCCTTCAAATCGATTCCCTGCAATTCAATTCAATTCAAAAAAAAGTGAGATAAACCGTCGAAGGATTTGGGTTCCGCCGTTGAGGTTCAGAGGACAACATACCATTGTGGATGGAGCTGCCTCCTGCTGCTGCTGCACAAGCCAAGCGAGAGAATGAAAGTAGGGTTTTGTTTTAGGGTTAAATGAATTTATTTGGTATTTTTCGCAGCAATTGAAAACCCGAATCAACTCGGATCACATCCGTGACCCGTTTTTTTTTTAAAAAAAAAAATAGCATTGCTATTTGGCACGGTATTTCTTTTAATTAGATAATATTTATTAATTAATTATTAATTATCAATAAATTATAACTGTTAGATTGACAAAAATCAACAATTAAAATCTAGTAGTAAAAAAATAGTGTTAAGCATAACATATCCCATATAAAATTATACAATAGTGAGTTATTACCAGTGTTATTAAAACCGGCCCGGCCCGGCCGGTCCGACCGGTTGGCCCGGAAACCGGTCCGGTTTCAATATTGGACCGTTTAAGCATTTGACCCGGTATCAACCCGGTGACCCGGTCATAAACCGCGGTTGAACCGGTGTAAACCGGTACCGGTTTTACCTTTAAACCGGTTTTTTAAAATAAGTTACAAAATATTCCAATTTTTGCGCCAGGTGGGAATCGAACCCGACCCTTTGATGTGAGGAGCGCACCTTCAAACCACTACACTATCATTACCTGTTGAATATAATACACCATTTAATATACTTATTATATAACTATTAAGTTAATAGAATTATTTCAAAAATTGCATCTAAGAGGAATCGAACCCCTTACATTGAGGATAGGCAATATAATAATTACCACTAGACTACATCAGGTTATTGTTTGAATTGCACCATTTAAAATATTTATTATATAATTAAGTATAAAATATAAATTTATATATATACCCGGTTCATGCGGTTCAACCAGTGACCCACCGGTTGAACCATTGACCCAGTGACCCGGTACCTCGACCGGGTCAATGACCGGTCCGGTTCTAATAACATTGGTTATTACATTTCACATAACCAATCATTGTTTCGGAAATTAAGATAGGGAAATGATATACTTACCACTAAAAAAGTTTACAACATTTACAACTAACTTAATCACCATGTCAATCTAACGATTATAATTTATTGAAAATTATTGGGTCGTATTTATTAATTAATTATTAATACCCAATAAATTATAATCGTTAGATTGACGGAAATCAACGGTGATTAGATTGGTTGTAAAGGTGGTAAATTTTTTTGGTGATAAGTATATCCTGCCCCATTAAAATATAAAAAAATAGTTTTAGAAGGAAATGAGTAACTCATAAAATCAATAGATATTTGAACTTCTATTTGCATCCGCACAATTTAACTTTTTTTAATACAAATTTTCATCATCTTATTTTTATAATATATATTAATGTTTATTATGTTATAGAATAAAATTTTATCTCTTACAAATATATAAAAGCATGTGGGATCCATATGGGATAATGTGAAAAAAAATAAAAATACAAGTCCGTATACTTTTATTTGTGAAAAAAAAAAAAGCTTTTTCTGTGCATCGAATGTATAAATATTTCTTCCAAAAAAAAAGAAAGAAACAAGCTGGAATCAAAGGAAAATAGCCAAAATCATTTGGATTCAAATATGATTAAATTTTTCTTATTTGGCAAAGAGGAGCGTTGACTTGGGTGTTACCGTAACACTCAAAAAAAATTATGCAAAAGATAAAATTATTTTTTATAATATGAAAATTATTAATCATATATATATATATATATATATATATATATTTGGTCTTTACAAATTCTTATTCATTTGGATTATAAACCTTAATAATTTAATGTTTTAATAATTAAAAATCATAGAGACTAATACTTTATAAAAATAGGGATCAATATCATCATAAGTAAAAACTATGAACACTAAAATAAAAAAAATGAGTGCAAAAATAAAAAAGGATTAATATATAACACCATTTGAGTGTTTTGTTAAGAAAAGTTAATCTGCCAAGAAAGGTGGCATAGTTGGCTAAAAGTTTGGGGTGGGTTCAAACCTTGCTGGCTGTTGTGAGGAATATCAATATGTATGTTTTCACTGAAACTTTTTGTATCCAAAAAATAAAAAAATTAAACTTTGTCACACTTTAAAATAAATGAATTAGTATTTAGTTATAATTTTTACTTATATATTATTGATCTTAGACCTCTATGAAAAACTTTTAGTGAGGAATATTAATACGTCTCACCTCACTTAAAACTTTTTGTATCCAAAAAATAAAAATAAAAATTAAACTTTGTCACACTTTTAGAAAATGAATTAGTAGTAATACAAAAAAAGAAAGAAAATGAATTAGTATTTAGCTTTAATTTTTACTTATATATTATTGATCTTAGACCTCTATGAAAAACTTGATTTGCTTGAATTAATATTATTGTCACACTTAAGTACCACTTAACTTTGTTATGTAAGAAGCAGCCAGGACCTACCACCACCGAAGGAGATTGTGCAAACTGTGAAGAATAATAAGTATACAGATATTGCCAGAAAGGAGGGATAAGGGCGTGATATAAACTGAGAGGCGAAAAACGTTGATCAAGTAAGCTGCCAACTGGCTCATGATCAATCATGACAGGCAACAGTCAGTCATTTGTCATTGAGGAATGATTCATTAATGAGTTATTTATTCTTTTATAACAAGTCTTGATAAAGAAAGATATGATGTTACTTGCACTCGGGGTTTAAAATTAATGTCAGATACTATTAATATTGATTTAATTTTATTATTTTTGAATTAAACTTAAATTAATAATTATAAAATAATATAAAGTGAGAGTCATAAATTGAATTTTGTTTGGATAATAATAAAATTGATTGTAAGAGGTGGTAAGAAAAAATAAATAAATTTAACCCATCATCCCCTAATTTTAACTTCAATCAATAAATTTAAGTATTTAACCATATACAATATTTTAAATGAAGACATTAATATGATTTAACCCTATCATAACTCCGGAAAATAAAATCTTATTGCAAAAACATAGTTTCATGCTCTTTAACTTGTTTCTTTTTAATATTATATTGTTTTAGAAAAATAATAGCAATCGAGCAGAGCGAAATCAGAATTTTATAATTTAGATTGGTGGAGTTGGTGCACCCACTGACCCACCACCATATGTAGTTACAAATGAGCATAGGTGTCTTTTTTTTTCGAATACAGAACAAATGTGTCTTTTATTATTTAAAACACATTCGTAATTTTTACATTGAGGGCTTGTTTAGTACATAGTATAAGATAAAGCTTGATAGTATAAGACCTGATAGTATAAGATTTGGTTGAATTTTAATACTATCCAGCATTTGACACGATATTTATAAAATAATATATTATATAAGATAATATCATATAGTACTTGGTAATGATTGTGTAATATTATATATAATAAAAATAAATATTTTTAATAAAAATATCTTATAGCAAAGAATTTATATAATTTTTAAAAAAATATCATATGATATTAATTTTAATAAAAATTTATTAATCAGTCCAAAATATAAATTAATTTTTATAAAAATAAAAATATTCAATATTTTAAAAATTAATATATCGAAAAATTTATTTTTATTTTAATAGATTAATATTAAAATAATATATTAATTTTTGAGAATTACATTAGTCAACGATGTTAATACATCAATCTCTTATCAGACCTTATTTTTCACATTTAGGCCGGATTAAGTTATACATCGTTTTGATGTATTAAGGGTATAAGCTTATATTATACGATGGTCACACCAAACAACTGAAAATGTCATAACATATAGTATAAGCTTATACTATCATGCCTTATACCTCACACGAAACAGATCGTCAAAGTCTGAAATTTCCTGAATTAAATTTTTTTCGTTCTTTGAGTTAATTACTAATATACCCTCTGAAGCTGATGGAAAGCCGAAGACTAGCAGAAGTTGAGTTCCGACGACTCTTCGAAAAATGAGCGTACGGCATTTCAATTTTCTCATAAATCCCTAAATTTCCTGCTCCTGCCACGGCGACATCAACTATGCACTCGTCCAAACCCCTGCGCCGGAAAATTGTTCCGGCGAACGGCGATGACTCCGCGGACAAACTGGATCAGCTCCTTCTCTCCTCCGCCATCTGCAACAACGAGGACTTAGGGCCCTTCATCCGCAAGGCTTTCGCTTCCGGCAAGCCGGAGACGCTCCACCACCACCTCCGGCACTTCGCTCGCTCCAAAGAGTCGGAGATCGAAGAGGTCTGCAAGGCGCACTACCAGGACTTCATCCTCGCCGTCGATGACCTCCGATCCCTCCTCTCCGACGTCGATTCCCTCAAGTCATCCCTCTCCGACTCCAACTCCAAGCTTCAGTCCGTCGCTCGCCCGCTCCTCTCCTCCCTCGACGCCTTCGTCGAAACGCGAAACGTCTCGAAGAACATCAACCTCGCCATCGAATCGGTCCGAACATGCGTTCAGCTGATGGAAGTTTGCTCCCGCGCTAACCGTCACCTTTCCGGTGACAATTTCTACATGGCGCTGAAGTGCGTTGACGCGATCGAGAGGGAGTACTTGGACAAAACGCCGTCGTCGACGTTGAAGACGATGTTGGAGAAGAAGATTCCAGATATTCGCTCGCACATAGAGAGGAAGGTGAACAAGGAGTTCGGGGACTGGCTGGTGGAGATCCGTGTGGTGAGTCGCAATTTGGGGCAATTGGCCATTGGTCAAGCTTCGTCAGCGAGGCAGAGAGAAGAGGATCTCAGAATTAAGCAGCGGCAAGCTGAGGAGCAGAGTAGGCTCAGCGTGAGGGACTGCATTTATGCTTTGGAGGAAGAGGATGACGATGAAGATGGAATCTCCGGTGGCGGTGGGATTGGTGAGGATGGTTACGGTAACGGTGGATTTGATTTGACTCCGTTGTACAAAGCTTACCATATTCACCAGACTTTAGGATTAGAAGATCGGTTTAAGAAGTATTATTTTGAAAACCGAAAGCTTCAGTTGACTTCGGACTTCCAGGTATCTTCGATGACGCCTTTTCTTGAATCCCATCAAACCTTCTTTGCACAAATTGCGGGTTTCTTTGTGGTGGAGGATCGGGTATTGAGGACTGGGGGTGGTTTGATATCGAAAATGGAAGTTGAGAATTTGTGGGAGATTGCTGTTAGCAAAATGTGTTCTGTGTTAGAGGATCAGTTCTCCAGAATGCAAACTGCTAATCATCTCTTGCTGATTAAGGACTATGTGAGTCTGTTGGGAGTTACTCTGCGGAGATATGGGTATCACATTGATGCATTGCTTGATGTTTTGAGCAAACATAGGGATAAATACCATGAGTTGCTGTTGTCTGACTGTAGGAAGCAGATAGCTGAGGCACTTGCTGCTGATAAGTTTGAACAGATGTTGATGAAGAAAGAGTATGAGTATTCCATGAATGTTCTTTCTTTTCAAATACAAACATCAGATATCACACCTGCTTTTCCTTATGTTGCACCATTTTCATCCACCGTGCCGGATTGTTGTCGAATTGTGCGGTCCTTCATTGAGGATTCTGTGAGTTTTATGTCATATGGCGGGCATCTTGAGTTCTATGAAGTTGTTAAGAAATATTTAGACAGGCTTTTGAACGAGGTTCTGGACGAAGCTTTGTTAAAGCTTATTAATGCATCAGTTAATGGTGTCTCCCAGGCAATGCAGGTAGCAGCAAATATGGCTGTATTCGAGCGTGCATGTGATTTTTTCTTTCGCCATGCGGCACAGCTTTCAGGGGTTCCCTTGAGAATGGTAGAGAGAAGCAGAAGGCAGTTCCCTCTGAGAAAAGCTCGTGATGCTGCAGAAGAGATGCTCTCTGGGCTACTCAAAGCAAAAATTGATGGATTTATGACCTTGATTGAGAATGTAAATTGGATGACTGATGAGCCACCTCAGAGTGGAAATGAATACGTAAATGAGGTTATAATTTATTTGGAAATTTTGGTTTCAACTGCTCAACAGATACTGCCACCTCATGTCCTTAAAAGAGTTCTACAGGAAGTTCTTTCTCACATATCGGAGAAGATAGTTGGGACTTTAGTTAGTGATTTTGTTAAGAGGTTTAATGTGAATGCTGTTACTGGAATTGATGTAGACATCCGGCTCTTAGAATCATTTGCTGAAAATCAAGGGGGCCTTTTCGCTGATGGGGATGTTGATCAGTTGAAAACAGCACTTTCTGAGTCAAGGCAATTGATTAATTTGCTATTAAGCAATCATCCGGAGAACTTCCTGAATCCTGTGATAAGAGAGAGGAGTTACAATACTTTGGACCACAAGAAAGTGGCGATCGTTTCTGAAAAGTTGAGGGATCCTTCGGATCGGCTCTTTGGAACCTTTGGTAGTCGTGGGGCCAGGCAGAATCCAAAAAAGAAATCACTGGATGTATTGATAAAAAGACTTAAGGATGTTAGCTGATTAAGCTTGTAGCTGTATGTAAGGTCCTTTTTCTTGTTTTGTCTTTGGTTCCATTTTGACTCTGAATTATTTAATAGCAAGAGTTGTTGATAAAATTATTTGGTTAAGGGCAGCCTATCACTGTCTTCCAATTGCAATTTGAGATTTTCCAATATTTGTTTGAAATGAATGATTGTTATGTTCATTTTTTTTATTTGATTTAAATACTTTAATATCATGTTATTATATCTGCTATGAATTCTCACTTTGGCTTCATCAGTATGTTTTTGAAACCATAATCTGACTCTATCCTATTAGACTTCTGCTTGCTAAAAGGATGTCTTCAATGTGTAGCATGATGCATGTTTTATGTGTAGCTGCTTGTGTTTATTCAACTTTCACGGATCCAGGTCTATAGCTCCTGCTAACTTACCTCATATATTGATATATGGATATATCATAATCAACTTTGACATTTGTGCCTTTATTAAACAACCTTAATCTTGTATTGCGCTGCCTAGTTTGGCTGTAAATAATTTTATCTGAAAAATGAAAATTTTATCATCTTCTGACCTGTTGCTTCTTCACATTTAGCCAATTATTAATGAGGGTTGAGATTACTGAAGAGACATTGATCCGCGCTTTGAGCTTTCTAAGACCTGATTGATTACCTTAGCCCTTAGGTCGTGAAATTGGAATGAGGTTACTTTTCCACTTGTGTTGTTATGATTGTAGGTTGTTAGTCATGTATTTTACTGATATGAATGGGTTAATTTTGATAACATTTGGGCTGTAAACAGTTGATATTGCAGGTAAATGGGCCAAAAGAGAATTAAAATGGCCCAAGTAAAAAAGAAGGTAAAAAGAAAAGTGGTTGTAGGTTATTACACGTTTCTTTCTATTTTACTGTAAAAAAATAGGGAAAGCTACGTGGATGAACTGTGAGCTGGAACAAGTCTGAACCTTGGATAAAGCTTAATTGGACGGACAGCACTGCATGTTGGATCTATTTTAGTTTTTTTAGTTAAATACATATTATTAGTTTTTCGTAAGATAGAGTTGGCTGTAAAAAAAAGAAGTTAGATTTTTCATAAAGTTTTTTTTTTCAATTTTTTGAAAGTTGAGTGCATATGTTCTTCCAATTCTTGACTTCGAAGAATGCTGACAACAAAGCTTCGTGGGAAGGAATCAAGGACCTAGCTGCATGCAAGCTTGAATCTGCACTTTATGATTAGTTATAGCTTTTAGAACCTTTGTTAATTCTGGATAATTGGTCTGTACCTTTACTTTTGTCCTTCTTATTTTGTTAATTTTGGTAGAAGTATTTCACAATCTTTAGTTTGTTCTTTGTTAATATGGGTTGCTAAATTATTTATTTGGGATTCAAGATGATTGGGTGATTCTTTATATTTTTGAACAATGTGATGTGTTCTTTAATCTCATTTGATTAGCAAGATTCTGATTTAAAATTTCAAGAAAACCATGGGAATGGATCTTGGAACATTTCTAGCATAATTGTGATCGGGAAATCAGGTTATGTTCTTTTGCTAATTAAACCCTTGAGGTTAGGGATAACCCAAGGAGGTTTTTGAAATCACTATTGAAGATTTAAAAGACCTTGGGAAAGGTTTCTTTTGAGGAACAAATCTGGAACTGGGAAGTTCTAGTTAAAATAGCCAGCAGTTCAAATTCTGTGATTAAAGTTTCATAGCAGTGGTAAAACGTAGTGATGCGAAATTCTCTGGAAAATCCATGATTCAAGAATTTCAGTACCTTACAATGGTTGCATTTGTTAATTAGATATTTCTGCTACTTCTGTTAAATACAAATCTAAATATAATTTCAATTCATTTAGTCTTTTCTTTGTTTGAAAGATTGATTACTTAAAATTTAAGAATTTAAGAATAGAACCAAGAAAAGAAACTAAACAAACTGTTCCTAGAGAATGATCTTAATCTTCGAATTTTACTACCCAACATAGGTCCTACTTAGAATTGTACGAGGGTCTAAGGATCGAGGATGGTGTGATCCCTACATCTAATAGGAAAAAAGTCATATGTTCCAGAATCTAGATTGTTATCTTACAACCATGCTTGGAGTTTTGTGAGAATTGCATTTCCACGTATCTATGTATCTATCTACATAGGGCTTGGGAGCTGAAATGTTGTATGTTTGCCTCCTATCTTTCATTTTTGTCATGGGTACAATCCTTCCTGCATGTCAAGGAAGGCCATCTATCAAAATTTTCTGACAGTGAATGTTACTCATTTGAACTATTTGTCTATTTTACATTTTTACTAATTCATGGAGAGAGGAATAGAATATGAAATTGATTAAGGTTGAGGTCTTCCAGAATATCTCTGCTGGCTGGAGATAAGATGGGAGATTATTCTGTTTGAGATCTGTAGGATTCTCCAAGAAGTTCAGCCCTAACACCAAACCAGTAATTTGGTGAGATCCAATCTTTAGTACCTCTCACTCTAATGCATCTCATAATAACTCTCTTATAGATCCTTCTTGGTTTTTATGTTTTTCTTTTGGTAGATGGTTTTTATGTTACTTTTAGATGACCTTGACGTGTTCTCTTAAGGAGCGTTTGGTTGAGGAGAAAATTTTTGAATACTAGGAAAATGTAATTACTAAGAAAATGGTTGGAAATTGAGTTTGGTAGGAAAATGTAAAAAAAATTATTTGGTTGGAAAAAATTTACCAAGAAAATTTAGTTAAATTTACCGAGTCTATGTTTGTTTAGAAGTAAAAAATTGATGGAAAAATAACTTGAAATTACGAAAAATCACGTACAACTCGATTTGGTGCTCAACAGATCTCACTTTTGTGCTACAGTGTATTTTTGGCATGTAAATAGTCCCCTTTCTTCCATTAACATAGGGAACTTGAAATACCATCCTGCAAAGGGTCTTTCTCAACCGTGTTTTTTCCCATTTTTACACACAAATGTAAATGGCTAGGCAACATCGATGCATGGGAAAAATTTCCAAAAACTTTAACCAAACAAGGAAATCCAAAAAAGTCACAATCAGATGTATGGGTAAATTCTACAAAAACCTGAAACAAACACCCCCTTAAGGTGTCCAGTAAGGTAATATACTGACACACAGTCAGTTGACAGTAACTATGGATTTTCACTTATGTGACTAAACAAGATAAGAATCATAATGTTATAGGGGAAGGATCCATTTATAATTTTTTTTACAAATACACCAAGTTCTCCGGGGAGAAGATAGTGTAGTTTGTAAACAAAAAAGTTTGTAAATATAACCCTCTCTTATGTTATACAAAAAAAAAAGAAGATAAGAATCATAATATTCCTACAACCAAAGTTGCCTTTGTTTCTCTATGACCAACTTGTTATATCATACAAATAATTTCCATACGTATAACTACTAAGGAATTTAAAAGTAAAAAAGAGCATGATTCTGCATTATTTGAGAGAAATGAAAAGGAGTTGTTCTGATGAACCTTTCTCTCAGAAGCTTGAAGTCCCTGTTGTTCAGCCTGGGCTCAATCATTTTGACCAAAAGGAGGTTTTAAAATTATTTGTTGATGGTGCGGTCAATCTGAATAGCAAAGTTGGTACCTGTGGAGGGGTTTTATGTGGCTCGAATGGGGACTGGTTTAATGGTTTCTCTCTCAATTTAGGGACTTGTTCTACCTTGGAAGCTGAATTACAGGGCATCTGGCAGGGTCTTAAGTTGGCTGAAGAGTTGAATTTCCAAAAGATATGGGTAGGTAGTGATAGTAAGGAAGCACTTTCATGTGTTAGCTTCCCTTCTAATTCGGATGATTGCTCCTTGTTAGTAAGACGAATTAGGAAAATTGTCCAGTCCTTAGATCAGGTTCACTTTGAATTTGTTCCTAGGGAATTTAATTTTTATGCTGATAGTCTTGCCTTATTAGGCTTTAATGGTAGGGGTGGAGAGTTGAAGCTGTATTCTTCTCCCCCTATGAATATTTTTTCTTTTTGGAGAGACACTTGTAATTACTTGCTGATGGAGCATGCATCTTTTAGCATGCATCAGCTTTCAATATAGTTCTGGGCTAGGCCTGCCATTATTACCAAAAAAAAAAAAGAGCATGAACTTCCTGATTGGGGATTTGCTCCAAAATGGAAATGATGAGAGAGTAATTATAACAATACTGCTCCGTCATTTGGGCCCAACATTCAACCATGTTGGCTCCACGAACCTGACCTAGGCAACGACAATGCTCGGGATCCAACCCTATCAATCGTTGATACCAAAACCAACTTATTATGGGCCTGGCCTAATCCAATTCCATGACCTGACTGACCCAAGTTACCCGAACCAAAACTGGTTCGCCAAGGCTTGATACTGCAAGATAGTCCCTTATAAAAACCACACAAGTCATGATGAGAGACGTTGAGTAAATAGCTCTATCATTTTTATTTTTATTTTGTAGTCTGAAGGCAAAAAACAACCCCAAACAAATCAAATTACAGCAATCGTACGGAAATTACAAATCAAAAGAAAAAACATTCATGATTTTCTTCCTTGTGTCTATCTCTCTTCTAAAATGACATAACTTATGTTATTTAAAATGACAAACACTAAACCCTTAAATTTTTTAGATAATAAAAGTAATCATTACTTACAAGTGTTTAAAGTTAATATAATATTAAGCAAATATAAAAATGTCATACTCACAATTAATTTACAAAAATAAAAGAATATGAATTTTTCCAATTAACTTAAAAATTAAATTAATTAGTAAACTAACAATTAAATTAAATAATTAATCTAAACTGCATGACTCAGAATAAAAGCAAAACTAATCAGAAAACAAAATCTGTAAATTATATTCACTGGTAACCATGCATGGATATATTTAATTTGAATTTTAGAATATATTTAGTTCTATGAAATGCATACCCAAAAAGAAAAAAATTCTACGAAATATCTATGGCCATAAGATCTTATCATAATTAATATATATATATATATATATATTGCAATTTAATTATTAACATAATTCATCTAAAGTAAGATAGGTTGGTTAAATATGACATAAATTATTTACCAGAGTATGAACTATTCAATCCTATACTACAGAGATATTAAACATTATTGTATAACTCATACTTAAAATTATAAGAATTATTCATTTGATTAAAATATTAATTTAAATTTACTAATTACCCACAAGAGAGTTGAAAATAATAATAATTAGCTCTTGACACTTAACAGTCTATAGTTATCTATGTTTTCAAATATAGAATTAAGAAAAATAATCAAAATAAACTAAATTATCCACGGGAAAAGTTAGTTTTTTTTTTGTTTACAAAAAAAAAATCTTTAGAAAAATTATTTTAACTAGCAAGGGAACTAAATACAAGACGGGAGATGAAATCCATAAATTATGTAGTTGTCTTAAATTTGCGGCAACATAGTCCTCAATTTATATCCTTGTCATCGCCTCAGTAATTGTCTAGTAGGTTTCCAATGTATTGAGCGCTGTTTCAATGAGCTCGCGGATTTGAATTTTCTCGTGTGAATCATACAATTTTCTCTTTAATAAGTATTTATAATCAAATAACATGATCACATAATCACTATTTCACATAAAACGATCCAAATGCATGACGTCGCACTTTTCCTCTGTCTAGTTTACTCGTAGCTAGTTTCGGGCTGAACCACATAATTGGATCATCCATGGCACATTTGTGATATCACTCAGCTCGGGCTCACTCTCCTCCAGATGGACGTGGACCTCTACGAGAATTTGCAATTTCAATGACAACAACTTCTATCAGCAAGTCATTTTGACTCCAACATGCATCGGTATCCATAGAAGATGCTTAAACGACTTATTCCAGATTCCCTTCTTCCAACGAATTCTTTAAGAGCATTAATGATAGTTGTTGCTATCAACTTAAATGACTTTTATTTATTTATTTATTATTATCCTTTATTTTGGTAAATATAAGAATTTTAATACTTGCTCCTCTTTCTCGCATAGACAAGACAAATCCATTTTAGCATCAATGGTAGCTCCGAAAAGCTTTGCACGTGCTACGCGAGTTGCACGCATTATTAGAAATATAATAAACATCTTTTTTGGTCTTTAGCAATATCTACGAATCCTTTTTAGTTCCTGGTAATAAAAAAGGACTAAATTGGTCCCTAACACTATGTAAAAAGGGCTACGTTAGTGACGGAGGAGTTGACATAAAAACTAATGTGGCTCTTTTTTCATAATTTTAAAAATCAATCTGATCATTTTTTATTGCCAGAGACTAAAAAAAATTTGTATATATTATCAGAACCAAAAAAGTATTTACTCTTAGAAATATTAACAATATAAAAGGACAAAAGGTTCTATATAGATCTTACCGATTTTGTGTCTCTCTATTTTCTATCGCATAGCCTAACAAATTAAGAAACACTGTATCTCCATTTCACCTGCAAAAACGGGTCAACGCAAATCTCTAGCCAAGTCTTGAGGAGGAGAGTGTTTATATGCATCAAACAAAAGTGTCGATGAGGTCTTTAATTCTATTTCTTTCTGTTGTGGCGTGTGCAACATATGCACACGCGTTAAGGGGGGAACAAGAAAACTTATCAGCCTACGACATTCTTGAGCAATATGATTTGCCAGTGGGTCTTCTACCAAAAGGGGTGACAGGGTATGAGCTAAACGAAAGGAGTGGGAAGTTCAAAGCGTATTTGAATGACACGTGCATCTTCAAAATACGTTCATACGAGCTGAAGTACAAGACAACCATCAGTGGAGTTATCTCGAAAGGAAGCCTGGCCAAGCTGAAGGGTATTACTGTCAGGATTGAAGTGTTGTGGCTCAGAATCATGGAGGTCACTCGCCAAGGTGATGAAATCGAATTCTCTGTTCTTGGTCTCGTTTCCGCTGATTTTAGCGTCAACAGCTTTTCCGAGAGCCCTCAGTGTGGATGTGGATTCCACTGCAATAATTTCCAGATAAAAGGTGATGTTTCTTCTATTTAGATTTGTTTTTGCGCTTCAATTTGGGGAACAGATTATGAGACTGAATACAGATCTATCTTTCTGTTATTATGTTTTTTAATTATCAATTATGATATGATTTGTTTCGTATGAAATTTTTAAACGTTAAAGACAATCATTCAGCCGATATGAATTACCCTTTGTTTTTATTTATTTATGACACATCAAAATCCAGATCAGATCAACATAGTTGATGCTTAGCATAATTTCACTGTGTGATCCTTTAATTAAAGAGCACACCATACCATAGCAGGTGTGTCCTATCCTCAAGTTCAAGATTGTAGGTACAGTTTGATTTAGATTTAAGATCCAGAGGGAGAATGAATGATAGACACATCTTCATTCTTCACCAAAACAAAATTGAGACTGAGAACTCTGTGAAAAGGGAGCATCATTTTTGCTCTTTCCACGCGTCCACCACTAATCTTCATCACTCACCCACCCACCATCACCAGCTTCAACTAACCAAAACCAATTCTATGCTCAATCCTCTTCCTGTTGAGAACCCCACCTTAAGTGGGTATGAGGTCCTTCAATTCCAGTTTAAAAGGAGTTGAAGTGAAGGTGTTATTTCTGTGGCTAAGCTTTGCTACAGTCACTAATGACGAGGACGAGCTCCAATTCTCAGTTGTTGTTGTGGCTTTGATTGTCCAATGTGATTGAAAACCATAAGAACGTGAGCAAGTTCCATGATGTCGTGCTATCTTAATGTAAAAGGTGTTAGAATTTTGGGAAAAGTTTATTTCAAAATCACTTATATTCTTGTGATTTTTTTTTATCATGTATATCTCTGTAATTTGTAAAAAGATATATTTTTTATCACATATTTTATAATTTTTTATTTTTTACAAATCATAAAAATATATGTGATAAAAAAAATCATAAGAGCATAAATAATTATAAAACAAACTACAAGTATATTGGTTAGCTTAAATTTTAACAAGAATATAACATGCGATGTATAATATATTGGACAGTTCTAGATAATAGAACGACAATTCTGATGTGCTCTGTTTGTATTCTACTTGTGTGTTTATTTTATGAAAAGGGTTAGTCTTCTGCTTTAAAGTTATTTCGGTATTTGGAAAAGATATTCATAATCTTCGCCTATTAAAATAGTTCTTAGGTTGTTGTAAGTTCAAATATGTGTTGCACGCAAATCAAACTTGCTGTCGGATGTTTAATTTGTAATTCTGTATATTGGTCGTGGTCCTCATGGAGAAAAAGTTAATGTCTTATAGCTGTAGGCAGCAAGTAGCTACGATTGTCATTCAAGATGTAATTGTTTTCCAAAAACAACGTACGAAGGGGCTTAAATTGAAAGCCCACCCCGCAAAAATCACAATCAATTTGAGCCATCTGGAGTAGGTGTACCCCAGAAAAGACAACAATCCAACACAATAAATATTTCCAATGATCACTTGGCAACTCGGTTCTTTGGGATGTGAGAAGTTTTAAATTATGGTTTTCTTTGGGACATTAATCATAATTGGGAATAAAAACTAGAATAAATACTATTTTTGATCCTCAACAAATTTCACGATATCCGTTTTAGTCCCTAATAAATAAAAAGACCGATCGTAATCCTTAAGAAATTCAAAATGGATCCTTTCAGTTGAAATCGTGGTCCCTCACAAATTCAAAAAAGACTCACAATTAGTCCCTAAAAGGACAAAAATAGGTACATTTTGAATTTTTTAGGAATCACGATAGGTTTTTTTATTTGCTAGGGACTAAAACAGGCATCGTGAAGTTTGCTGAGGACCAAGGTATTTACTCTGAAAACTAATAATTGAGATGCTATTTTGATTTAAAATAAATAATTGAAATAAACTAAATAGCTTTTGGGTATTTTTTAGTTTCTAAGTATCATAATTATTATGTCAAATTGATTTTTTAATTGAAACTTTGAATTAATTACTTGACTGCTTACCGTGTTTGCCACCATACATAATAATGTTGTAGACGACACAATCATCGAATTGTTGATTTAAGCGGGGAAAATAATGCTAAGTTATCTTCTTCTTCTTTTTAAGGGTTCAAAGTTATGTAGTCATGTTCAATTTTTCGTTTCTATTTATCTTTTTAAGAAAAAGATATAAGTTAAAGGGAAAACCAAAAGTTATGTTACAGGAAATTTTGTTTAGCTCCTGCACTCAGATTGGTTTCCGTGCAATGTTTTTTATTTATTTATTTATTTTATTATTTAGCGGGTCCCACAAAAACTTATTTCAGTGACATGATATATGAATCTTCCTGTTACAGGACATTTGCAAAACCCTAAGTTAAAATAGAGTTTTTGGCATAAGGTTTCAATTAATTTAGAGGTTTGCATTTGTCATTTAACATGACACAACAAACTTTCCTACACACACAACATTTTGTGGGGTCCACACTTTTTGAAGAAAAAAAGAAAATTACGGCACGCAAAACAAATCTCTATAACATTACACAATCATTTTTCCTACAACATAACTCTTATAAAACTCATTAATTTAATCGGTAAACTTTTTTTTTCTCATAACCAGTGCCACAAATGGTTCAAGCCCCAAAAAAACAATAAATAAATAGATAGATAGAGAGGAGCGGAATGTAGGATGCAATCTTGCGTTCATCACGGGGGGATAACAGTAATATGGGGGAGGGGATTAAAAAACAATGAATTTTCAAAAGAAATTCAGACGAGGCATTTTAATTTTCACTTCAGTTTTAGAATCCAGGGTGAAATGGAGATTACATAATTGCTCATTCTTATGTGACTTCATGAATGGTACCTTTCACTATGCGTTTTGGATTCATGGATATAATCTTGCTTAATTATTTTCTTTTTTGAGTTTCCTCAAGATGTCTATAATCAATAGCGGAAGACTAATTCCCACTTAGAAATCATTGCTTAATTATTTAATTACATTGTTACTACTGTTATGTTACAGCATAGTAATGGCGTTTTAATTGCTTGTTTATTGCAATACATATGATATGCCCGTGTGAAGCACAAAGTAAATTAATACCAATAGTTGTAGCCCTCTTGGCAACACGGGATGAATAGGTGGAGAGAGAATCTGTATTCCATTCTCACCAAATATAGTTATGGGAGGCACAAAAAGCTTTAATAATAATTAAGCTTCAACTTGATATTAAATTTGGAGTCAACTCATCTTAAATAGATAATTAAGGTCGTTATAAAAAATAAAATTAATTGGCTAAAGAAGGATAAAGAGGAATGCTAGAGAACGAGAAGTAGAGCATGTTCAATATACAATGTTCTCTTGTTGTTTTCAGCTGCCAACTTAAATCTAATTAGAGAATTTTTCCATTTGAGACTTGGGAGCATTGTTGTCAAAAACGCGACTAAAAACGTAAAAACGTATATTTTTACTTTTTTATTGAAGTCATACGTGTCAAAAACATAAGTAAAAATGCTTTTTAGTAAAAGCAGGTAAAAATACCACGTAAAAATGGTAGAAATGCAAGTTTTTACGTTTTACTAGAGGTTGTTGTTGTTACATATTTTATGTCTGTTATGTTAGCTGTTGTTTAATTTAGAATTTAATATAACTTAGAGCAAATAGGATTTGTTGATTGTGTTTTGATTTAGAATTTAATGCAATTTAGAGCACATAAGATTTGTGCATATTTTTAGTTGCTATTTCATTTAGAATTTAATATAACTTAAAGCATATAAGAGCTGATTGCGTTTTGTTAGGAGATAAATATTATGAGTTGGTTACAGGTTCTCGCCAATTCAAATTGATTTATAATTTGCAATTCAGCAGCCTATTTATGGGCAATGCTCCAATGAAATGAGCAAGAATGTAGATACCAACTTTTTTTCTCGCTTTTACTTAGACCCAAATGTTGAATCGGGTAATAACTTTTGACCCATGAACCCGATGTTATTTTGAGGACATGCAACTGATGCAAGATGATGTGTTTGATTTGAATCAATTGATATAATTTAGCAGTTGTTAAACTTTATGATTTTGATGTCTTGAAACTTGGTTGTAGGAGTTGTTAAACTGTTTTTGTGTTTTTTGACTTATGATTTATATAGTTATATGACTCATATCGTTTAAATATAAAGTTATTCATTGAATTTTGAGTAGTGTTAATGTGATATATTAATATATATATATATATATATATATATATATATATATATAGAGAGAGAGAGAGAGAGATAAGATCCTTTGACACCAATGTCAAATTTGAAATTTTACACCTCATCTATCTCATTTGAAAGCCATTAGATCAAAAAAGATCAATGACTCAGATTTGTAAACATGTGACACCATTAATCTTTTTTGATCTAACGGCTCTCAGATGAGGTGTCAAATTTTAAATTTGACACTGGTGTTAAAGGATCTTACCTGATATATATGTGTGTGTAAAAAATATATAAAAACTTTATGTTCCGTGTCGTTTTTACGATTTACGTTTCTACTATCCCCTTCCATTTCTACGTAAAAACTTGATTTTGATAAACATTGCTTGGGAGATGTCGTAGTAGGATTTCAGAATAATCATTTAATGAATCCCTCGAATCACAATCACAGCTTCTCACATATAAGTAGATTTTTGGTGCAACGAGATTAGGTACTCTCTTACTAAAAATTGAAAAAAAGGGATATGGAAGAAAATAACTATAAAGGTAAAGATAATAAAATTATATTATTTTTTTCATATTTGATAAAGGATGTACCGAGTGGTCGATACATCCTTAGTATCGAAAATATTTTTCGCACACATACCTCAAGCTGGATTAGGTTTCTCGATTTTAAAGTTTCATAACTCGAGTCTCAACCCGATATTGATTAGGTTTAAGTCTGAAGATCAACTTGCAGATGTGTTAACTAAAGCTGTGTCAGGGAAAGTCTTTGAAGATTTGATTGGCAAGTTGGGCATGATAAACATTCACGCACCAACTTGAAAGGGAGTGTTGAAAAGAAGTTTTGAATTTAAAATATTGTTTTTATTAGATAAGAATAGGCTAGTCTAAATGTGATCTGAATGTTAGTAAATATTGTTTTATTAGATAAGAATAAGATCTGATTGTTAGTATTTTGTAGATAGTTGTCTATTCTTATGATATGTTTGTTATACCATCTTATATATAAACTATTCAGGAGGAGGAAATAAAATAAGAAGAATGTTTATTCTGTGTATATGATGTTGCCTTTTTAACTCTCTCTCTCTCTATATATATATATATATATGGTAAAATCATTGCTGCAGCCGCTTTACGTATAGCAACAACGACAGATGTATGGTTATGATTCTTCGCATTTAATGTTTTCGAGTATATATATGGCAAGTATTTGATTGGTGTACGTACAGCAGCTGCAGAAATATAAATCCATATATATATATAGGGAAAAGTATTTCTACAGCAACTTTAGGTAAGTTTATCTACAGCTGCTATTTTTAACTATGTTCGAGAGAACATAGTTATAACGTTAAAGTTGCTCTTTTCTCTTCTCCACGTCAGCAAAAAAATTCTGAAAAGTAACTGAGGAGAGAGAAAGAAGAGCAACTTTAACGTTATAAGTATGTTCTCTCAAGAGAACATAGTTAAGCAGCTGTAGATAAACTTATCTAAAGTTGCTGTAGAAATGTTTACCCTATATATATATATATATATATATATATATATATATATATATATATATATTTATTGTGGAGATCAATAATTCATTCTTAGGTTGGAAAACCTCAACCAGTGCTAGATGGAGGTAGATGCAGCTCGTCTGGTTTTAAAGTTCGGTATGTATGGTAACTAAGGGTATCGCATGATGCTCTAAAAATTTTGAGTTTGAACATCGGAGTTTTATTAGAGGGCAATTGCATAGAAGTCGTCTCAATTAAAAAAGTGAAAACAGTGAATGGTTCTGATTCTTCTGAAGAAAGAAGGTTCTATCTTTGCACAACATCTTTCCGGGCTGTAAGGTATCAGATACAAAGGAAAGAAGAAAGGAAGATTGAAAGAAAAGTGAAAACAGAGAGAAGCTGTATGTTGAATAAACTGAGATATTAATCTCTTAATGAATTGCATTGAGTTAACCAATATATATACAAGACTCAAGGCTAACTGAATGGTAAGTTAAAACTAACTAGCTAAAGATACGGAACTTGTTAGAAGTTAGTTACACTTAGTTAGTCTTTCATTCCCCCACAAGTTCAGTATCTAAGGATCGAAGACTGAGCTTGTCTCTTAGTTCAAGAAACTTTGATCTTGTTACTGCCTTTGTAAGTCCATCTGCTATTTGATCAGAGGATGGGACATGATGTACAGAAATCGATTTGTCCAGTACCTTCTCACGAACAAAATGCAAGTCCAATTCAAAATGCTTTGTCCTTGAATGAAAGAGAGGATTGGCTGTGAGGAGAACAGCACTTAGATTATCACAATAGATGTTGGGAGTTTGTGGCAAAGTGATTCTGAGTTCAGATAGTAGGGACTTGATCCACATGATCTCAGCAACTGTTGCAGCTAGACTTCTGTATTCAGCTTCTGTACTTGATCTACTCACAACTTGTTGTTTCTTGCAAGACCATGACACTAAATTCCCCCCAAGAAAGACACAAAGTCCAGAAGTAGAGCGTCTGTCATCTATATCAGAGCCCCAGTCAGAATCACAGTAGGCTTGAAGGTGAATGTGTGAGGAAGGAGAAATAACCAGTCCTAGGTGTTGAGTGCCACTGAGGTATCGAAGAATTCGTTTAACAGCTTGCCAATGATTATCAAGAGGAGACTGCATAAATTGGCATACTTTATTGACACAAAAGGAAATATCAGGGCGAGTTACAGTTGCATATTGGAGAGCACCTACAATGGATCGATATAAAGAGGGATCATGGAAAGGAGTTCCATCTCTAGAAGAGAGTTTCAAACTGGATACCATAGGTGTAGGTAGAGATTTACAAGTTGTCATTCCTGCCTTCTTTAACAGATCTGCTATATACTTTGATTGAGTCAAATGAAGTACACCATGGGATGAAGTCTTAACTTCAATACCAAGAAAATAGTGAAGATTGCCTAGATCCTTGAGAGCAAAGGCATTGTTGAGAGACTTGATGAGTGCCGATATAACAATGGAAGATGAACCTGTGATGAGAATGTCATCGACATAGACCAGCACATAAGTCGTGGCTGATGCAGTGATTGAAACAAACAGGGAAGAATCACACTTGGTGGCAGTAAAACCAAGTTGTATTAAAGTAGTGGTTAACTTCTCATACCAAGCTCTAGGGGCTTGTTTGAGCCCATAAAGGGCTTTACCCAATCGACATACTAGAGAAGGATCAGAAGCAGAAAATCCAGGTGGTTGAGACATGAAAACTTCCTCAGCTAGATCACCATTGAGGAATGCATTATTTACATCTAGCTGACGTATAGGCCATCCTTTGCAAAGAGCAAGAGTAAGAACAATTCTGATCGTGGCTGGCTTGACAACAGGACTGAAAGTTTCAGTATAATCCACACCCTCACGTTGGTGGAACCCTTTAGCAACTAGCCTTGCTTTGTATTTGAGTATAGAACCATCTGGATTGTACTTTATCCTAAAAACCCATTTGCACCCTATAGGTTTTCTGCCAGAAGGAAGAGATACAAGATCCCAAGTCTTGTTTCTGATGAGAGCATCATACTCATCTTGCATAGCATGAGGCCAATTGGGATCTGCCATTGCTTGAGTTACAGTTGTGGGTTCAAGGGAAGCAGAAAATAATTTTGGTTTGAAAACCCCTGCCTTTGCTCGAGTAGTCATAGGATGTCTATTAGCTACTGGAGGAGAGGCAGTAGATGCACTAGGTGAAGCTGCAAGGACTGGAGGAGATGTAGTTGATGCAATAGGTGAGGCACATGGGAACCTGCAATTAAGGTCAGTAACAGGTGCAGTAGTTGAAAAAGTGTGAATAGCTGGTACAGTAGCTGATACAGTATCATTGGAAATAGAATTAGTAGATAGTTCAGCATGTGTGTCATTCGAAGACATGAGAGGTGCAACAGTGGGAATACAAGGAACTGACATGTGAGTAGATATAGAGGAAGTAGGTATTGTGGAAGGTACAGTGGATAAAGGTGGATGATTAAATGGAAACTGTTGTTCATCAAACAACACATGACGTGAGTAAATGACTTTACCTGATGGTGTAAGGCATTTATATCCTTTGTATGAAGGATTATAGCCTAAAAAGGTACTTGGTGCAGACCTATAGTCCATTTTATGAGAATTGTATGGTCTTAGATATGGATAGCACCTACAGCCAAAAATTCTTAGGAAGGAGTAATCTGGTTCCTTATTAAACAGAACCTTACATGGTGATTTATTTTGAAGACTAGAGGAAGGTAGGAGATTTATTATGACAGAGGCAGAAATGAAGGCATCCTCCCAATATTTCTTTGGCAAATGAGAGGCTGCTAACATGGATAATCCCATTTCAACAATGTGGCGATGCTTTCTTTCAGGGGTGCCATTCTGTTGGTGGATATAGGGACATGTGAGTCGATGAATAATTCCATGAGTTTGAAGAAAAGGTTTGAGAGCAAGATACTCTTTGGCATTATCAGTCTGCAAGCATTTCAGTTTTGTATTGAGTTGAACTTCTGCCATTGTTTTGAAATGAGGAAATATAGATTGCACTTGTGATCTGGACTTCATAGGATATAGCCATGTATATTTGCTAAAGGCATCAACAAAGCATATATAGTATTTGGAGCCATTTGTGCTATCTATGGGAGCTGGACCCCAAATATCTGTATAAACCAATTCGAGTGGTGTGTGATAGACAGTATTAGAGGTAGTAAAGGGGAGTTGATGCATTTTTCCCATACAACATGCACAACACAAAGGTGGTTTTGTATTATTGAATGGAATTTTACAATGAGAAAGTACAGATTTTACAGTTGAAAAGGAAGAGTGGCCTAATCTGCTATGCCATAGTTCTAATACAGAACCAGAATCAGAATGACATTTATTGTGTATGGACTGATCTGCAGTTTGCACTTAATAAGCTGAGTGCTTGAAAGACTTTATTGAATTTGCTCCATCAAAGGCATAAAGACCACATTTAAGTTTTCCTTGGAGAACAATCTCCTTGGTAGCCTGAGATTTCACAAAACAATTATTAGCATGGAATTCAAAGAAAACATGATTATCCCTGGCAAATTGTGATACACTTAGGAGGTTCTTCGAAAGACCAGGTACATGGAGCAGATTAGGTAAAGAAAAGGATAAAGAATTGGAAGAGGATTGTAAAATTGAATTACCAACATGCTGAATTTTCATACCTAATCCATTACCTATTTGAACTGTATCTGAACCTTTGTATGTAGTCTTTGACAGCAAGTTTGATGCATCAGGAGTGAAGTGGTTTGAAGCTCCTGAATCAGGATACCACGTTGGATCAAAGACTGAATAGAATTCAGAGGTGCTGTCATCTTGATGAGCAGATGGACTGTTTCCAGTAATTGCAACATTTGCTTGCAAGTTTGGAAGTGAAGATTCACCACGTTCTGACCTGCTGTTGAAAGGATTTGGAAATCCCTGATTGAACCTGTTGTAGCATTCCCATGCTGTATGGCCAGGTTTGCCACATAGCTGGCATTGAGGTCTTCCACTATGCTGCAGATTGTGTGTTCTCCCTCCATATCTGCCATATCTGCCTCTAAAATTATTGAAGCGACCTCCTCTGTTGAAGTGTGAAGGATACCTCCCAGCATGTGATCCATAAGGTTTTCTAACATTCATTTGCGCCAGATTGGCTTGCATCAGGCCAACATCAGTTTTTCTGTGTTTTTCCAGGCGTTCTTCTTGAGCCATAAGAAGAGCCTCTATTTCATTTATAGAGTATGGATCAGATCTTGAAATGACAGATGTGATAAATGCATCATATTCTTCACCAAGACCATCAAGAATGGCATCGATGTGATCTTCTGGAGTAATTGAAGCACCTGTAGCTGCTAACGAGTCGACTATTTTCTTGATCTGAAGTATGTAGTTTGAGACAGTAGAGTCTTTCTTGATGTTCTTTAGCTGAATTTTCAATTGTTTTACTTTGGATCGAGTTTGAGAGGTGAAGAATTCCTCTAGCTTGATCCAGACTTGATAAGAGGATTGGCACCCAACCATCCTTGTATGTAAGGATTCAGACATAGATGCAAGAAGCCAAGACATTAGCAACTGATCTTGTTGTGAAGATTGATCTGCTTCATTGGTGATGAACCTCTGCAGATTGAATCCTCTAATTGTTGCCATGGCTTGCTGTTTCCAAGGAAGAAAGTTACCTTCATCCAATTTGAATGACACTGGATTGGAGAAGGTGTGAAGAGCAGATTGTGACACAGCATTAGTACTATCTGCAGAATTCTGAGCAGGTTGAACGGGTTGAGTTTCTGTTGGTTGAGTCTCTGTTGCAGAAGCGTTGGTTTCCATGGATCAAAAAAAAAAAAAAGGAAGCTCTGATACCATGTAAGGTATCAGATACAAAGGAAAGAAGAAAGGAAGATTGAAAGAAAAGTGAAAACAGAGAGAAGCTGTATGTTGAATAAACTGAGATATTAATCTCTTAATGAATTGCATTGAGTTAACCAATATATATACAAGACTCAAGGCTAACTGAATGGTAAGTTAAAACTAACTAGCTAAAGATACGGAACTTGTTAGAAGTTAGTTACACTTAGTTAGTCTTTCACGGGCCTTTTGACTGGCTTTTTGAGTTTGTCTACAATTGTGAATCCAATTTTTTTGACCTGATTACAATATGATGATCATTGTATCTAAAGAATCATTTAAATCCAAAAATTTAAGCCAGGCCCATAAATGATTTAAATCCACATGAAAACGATATCCAAATGCGTTCACACTTACACAGCATATGAAAGTAATGAAGGTACCTAGATAGCGGGTTAGTAGGCCATTGAATGTTCATTTGTATGGTGATTGGTGTAATGATTCCTTCCCCCAAGTCCCGATTCCCGAAATCAAACCTCCTTGCAAAGTTTCTCTTCAGCATCATGATAAATCCAAAATAGAGGTCTCAATTAAGTATTGCTGTCTATTATGCCTCGAGCGTCTGAAATATCATATTAGTCCCTTAGAATCAAAGCCGTCAATGTTGAAAGTTATACTTTCACTTCTTTTTCGCTTCTTCATACTTCTCCCTTCCTATGAGATTCCTTTTTGAATCCCATACGTTTGGTCCCCTTGTGGGCACTGTCTGTCTGTGTCACCATCGCTACAAACTTATGGGGTTTCCAATTAGGATTAATTTATTAAACGGGGTTGAATATTTCACTCGGAATTTTTCTGTCCATTCTTCGTGCAAACATGACTTGGTTCACTAAGTTTGTTCACCTCCAACCCTTTTCAGGTAGGTTTCCATCTGAACTTTAGGAGATAACAAGCTGCATATCATTATATAATTTGAAAATTCTGCACCGCTGTTGGTGGCTGGTGAGTCAGATATTTTTCATTCGATTCAATGGTGCCTGTCACAGTGTCAATTGATCTCCACTTTTCCTTAGTTAGTTTAGCGGATATACTTGCCAAAAACGATACCTAATCAGAAATTTTGCTCAAAGTACGGTTGAAAGTATTATATATTTGGCAGTTCAATCAAACATTCAATGCATAGTTAAAATTAGATTGCATTGAATAATTTGTTGATACTGCTGATGAATTACGGAATAAGCACACACCAAATCAAAGAAAGTTAAAAGGTTTGGCTGTTTAGCCATAATACATAATAGCTGGTTTTGTTTTTCTCCTTTGACACGAAAGGAGAAATTTTCTCAGAGACACATGATTCAGGTGAGTTCCACCAACAAAAAATAAAATAAAATAAAATCAAAGCACATAACCCGATGTATATGTGGCATGAGAAATATCTTCAAAGAAAGTATTTCCCTTACATAATAATAGTTGAATTCAACGAGTTAAAGCGAATATACGCATCATAAGGAATGATCTTCTCCAATTATGCATTGAATGTGAAGCAAATTAATTTCTGATACGACATACCCAAAAGCTTATGGTGGAAGATTAATTTCAAGTTGAACCAAAAATTGGTATACCAGACTTCTCGTCATATTCTTCTTTTGTTCTCCAATTGGAGTTAAAAACAAAGTAGTACTAGTTGAGACATTGTTTATTGTTTTGGCAACAAGTTCAGCTTTATCCACGTGCATATGCGTTAGAAAATGGAATCCACCGGACTATTAAAATCGTGTTTGTTCCTTGCTTGGGGTACTTCAAGATTACTAGAACACTGCCTGCATGTTATATATGCCTGCCCTTGCCATTTGCCGCGACTATCAAATTCTTTAATAACGAATAATATTTGTTTTATTGATCTGTATGGTCCAACCCGGAATCTATGATTCTATCAACACAAGTCACTCATCTTAAACTTACTTGCCGCACACGCTTCGTCTTTTTTGTTTTTATGATTGAAAAACATGCCTGTGGGCTGTGTATATAAAAATATGGGAGAGGTTATAGTTACTATCTCTTTTTCTTACTACTTCTTATTACCAAATATTAACTGTTGATTTTCGTTAATCTAACGGTTATGATTTATTGAAAATTAATAATTAATTAATAAATATGACCCAATAAATTGTAACTGTTAGATTGGCGAAAATCAACGGTTAAGATTTGGTAGTAAGAAGTAGTAAAAAAGAGAGGTAGTAACTATAAACTCCCCTAAACATATATATCATTTTTATTTTCCAATATATATATATATATATATATATATATATATATATATATTATTTTAAAATAAACTACTATAATTTATTTAAGGATTTCAATTTTCTCATGCAGTAGAAAAAAAAATTTCTTATACTATAAATACATCTTGTGTAAGACCAACATCTATTAAAAAATATTTGCATGAAAATAATAAGATAAAAATTTCTCTTACAACATAAATAAATTTTTCCATTTATTTAATAGTACTTGCCAACAAAACTGGAGTTGTTTCCCATTTGCATTTGAGCTCTTTTCTCCTTCATTTCCGTTACATTTTATTTCAACACGTGAAAGCAAGAGAGATAAAATCCGATAATCTATCATGTTTTCGTGTCAAATCATTTGCTTCTTAAATTCTTCATCGGTTAATTATACGCAAGTATCCTCTAATGTGTTTTATATCATAAAAAATAATAATAATGCAATATTCGGTATGGAATATCAAGTTTGTAAGTGTGTGTATACCTAATTAATCATAAATAGAATATGATTTTGAGAAAGGTTAAACTTATTATCAATTAAGTTTATCACCTCTTTTTAACTCTTTTACAATTTGTTTAAAATAAAATTTGTTAATTTAATTTTATCCGAAGACTATAAAAGAAATAACTTACTTGATGGTAAATCTTCCTCTGTTTTGTTTATAATTTGTATATTATAGTTTCAAATAAAGGAAAAAGTCTTAATTTTTTACTTCGACTTATATTATAAATTGACATCCATAAACATTCCGATCATATTATTTGTGAATAAAACTTAATTTATACACGTTCATAAAAACATTTATATAATTTAAGAACAATTTGCTTAATATTTTATTTTTTAATTTGTAAGTACCCATAGTTATCCAGTTTCACATATTATGTTGAGTGTTAGTAATAATTAATAAGGTTAAGGGAGATTGTTATGTACTCTCAACTCTTGGAGTACAATTACAAGAACTTCCTAAACCAGTTTATGATATGCAAGCTATAATCTCATCACACTAAAATGTATTTTGAAGAAGCTTGTCGTATTCAATAAGATTATAAGACATTGTGCTTTTCATTAACTGATAATCCTCATTCTACTCATTTATTTAAAAAAAATAAAAACGAAATTACACCTGGCGCAGATAAATGGACAAGGAAGAAACCACAAAGGGGAATCAAGAATTCTCTTTAATCAAGTAGAGGACAGAGTACATCAACATCAATATTCTATGGCCATTAAGATTAAAAGAATCACCCGATGTTTTGTTAAACCATCCGAGGCCGATCTCGAAAGCTCAAGAAACCTACCGCTAACATAACCAATCCCAGTTTTTTTCTTTTTTAATTAATTAAATTGGTAGAAATTAGTTGTTGAATTTTTTGCCCAGAAGCGTGGCGCGCAATTCGGCGACATCAATATCCTTAGTGTTCTCAGGTTTGTAATAACCAGTGACAGGATCAGGCACCCACGAAACCTTGTATGTGGAGGCTCCCTTGTCTTCCCCTGACTTGGGTGTCATCTTGCCGCTTATGGAGGAGGTAACTCCTCCCCTTGTTGCGCTTTCTGTTGCCGCCGCGTACCCACGTCTGTTCAATAACCATTTATTAAAATCATGTCATTCACAAATTAACAATTTAATAGTCATAAGTATCAATCTAAATACAAGTGAAAATGTTACGGTACCTGGCTAGAGCGTTTGAGAATCCGTCAAGGACAAGACCAGAGAGAAGCTTAGCGTTAGGGAAAGAGCGAGCCATTGGTGATTTAAATCAAAATAAAAATCAATGAGAGAAATTTGTGAAGATGTTAACTCTCTTTTAGACGGCTTTTAAGTTGGGATGCAGAGAGAAGAGGCAGGGGGTGGTTTTTATAGGGCAGTGGAAAGAGAAGGGGACGCGTTAACTAGGTTGTATTATTTTTTTTTTATTTTTTTTTTGGAAATTTGGTTGTATTATTATTAAGCCAGAATACTAGCCGCGTCAAAGTATTGAACTTGCTGTCACGTCTTCTTGGAGCCGTTTATTTATTTTTAAGGAAATGAAATGACCCGCCACTAAATTGGTTTTGCTTTATGGCGAAGTTTCAATTCAATGTGAGTTATGTCTCGTAAGATTTAAACTTCAAGTTGTTCAATAAATTGAAACTTCCAGAAGTTGTTCTATAATTATAAAGAATTCTTATTGACTATTTAAATTATTATATATTATAATCTTTTATAAAACAAATACATTTTTATCATAATTTTACATTTTTTTATTTATCCAATAGTAATATGAATATTTATGAAGAATGGTAAGTAACTGATAAATTTTTACTCCATAATTATCATATTATTAGCAAGCATATCATTCAGGCTTTTTGACCAATATGGTTTTTTTTTTGGAATTTTAATATATCAATTTAGTATTTGATTCTCTATAATTATCAATGGAAGCCATTTAGTATTGTGGGGGTCAGCGGTACGAATAAATCTTTGGTACTACTGTTGTACCTAGATTAAGTGTATTCCATGAATGAGAGCTTTACACATCAGAGGAGAGAAAAAAAAATTGACAGAAAAAAAATATTTTAACCTACATATAATATTTTTATTGGTGGGATGCACTGAATCTTTGATACAACAGTAGTACCAAAGATTTATTCCAGCAGTACACAGTGCCATGACTCTCCTCGACACTCACATATTTTTTTAATTTTTTTAAGTGAGTATCGTGATGTCTCTCTGACACTCACATGATTAATTGTGCTACGTGACATGTTAGTTTCGTTAATGTAAAACTTCAAAATAACATAATTTTTGACATGAGTATTGAAATAGATTTTTTTTTTATTTCACCTAATTTTTTGATGTCTACGTAATGACATATCACTTGACATATTTTATCTCTAGTAAACATATTTTGAATTTGTAATAATTATTAAATAATAATCACACCGCTTTATGCATGCGGCATCCCCATTGAAATTATACTCAAGTAATAATTACTTCTAGAATAAGAAGCACTTAAAATATCCCAAGGGCAAAGTAGTGTTTTAAAATCTCATCCCATCTTTCGGGTTGACCCGGGTCAACCCTGACCCATCTCCTCTGAGGGTTTGGGTCACAAGTTGGACCTTATATGCACATCGATTCCTTCGACCTCCAAAACCTGACCGGGTTTCAGTGACTCCCGAGTCAGAGAGGGGTCAAAGGGGGCCACTGCATGTTTTTTTTTTAAAGAAAATTCAATGAAACAACATCGTTTTATTAAAAAATAAAAATAAAAATGCTTGCAAACCTAAATCTAATCGTTCTCTTCTCTCCCACCGACCTAGACTTGTGGTATCTTGGTACTTTGGTATCATTAGAATACGAGTTTTGTACTTTGATATCTTGATACTTTAATTAGGTTGTGTAATATTGATTTGTGGTTGTAATTGGTGAATTATGTTAAGTATATTTTAATTTTTTGATGATTGGTGATTTGTTTTTTAATATTTTCATATAGGATAGATATATTTATATTTTTTTAATATATAAAATCGAGTCAGTAACTTCATGATCTTCCGATTGAACCCGTAACCCCATAATCCTTGACCTCAGCCGAGTCGATGACCGGATCGAATTTTGAAACACTGATGCAAAATCGATATTGAGGGCGGCAACTAAAGATAATCGACGGTGGAAAAGTGATTGCGGAATCAGAATCGTCCAGGTGGCGGCTTCGTCAATGGAAAGGAAGACTTAGTCGTGAGTCGTGAGTCGTGAGTTACAAGTCATCAAGTCAATAGTGGTGGATATACGAGTGAGCTGAACTTGGTCTTTCTTTTGACACAGCCTTTTCTAGTCCCTTCCACAACTAGTTGTCGTAGTTGATTAGTGTTTGCAACTGTGCAAGTCATGAATAACATGTGCATTATTAATGGTCAATAGGCATCTCCAAAGGCCAAACTTTATGAGAACTTTCCCAACCCTCTCGCGCCAAGTGGATACGTACTATTCCTTTTGCGTAATCGATGGGACTTTTTCCAATCCATTACGACCGTGATTTCAAATATTTGATTCTCCATTTTGATGGTTTAGGATTCTGTCTTTTAAAGTTTACTCAAATTTATTTAAATAATAATAGATTCTAATATAATTTTTTTTCTCATATCATAAAAATATCATGAGAAGATGTTAATCCATTCAATAATATATGAACCAACGAAAGGCTAAACACTAGCAAGGAAATGAGGGATTGAACTTTAGGTAGGAATTTTGTTACGGTCGAGAGATATCATAAAAATTTATTGAAAGTCATCACTTATAAATTTAAATCTTTGGGTTGCAATGAGAGCCGACATGACTTTATCTTCATGACCTCATTTTATTAATAAAAAATAATAATTATAGAGTTTCTTAATACAAGTAGGTCCACTTGATGCATCATTCACCTTTAAGTCCAATAAATTCTCTTATGAGGAGGCATGTTAGAGAAATATAAAATTATTATTAATATTGTTTCATCCAATAGTTTAAATTTTTGGATTGAAATGGTTCTTTACATAATTTCGCCTCTTACTTTTTAGTGAAATTAAGTCAGCACAAGGATGAATCCAAAAAATGAACTTGTATAATATCTACACTTTAAACTCAAACGACTCTTACATGACGGAGTGTGTTAGAGATTATAATGTAAAATCATTGAAAACTCATTACTTACAAACTTAAGTTGTTATGTAAAATGGTTGTTTAACAAGGTCGGTGACCATGGGTCACGAATTCAATCCTTAGTGCCTCCCATTTTATAATGGAATTAAATAACCACAAGAATCTTCACTCCCTCCACTTTATAGTGAAATTAAATCAGACAAGATAGAACCAAAAAATGGACCCGTGCAACATCAACGCTTTTAAATTCAAAGGTTTTTTGTGTGAAAGGATATGTTAGAGAGATATAATATAGAACCATTAAAAGGGCAAATAAATTAATTTATTGCTTTTTTAATAAAAAAATTACGAATAAGTAGTCGTTTTGAAATTAATTACAAAAATATAACAGTCAAACACGCCCCACAGAGGCGTGACTGGTTGGAGAGAGACACGCCACATCTGGGCGTGACCAAGGAGAGAGACACGCCCCATCTCGGCGTGTTTCACCAGGTGTTGCCACGTGGCACAAAAGTCAACAGTTTGACCGTAAAACTTTGGAAGTCCATAACTTTTGACTCGGGTATCCGAATTAGGTAAAAAAATTTGATTCCACATAACTTTTTGATATTTACGTAATAACACCTCATTTGGCATATTTTGTCTCTCACAAAAAAATTGAATTTACAACAATGATACCATAAAAACGTTTAAACTCAAATTAATAAGCAGAAAATCATTGTTATGATTAGAAACATTCATAATAAAGATCCTTATGATTATGGTAAGTTATGATAAGGTTAATTATGTATGTTATTGGGATATATATTAAAAATTTGAATGAAGAATTTTATAAAATTTATAATTTTATTCGGTTAACATCTGTCGGTGACAGAATATCGAATAATTTATATTAAAAAGTTAAGTGAGTGCTTTTCGTTTTATTTTGATTTTTAAGTTTTTGTTCATGATTATAAAAATGTTAGATTATTTTTAGTAATAATTATAAGGTAACAAAGTCATGTCATTTTTAGTAAATTATGTTAGATTATAAAGTTTTTGTTCATTTTTAACATTTTTATAATCATGAACAAAAAGTTAAAAATCAAAATAAAACGAAAAGCACTCACTTAACTTTTTAATATAAATTATTCGATATTCTGTCACCGACAGATGTTAACCGAATAAAATTATAAATTTTATAAAATTCTTCATTCAAATTTTTAATATATATCTCAATAATATACATAATTAACTTTATCATAACTTACCATAATCATAAGGTTCTTTATTATGAATGTTTTTAACCATAACAGTGGTTTTCTGCTTATTAATTTGAGTTTAAACGTTCTTATGGTATCATTGTTGTAAATTCAAATTTTTTTTGTGAGAGACAAAATATGCCAAATGAGGTGTCATTACGTAGATTTCGAAAAGTTATGTGGAATAGTAAAAATTACCTAATTCGGATACCCGAGTCAAAAGTTATGGACTTTCAAAGTTTTACGGTAAAATTATTGACTTCTGTGACACATGGCAGCACCTGGTGAAATACGCCTAGATGGGGCGTGTCTCTCTCCTCGGTCACGCCCAGATTGGGCGTGTCTCTCTCCAACTTGGTCACGCCCCATGTGGGCGTGACTCACGCATAGGTCACGCCCCACATGGGCGTGTTTCTCTTTATTGAAACACGCCCTATGTGAGCGTGTTTGACTGCTATATTTTCGTAATTAATTTCAAAACGACTATATTTTTGTAATTTTTTATTAAAAAAGCAATAAATTAATTTTTTTTGCCCCATTAAAAGTCCATTACCTAAGTTTAAGCTTTTGAGTTAAAATAGTAATTTACAAAGTTCTTAGATATAAACCTCTAACCATAAAATTTATGTAATTTAGTAAAATAAGTTCAACAAAATTATATGTGAATGTAATAATTTATATCATTTCTAAATCCTAAAACTCATTTTAATTACGGGTTTAAATTTAATGCACACATAAATTTATATCTTAATTAAATCATTAAAAATAAATATTAAATAAAAACATTAAAAGATTAATATTCTAAAGTTTAAAATATTTAATAATTTATTGTATATACAACTTCAATGATTATTTTAAAGTATGAAGTTATTGCAAGGGAATAAGATAAGTTACTTATTACCTAATTTAATGTATAGTTTACTAATATATTACAAACATGCATATAAGTACCATAATATATTGTATACCAAAAAAAAGTACCATAGTATATTTAACGCCAAGATTGAGAAGCTTGATATGTTCTATGGGATGGACAGCTACAATTATATGTTAATATAGTTAGAAAAGTTAAAAAATTATTTTAACCCAAAATCTTAAGGTGTTAGGAGATTGCATTTTTAATACTTTTATATTATTATCTAACACACTTCCTCATGCAAGAGTTCTTTGGGCTTGAAGCGTGGATATGACACAAGCTCATTGTTGGTCTGTCTTGTGCTGCACAAATCCAATTTTTTGGTTTACCTTGTGTGTAACACACTGTATATATCTGGTAATGTTATTATGTTATCGTATTAAGCTGCGCTTAATTAAAATTGCAGAATATCTTTTTCTTTTCAATTATGATGTCATTAATCATTACCAACTGGATTACTTAACCATTTTCAAAACATCGCCTGTATGTACATTGCAACAAACAGCTAACTGAAATACCTCATTAATTAAAATAACATAAGTATGTCTCTAGTCACGGAGCTACAACACGTAGACCGGACCAACTAGTAGTTTATACAACTCAAGCTAAAAGTACTAACAAAATAGTGGCATGAACAACTCTCATGCTCACCCAAATAAGGCAACAAAGCCCAACATAAGTCTCAACTCAATAATCATAAATGATAGAAAACATAAACAGCATCCAATCCAGTCATGCTAGCATAAATATAACAGCAATAATCATCAACTAAGCTCTGGCCTCCTGCCGCCAGAGGCATCAATCCCCATACTACCTGAACCTGAAATAAGCATTCCCCAAACGTGGGGTGAGATCTCTAAACAAGAAATCTCAGTAAGGCAAGGGGTCCTCAGGGATCTTCCATCCCAAGCTCACTTACATGTGCAATATAAGTTCAAAAACAGTTTATCATCATCAGTTCTAAAATAGTGCAATGCAACAGATAATCATGTCATGTGTGTCAATTATATTATACTGGCCAGAGAAATGCAGGATTTGTATACGCCAAATACCCACAAATAGTGCAAGACGCCACTTGCATCCATCCCGGATCACCATCTTGTATGACGCCACATATTCAGGTTTACCGTCAAGATGGAACAACACATGCATATTAAAAGCCATTACACATAAAGCTCAACAACATTTCAAATATCCAAAGCATGTAACACAGCATGCATATAACCATACCTCCATAGGACATGGTGGAACCACAATATGATTAAACCGAGGACACAAAAGCTTACCTCTTAAAAAGTGCTTTGAAAAAGAAATTTTATTCAATGACAACAAATAACTAATTACTAATGTCTTCGAGCTCCGTTGATTTTGCCGAATGAAACGATTCAGAATGTGTACCACTACATATCTGGAGCGTGAAGGAGTGCACAAAGTCTATAATCAATTTTCCATGCCAGGTATGGCCCATTGCTTTATGAAAATCTGATTTGTTGCTTTCTTACAATTCACTGTTTATTAAGTTTTTTATTTAAATATCACTCGAACAATATTATTTTTTAATATGTCACATGGACAAATTTGTTACAATGACCAGCGAATTTGGTAGCTAATAATTTCGTTACACGTGGCACATTTTCACATAAAAAGTTGACTGACATGTGTCCAAATTCGATACTATTGGTAGCGAACTTGGTAACCAATAATTTCGTGACACATGACACACTTGTGCAGAAAAAGCTGACTGGACGAAGTTCGCTACCAAGGGTAGCGAACTTGGTGCGCTACGTGACACAATCTTATTGCCCAATCAGAATTAATGTATCAATCACAATCAAAAAAAGAAAATGAAGGAAAATGACTATTTAATTAATGTATCAATCAAAATTAACGTACTAATCACCAATTACAATTAATGTATCAATCACCGATCACAATTAGCATACATGGGATTAACTTTTGGCTGTATCAATCATAATTAATGTATAAATCATCAATCACTTCGAAGGGCCATAACTTTTAATTCGAATATTCAAATCAGATATTTTTTATTTTATTTCACATAATTTTTTGAGATCTACTTAATGACACCTCATTTGACATAATTTATCTGTCACAAACATCGTTTGAATTTGTAACAATAGTATCTATCACAAACAATTTATGTATCGATCACTAATTACAATTAATGTACCAATCAAAATTAATTGCGATTGATACATTAATTGTGATTGGTACATTAATTGTGATCAAAATTAATTGTGAATGATGATTGATATATGAATTATGATTGATGATTAGTATATTAATTGTGATTAATACATTAATTATAATTAATTGTCATTTTCCTTTGTTTTTTTTTTATTGTGATTGAAACATTAATTCTGACCGGGCAACAAGATTGTGCCACATAGCACACCAAGTTCGCTATCCCTGGTAGCGAACTTCATCTAGTCAGCTTTTGTTACAAAAGTGTGTCACGTGTTACGAAATCATTGGCTATCAAGTTTGCTATCACTTGTAGTGAACTTGGACACGTGTCAATTAATTTTTTCTGCTAAAATGTGTCACGTGTAACGAAATCATTGCCTACTAAGTTCGCTGGGCACTGTAACGAACTTGCTCGCGTGACATATTCAGAAATAACGCTGTTCGTATTACATTTGAATAAAAAAACTTAATGAATAATGATATTTTGATCACTCTTACTAATTCCATCGGTAGGGTTTATACCTTTGTGTATATATGTTAACCGGTTAAGGTTTATTTAAAAGAGAGTTAGGATATTCTAACTACTAAAAATTCTTACTACTAACTTACTACCTATCACATTATTATTGGATCAAAGAGAGAGAATGTTAAAAAGTTTTTGAAGAGAGAGAAAATATTAATCTAATGATGATTAGATAAATAGTAAATTAGTAGTGAAATTTTTTGATAGTGAGAATATCCTTTCTCTTTAAAAAAACCTAACACCTATTTTGTGCGGTGAATGCATAGGGATATTTTGGATCAAGTGGATATGGAAGTGGCCATGTGGAATGGGATTGTGGGACTTGCGGTGCTATTTCTGCATGATTAAAAAGTGTAAGAATAACAAAGATATGTCAATGAGCTAAACCATGGTTGAGTTGGAAAGAGAATCTAACACCAACTTTAGTCAACGAGTCAAATGGGGAGGAGTGTTATTTTTGTGCGAGAATGAGACTCACTGTCATATTACCAAAGTTCAGGGAAGTTATTGTATTTTACCCATTGTTTTAATTTAAAACAGAAAAAAAAAAAAATACACCCGGAAATATGGAATGAAGACTTGAACGTGTGGAGACCACAGGCTGTGTGAATTTCTTGTGTGGTTTTTAAGATAAGTCAACTATAACTTGTGTTGTACACCCAACAATTTGCTGGGTCGTTATTATCCCATAAAGTGTGTGACATCATCACTTGTTAGTTTTACAATAGAAAATGCCAAGAGTTTTTCATACAAAATAAATAGTTTTTTCATAAATTAATGTCTTAAAAAGATTAGTATGTAATTACAGAATCCCTATGGTCAAATGTCACTAGCGTGAGATATTGGACCTTCCACTCAATCATATTTCTCTCTGGAATATTTTACTCACAAAAAGAAATCTTGTACACAACTGCACAGGAGAGTGAGGAATGAATGATTACAATAACCTACTTTTCATATGTATTATATCAAATTTCATATAATTTTTATTATCTGATTGTAATTATGCTCATTCAAATGTTTACACGTGTACATTTTGATAACAACATTTTTTTTGAAAGAATAATATAAATTATTAAACTATATTCCCCCAATAGCTTAAATCTTTGTATAGAAATAATTTTCTGCGTCATAGTTTTAATGACAACGAGTTCGATACATATTTCTATTTAATTAATAAATAATCAAATATTATGAAGTTTATAAACATAAGTAGCTAAGTATGTGTATTATTTAACCTTCAAACTCAATAATTTTTTGTATGAAGAGAAATTAAAAAATAATATAAATTATTAAAAAATCTTCACCCAACCACTTAAATTTTAGGTTAAATAAAATAATTCTTTACATTTTTTCATTATCAGTCATATCATACAGATATAATGTGATGTATATTATAAAGATGCGCATGAAATATTATTATTCATAAATACCATTAATGTAGTTAATGTAAAAAGTTGCAATTAGTTCTTTACCAAAAAAAAAGAAAAAAAGTTGCAATTAGTTTGACATCTGCCTTTTTGTCTGCGTTTAGCACAAATTTTTTCTGTAAAAGTAAAATATTTATTTTCAATTTCTCAAGTTTTTTATTTAAGTTTTTTTAACTTTCAATGTAATAAAAATAATTAAAAAGTGCCTCATCCAGGATGTGTAAATTAAGTTTATAAATAACTGACATATTATTACACGCTTAAAAACTACGTAAACTTATGTCATTATTATTTTTTATTTAGATTGATAATGTATTGGTTATTTATAATTTATTTGCTCGACAATTATAAGATTCCAACTTTTGTGCTACATGAGCTCCGTCTTAAAGAAAAATTTAATCTTAATATGCTCAAATAATAAACAGTTAATACATTATATTTTAAACATTAAAATTTTTCATTAACACCTGTCTTTATGACATATGTTAAGAAGTATTTATTAATTTTTCAAAATTATAATAATCACTTAAAAAATAAAATATTAAATATTTTCACCTAATAATTTATTTTAGTAATTTTTTTGGGAAATTAGTAGGGGCAATAATATATCAATTAGTTTGGAATTTCCTTTCCTATACATATGAACTAGATGAACAATCCAAAGTCCAAACTTTGGAAAGACACACTCGTATTTGAATCACTGAATGCGATGCGCGAGGTGCTGCAAATGAATAGAGTAATTACGACAATCCTTTAACTTTAAAAGTATGTGTTAAGAAAATTTTAAATTATGTTGCATATACATTTATTTAATTCTTTCATATAAAATGATGATGTATCATGAACTTTTTTTAAGTAAATAAATTAGTTTTCGACTTGTCGTCTGCGTTTCTAGATGTTCAACGTAGCCTCATATTGGGCCAACCAAGTGTCATGTATATGGACCAGTAAATCGAGCTTAGAAATACAGGCCCAAACGAACAGATGGCTCAAAGCCCAATGGCCTTGAATATCACTGACTGGCCTAGAGCAGCAGCTCCGGCAGTGGCCTAGGGTTTAACTCAACCCCGTCGTAGAGAAGCTCACTCTTCCAGTTCGAGAGCGCAAGTAAAAGATGTCTGAAGTGAATGCGGACGCTGAAACCCCTAAAAGCTCAACCATCTACATCAACAACCTTAACGAAAAGATTAAGATTGAGGGTACGCTGTTTATTTCGTGTTTCTGCGACTTCAATTTCAATAGAGATTTATATTATTTATATTTATTATAATTTGATGCAGAGTTGAAGAAGTCTTTAAACGCTGTTTTCAGTCAGTTCGGGAAGATACTGGAGGTGTTAGCTTTCAAGACCCTGAAGCACAAGGGTCAAGCTTGGGTGGTATTTGAGGATGTCTATTCTGCTTCCAATGCCCTCAGGCAAATGCAAGGTTTCCCCTTCTATGATAAGCCCATGGTATCATATACTCCTTCACATTCATTCCACCTTCAATTTTACTTGTCAACTCCAAACCTGTTCTCTACTTTGTATTTATTTAATTTTTTTATTTTATTTTAAATAAGTTGTTTAGGCTTGTTTTTTAATTAGGATTAACTCCTGTAATTATAATTATCTGGTTTAGTATGGTTCTGGTTTCTGAGAAGACTGCTTTTTACTATGATTTGGAAATTTAGCATAATCTACGTCCTACAAGATTTGAAAACGTTACAGAGCAATGCTTGTCTAGTAGAAACTCTTTTTTTCTCAATAGCTGTTAAATTGTTTTTGGGAAATGGAAATTCCCAAGGAAGAAGACTAGTGTCCAAATATGTTAAATGTTCCATGAAATTACTCTTGCCTTGTGACGAAGTGGCAATAGTGGCTATCTTGTTTGCTATGGAGTTAGTAGAATAAGTTCTCTTTATCAGCCAGGCTCCAAGTCCCTCATCTCCCCTAACTGAACAAAATACGGAGATCTTTTCTTGGTAGGAAGTAGGAACAATGGATTTTAGAAAGAAATAGTATAGAACTCTAGGCAAAACTGATGCTAAGGTCTGGCTGAGTACAATATGTCTATATTTATCCTCAATGTCAAGGATCCGTTGACTATAATTGCGATTAATTTAATAGAGACTTGTTAGTGGTTTATCATTTTTAATAAAGTTAACTATTCTATGTTAGAGATGTAATATAAAACCATTCATGACATTGGATCAGAGCCTCTATGATCGAATGGTAGAGAGTTGTATCCTTGCAACCCCCATTCTTCTAAAAAAAAAAAAGTGAATTCTAGCACAAAATAAGTGGACTTGTGTATTATCCAAGCTTCAAGCCCAATGTGCTCTTGCATGAGGAGGCATGTTAGAGATGTAATATAAAATCATTCATGTGTAGTCATCTAAAAGCTTAAGCTACCGGGATAGTTGGTTCATAACACTATTTCACTAATTATATTGAACAAGCTTTAATCACAAAATCATGAATCAAATCAGATTTTAGATTCATGTAGCACAGAAGCAAAAATTTTCTGTGACAGGTCTGACTTCATGATGTGGCTTTAGGAAATTGACAATTATTTCTATCTGAATGTTCTTAGGGTATGCAAATTGCTTTTTGTCATTGTCTGCTTACATAATGGTTGCTCATTAGCTCGACTCTTTGGATATTTAGCAAATCTCTAGGAGAAATATTTTTATAAATTTGTCTTTAATATCTATCCATTTTATCTAAAGCAAAAAATAGATTATTTGACTCTAGAGCCTAGTCAAATAGAAAGGTTCATTGAATTTATCTTGAGAAATGAATTTTATTATAATCACGCATCTCATTTGTATTCTATTTAGTAAGAATACTTTATTTTATTTTATTTTTCCAATTTTCTTTTTGTATAAAAGGAACAGATTGATTCAAACAACTTAACTTGCTTATTATTTTACTTTATCTCCTTACTTTCTGCTGGATATGCTATAGTTTACTCTTTAGTTTATGCCAGTGCCATAGAACTTATTCTCTTGCAAGAAATTGAATTTGACATTGCAATTTATGCAGAGAATACAGTATGCAAAGACTAAATCTGATATAATAGCAAAAGCTGATGGTACTTTTGTTCCTAGGGAAAAACGTAAGAGGCATGATGACAAAGGTGCAACACTCTTTGAACTCTATTATTTTTATAAGCATTTTAAACTGTAAAGTTTAAACCCGTATGGGTACACATAAACTAAACTAGAGCTCATTTCCTCTTTAAAATGGGAGCCCAGTACACTGAATGACCAAAAATGGCAACTAGGACCAATAGATTTCATGAAACTGTCTTTTGTTTTGGGGTGGGGGTGACGAGTGATTTTGGTTCTAATCTATTTTATGCTATTGTAATTGACTCCAGCATGCCTTTAGGCAACTAAAGCAAGGGTAGTTATTGAATTTCATAAAATTGTGATATTTTTCATGTATACATCAGCAAGTGACAGAGTTATTCTATAGTTTTGAGCATCTAGGATGGATGCAACTCTTTTGCTGAAAAGCTGTGTAGTATGGACAATATATGGAGGTGACCTTGTTACATTTTGTTGCAGGCAAAAAACGGAAGGACCAACATGATGCTAATTTAGCTGGAATGGGCCTAAATCCAGCTTATCCTGGTGCTTATGGGGCAACACCTGCTGTAAGTTTCTTCTGCTGTTTTAGTTTTTTGTTTGGTCAACGATGATGGTAAAGACCTACTGATATGCTAAGAATTTGTCTCATGTGAATTTAGCAACTTTAGAATTCTTTCCGTTTAATAGTAATTTGTCTCTAGCAGGGAAGTTTTCTTTCCAATTTATTGGTTTGCCCTTGAAAATAATTTTTGATTTTCTGATTTCTGCCTTCAGAAAAAAAGAAGGAAATGTTCTTCTAGTAGAAAGTGAGATAGGGAGAGAGATTATTGTCATAAATAGAAATTATTAAGATGAGATGACACGCTATCTGTTTCAAAGCAATTGATTCAGATACACTGAAGCGTGAACAATTTTGTTTCATATTCTTTGCCGGTCACCACGTTTAGTTAGTTACTTCTACAGTTGTTACGTGCTCTTTCTAATATTGCAGCTATCCCAGATACCTTATCCAGGTGGTGCGAAATCTATGGTACCTGAGGCTCCTGCTCCACCAAATAATATTCTCTTTATTCAGAATCTTCCCAATGAGACAACTCCCATGATGCTGCAAATGCTCTTCCTTCAATATCCTGGTTTCAAGGAAGTTAGAATGGTTGAAACAAAACCAGGAATTGCCTTTGTGGAGTATGGAGATGAGATGCAATCCACAGTGGCTATGCAGGCGCTACAGGGTTTCAAGATAACCCCGCAAAACCCTATGTTGATAACTTATGCCAAGAAATAGATACCAGTCTCTTCAAATTATGGTATGAGAACGGCAGGAATCATATATCCTTAGCGTAGAGTTGTTAATCCACATAATGCAATGGTGTATCTTCTTAATTGGCGTTTGCCCCAAGCAGCCTCGGTTCGTGTATGATTGTAGCTAGTGTAATCACTTTTACATTTTTATGAAAATCTGTATTCAAATTTTTTTTAACTGGGTCGAGTTTATCTTGTACCAATTTTTTTTTTACTTTTTCTAGAATTGCCATTTGTCATGCATTTGTCTTATTTGATGAAGATATCCCATAATCATCTACTAGTTGAAAAGTAAGTGAATGCCTTTCTTGCCCGAGTATACAACCATTTTGGTTATCCTATTATGAATTGTCTGCTTAATTATTGAAAATGTAGTGATCTTATTTATTACATTGGTCAAAAATAGAAAAAAAAAATCAGTTTTCCCCCTTACATGTACGTTAAACATGTGTACTGCTATACAAGCTATTAACATAATTTTTTTTGGTAAATAGCATGTCTTGATTCCAGTCCCATGTCCTCCATTGCCTGGTATCTATTGGAATGACTGATTTGCTTTATTCAATCCCTTGTCATTTTGATTAAATGAGTACCGTAATTCACTGTTTGGGGTTCGGCATTCATTAGACGTAGTGGGGGCAATTTTCATATGAAGAAACTCTGATAATAATCGGTCTCGTTAATCTGAGGGTTGTTCCATGTTGGTAACCGTAGAGCGAAAACAGAATGAGTTAGTAGAATTAGCTCCATAGTGGCAATGTATGGCTGTGAAATGAATATTTGTTTTGTTGACATGTGACCGGGTATTGGAAGATTTCATCACTGCCCAAATTTAATGGACAAGAAAGGAAGTACCTTTTTGTTGGGTTGCTGTTCCCTTTTTTGAAGCATAGTCAAAAACACACATCAAGTGCGGTAGAATTTTAGCTGTTTGGGAGCATGATTGGGTTTCAAATGCCTTTTGAATAATGAGTGTGTGACCAAATAAAGCTTTTACTGCATACCAAGTGCAGGATGCACACGCCAATATTTAAAGTCCATAGATTTAATAATGATCTCATCCAGAATCTATGTTCTTCTTCCACAAGATAAAGCATGGCCATTTTAAAGTGATAACAGTTCCAATCCATCTTTAAATGACACTAAAAAAATATCTTTCCTAACATTGACCTCATCGATTCTTTAATGCATCATACGTAAGTCCTTATCAAAAATTAGGCATCCAGTGTGACAGGCAAGCACCGTTGCGCATTGCTTTTTAACCTTTATGCACATTTCAACTTCTATGGCAGTGAGAGTGAACGATTCACCAAATCGAAATGATGGCCGCTTAAGTGTGAGTATGTGACCTATGTGTAGAAACTCTTCACTAATATGTAAACCAATGTCGCACGGCACACAGGTTCTCGCATGCTGTGGAATAGAATCTGCTCTGAACAGAGGATGGTCGCCAATAATAATGCATTAAAGGCGAATCATACACGCATTACACTTAATGAATGCAAATGAGAGAGACGCAAATGTAAATATAAAGCTTCTTGACCGAACCGTGGTTACGCTTGCTGAATAATACCAAGTTAGCCTGGTGTGTAAGTTTTGTGTAGTGTTCATTGTTTACTTTTTCTGCAACCGGATATTAATGTTAAGTCTTTGAAATTCTTGTAGTCTACCCTCTGTTAAATCACCAAAAAGTTTGGGGGAAAAGGTAAGAACCTATTACATATAGGGAATCATATCTACCTAGGGAGCCTCCCAACTTTCTCCAAAACACACATGCCATGCCATACTCAAAAACTTGCGCCCAACACGCAAAGCCTACGTGCACTCATACATTATTCTTCTTCCCCTGCTTGCACTATCCATTTCTTTGCAAATGAAAAAGGGGAGCCCCATATGCATGTGGGACCCAAAACTATTGATCTGGCATTAAATTTAGTACAAAACAAAGGGCAAAAGGACTTCAGAGGGCTTGAGCTAGCTTGTCTCCTTGCTGCATTGAGCCTCAATTGAAAAAAGGGGTTGTTGGCTTTTTTTAAGACTAATTTTCCAAATTTGTTACGAAAATCTTGGTGATGCACAGTGTTTGACAATACAAAAATTATATTCTAATTCTTAAGGAATCACATCCTTACACACTGACACATTAGTTCCTGATAGGTACATTTATAGCTCCTTAAGAGTTAGGATTAAATTTTTACATTCTACTCCAATGCCATATTTACGTGGTTTACTCTTTTATGAAATTAAAGCAGGCATGACAGGATTGGGGTCCTTCCATATCGCTACTTTGAATTTCTGTGTGTACTGTCATGACATGCTTTGGCAGAGGTTTTGTTTATGTGCTTTAGCTTTTTGCACCTATAAATACTGAGCCTTTTCCCTTGTGTAATTCGAACTCAACTTCCACTACCGACCTCATCAAGCACAAGGTGTATGGTCTTTACTGGTTGAGAAGCTCCTTGTTGGAGAAGCAGGGCACGTGCAAATCTCTTGGCTCTCAAATGCCATTGAACCCTATGCACGTGCTCCGCTACTCCAACACGGGTTACTCACCCTTGTCTCTCTTAACCCCGTGTGTCTTGCACTTTATGAGGTAATTGCTTTCGTTTCCTGCTTTCTTTGTTCCTAGGTAAAGTTATCAATTTGTAATACGCATCATTTTCTTCCAGAAACATAGTGAAGCACTGAAGCATGTTACTTCTAAATTGAGGCCTCCAGTAATTATACATAGACGGAAAGGAAAAAATGGTTGCCATGTTTACTAATAGCTACCCAATAACCAGTAATCGCATTTCGTGAATGATATATAACTTGTCAAAGAATGATGTTTTTTATGGATAAACAACGTGTATTCTTCACGAGAGGCAATTCTGTTCGGGACGACCCCTCTCATTTACATTTACATTTTATGTACGAACACATTTACAATTTAGTGCTGTAGACATGTTTGTAGTTTGAAACTTGGCAAACGGATGTGTTCTTTGTGCATCAGCAGGTTCTGAAACTTCAACACCTTTAGGTTCTTTGGATTCTTGGACTGAAAGTAAAGAGGGTGATGTAACTGAGCGCCAGACACAAAGCAGAACTATGGCGTACGTAGAAGGAGGAGGAGGTTTCTTTGGAGTGTAATAGATAATTTAATTCATTATTATGATACTTAACTCACAGATTTGGGCGTAATGAATAAATTCCAAATAAGGAATTCAAATACGTGAAAATTAATGTATTGTGAAATGAGTATGAATTTTTGTTTTCAATTGACAAATATAAAATGATTCTAACACTTAACACACCTGTTATGAGTCCATACGAGAAGGCTCAACGAAGGGCAACATAAAAAGGAAGTAATACTAAATAAAGGAAATAATCATCAATTATTATGAATCCTATTGAAATAGATACAAATTTGGACATGGGCCCTCAAAAGAGTCACCAAGATCTAGAATTCTACTAAATTTTATAAATAAGAGATAAAACCTAAAACTAAGGAGAAATAAGAAAAAAAGACAACACAATGGTTCATTTATTTGATAGAGCTTGCTTGATTTCTTATTTTGTGCTGGTATTTTTTTTTTATTTGCTACATCCTCTTATGCAGAAAAAGTTGTGGAAGTAAATGTCATTTGCAATAAAGCCGAAAACCCTTCATTTTGTTCAAGAGTTCTAAACTCGAAGCCTGATGGAGTAATTGGTGTAGATCTCAGTAACTTTGCCCAATACACCGTTGACGTCGTTCGTGCAAATCTCACCAACTCAATCAACTTGATCAATGGGTTGATTTCACAAAGTTCTGCCAATCCTAAAGCAAGAAAGCATTACAAATAATGTTTGGTACTTTTCAAGAGTGCTCTTGAAGATAGTATTGAATACACCCAACAGCGGTTGAATTTAGGAGATTACAATGGCGTGAACGTGGCTGCATCTAGTGTCATGGACGAAGTTGATGCTTGTGTTTCAGGGGAGGGGCCAATGGATCCTCCTTATCAGGATACGTCCTTGCTTCCCACATATGCTAATGTTGTTCGCCAGATTGTTCAAATAGTTCTCATTATATCAAACTATTTGAATATGATTGATAATTAGTTGCTTTCTAGTCCTTTTGTGTTTAATTAAAGCTAATGCTTTGGCAACTTTAAAATAAATAAAAGTTAATTATTATTACTTTTTATTTTTTTTGTAAATAAAGAGGGGCTAAGCCCCAGAAACAGAAAGTAAATACAAATCAGAAATTAACAAGCTAGACATATTTCTAGCATCAGCAACTATAAGTTCCATCAACTAAAAGTTAATTATTTTTCTTCTTCTTCTTTTCATTTAATCATTTTTTTTTTCGGTAGACGATTAAATCATTCTTTAATCTTATCATATTAGACTCCATCTATTTATGATTTAATCATCTATTTACGATTAAATCATTAGCTGTTTTTTTTTCTCATTTATGATAATATTCTAATTTCATTAATTTCAGAAGTAGATGGATTTACTAAGTACGCCAATATTAATGGGATTGATAAACTTAATCATTATTTTACATATACTAATTGCGTGTCTTGCTTTATAATTGAAGAATGTTACAAATTCTTGCTTTATAAAATATATTAAATTTTAGATTAGATTTTAAATATTGATTTATGGTATTTACAATTTGGATTTATAATGTCAACCAAAATCGGATCACAATTTGATGGAATGCAAAGCCCACTGTGTATAAAGTAACAAGGGAAAAGTCTGCTTATGAATTACGATAAGTGGCACGCTTAAGGGGTGAAGCTCTGAGGGCACTCGCAATCTTCTTGAAAAGGAAAATTCAAGTTAAAAAATTCCATTCACGACGTTAATATTACAAATCAGAATGCAACATGGTAAGCACTCAAAACTTTTGCAGCTTGTTATTCCTTTTCAAGAAATTTTGAAATACATCAGACAACAACAAATCACTCCACATAGTCATTTTCAAATTGGGGTGTCTATCACTTCTCCCCGCGAACTCGTGTTAAAAAAGAAGAAGCTAAGACCAGGAATATAAGGAACTCGTGGGAACATAGATTAAAATGTCATCTTTTGGTAAAAAATTTATCCAAAACGAACAATACTTTTTACTAGACTGTCACGTAAGTATAATTGCTACGAATGATAGCAAATTATGTTTGTCAATAATTTTATAACACGTGACACACTTTCACATGAAAAAGCTGACGTGTCATAATTCACTATCAGTGATAGCAAATTTGGTCTGCAATATGACCGACCACGTGTCAATAAATCATTAGCCATGAAATTCGCTTCCAGCGATAGCGAATTATAATATGTGGCGTCTGATAAAAAATATTATTCACTTGATATTTAAATAAAAAAATTGACAAAATATGACATTTTGATCATTGTTCCGAACTCGTGTTTAATTCAACCAAGAATTAATGTGTGGCACACTTTTCTCCCCTCTTGATAATTATATCACATGAAAGGAAGATTCTTTAATCAGGACAACTCTTTAAATTTATTTTGTATATAATTTTTTTTAGTGCATTCTGTATATGAACTTTAAATTCTAATAGTATTATTCTTATTTTATTTATTTATTATAAATTCATATTTAGATAGATATCTAATCTATTTAAAATTGATTAAAAAGTATAATTAATTTATCATGTTTAAATATATTTTATCTAATTTTGAAACTCTTAATTACAATATTTTTATCTTATTTATTTTAATTATTAAATATCGACATCTAAATAAATTTAAATATATTTACCAAAAAAAAAAAATGAAACCAACTTTATTACATTTATGTCTATTTTCTATGAGAAAAATATTTCTCCTACCACAGTAGAGAAAGTTATCTGAGCAATTCTAAATTTACGTCGTTAAAAATTGATGAAGCATATTTTTGAATTTTTTTTTTTTGTGATATAATTTTACCAAAACACCATTCTTTAATTTCAATAACTTTCAAAATGATGTAATTTTGAGATTGATAGATATAAACTTTGTTATAGTCATAATTTGATTTAAAGTTTTGATTTTTTATATCGTAGAAAATTAAATTATCTCATTCACATATAAAAATGTGTAGTCTATATAAACAGAAAAAAATATAAATTTTATATATTTTTTATTTTATTTTTATATGTATGTATTAAATAAATCTTATATAAATTTTATACCTGAGACATTAAATTCCGTTAATTTAATGGATTAATTAAATAGCCAGCGAAGTAGGGTTTTAGATTGTATTGCTGAGCGTTGCATCCGCATCTCATTTCTAGAGCGTGTTAGCAGCTATTGCTCTGAAACCCCGAAGTAGAGCATGGCAGAGAAGAAGCGTAAGGACAGGGTCGAAGCCAACCGCGGAAGAGTGAAGAAGTCGAAGAAGAACGGCAACATTCAACGGAAGAAGACCGGTCCCCGGTTGCCTTCGTCGTTGCAAAGAGAGGTTGACCGTTTAAACCACACTACTGCATTCGATGGGGGCGATGCTGACATCATGGATTCCGACAACGACGTATACGAGTACGAGGAAAAACAGGCCGAGGAGGAATCAAGGAAGAATAGGCGCTACGATCCTTCGTCAGTAAATAATGACCTTTCTCATGAATTCGAGGTTTTTATTTCAAACTCTCCATCTGATCTCGAAGTAGTGATTTGCATTTTATTTCAGTGTTTGGATTATCTTGTCGTAAATTAATTTGCCAAAGTAGATTTTAGAGGGGGGAAGTAACTCTCATTGGTGATATTAGAGTGGGGAACGAAAGATAAAAGAGTATACAAAACTTGTAGACACCCTTTTTGTATCTGAGGCAATCGATCTGCATATTTACTCTTAGCCATGGGGCTATGTTTAGATCTCATACGTGCGAAATCTGTTTGCATTGTTTCGTTGCACAAAGAGTGCGAAATCTTCTTGCTTTGTTTAGAGATAGACAAAATGTTCACAAAAACCCTCTTGGTGACGGCTGATACCGCGTTACTTCAATAATTTGAAGGGCCCAGAACCCCAGGAGTGGACTCCCTGATCTATCATGAATGAAGGGTGGGGCCTTATTTTGCATTCCAATCAATTAGCTCAGAATCTTAGAAAGTATTGTTTCTTATGGGCCAGCCATCTTCAGAATCATTTCATTTTCTCAGGGGCTTTTCTTGACACGGATTTAAGCAGGAAAGTAAGATGAGAAAAATAGAATAAAGGGTTCCTTTTCACTCTTTTGCCACATCAATCTAGAAGCAACGTCAGTGTATATATTTATTTACTCTTATATATGAATTAATTGGTATCAGGGACTAAATATATTGCAACAAGCTTGAAACAAAAACTAGTATATCATATATACTATACTATACGATACATCCAATAAAATAGATACTAGCGTAACAAGTTTTTGTACCCGACAAGCATTTCAATTAACAAAATTTTGAAAAAATTGAAAAATAATAATTCATAGACAATATATAGTTAGAAGTAGAACTGTAACTGATGACAAGCAAAGTTCACACTTTTTGGATGGGTCTGCCATGAAGTCCGCATAGATTGAAACTTTACCTTCAAAATCAGTGACAGAGACACTAAGCTGCAATCCATGACGGAATAGCTCTTGGTTGCCCTGCTGTTCACGTGAAAGAATCATTGTATTTTGATATCTACACAGCGCAGTTCTGTTTATGATGTGAATTTGCATATTACCCATATGTACATAATTATATATAGTATGAAGTTTATTGTTATTTTTGTTATTTTATATTTCAACTTATCTGTTCTATCTATTCTGGTTCATTGTTATTTATGTGTCCATTTGTACTTTTAGGATGAGAATGTGCAATCTGATGATGAAGACGATGATGATTATGTTGGGACAATGAGGAATGAAAATGCTCTGAATGACGATTCTGGAGAGGAAGATGATGGAAGACATGCTAGGATGTTACAAGGAATTACTGGTATGCCGAGTGAGGCTTTTGAAGGTAAGAAATTGATGTTTAGCTTTTGTGTTATCCATTATTTAGGTTAGACCTTAGAGGCATCTGGTCAATTTTCTGCTCTATTTATTGGAAAACAAAAATACATATTTGAGATGCATATGAAGAAGTTTTTAATGTTGCAATATTGTTTTCAAGATGGAAGGGTGTTTATTTTGAACTTTTTGAGACAAGTCTGACCACTTCTTATACGGGAATTATTTTAGTAACAACTGTTAGTGCATTCACAGTCTGTTTATTATGTTTTCATAAGTATAATACGCTTGTAAATTTTAATGACAATGCAGAGAATAAAAAGAATAAGGAGATGATGCATGCTGTTATGTCAGAGCTGTATCCAGAGTCTGAATATAATCCTAGTCGTGATGTTATGGATGGTGATGGACACATTAGCATTGAGGATCTTCTGAACCCTCTTCGTGAAAATCCTGGTTATGGAAAACTTAGGAAGAGAATGCAACAAATTGAAAAGCACGCTAGAACTGTTCATGCACCACTTTCAAAGGCAGTTCAAGCGAAGGTAGAGAGGAAGGCGGCATATGAAATATCAAAGAAAGATGTCACAAAGTGGCAGCACATCATTCAGAGAAATAGAGAGGCACCAACTGTTTTCTTTGATGAAAATGTAGATTTAGGGTTTTCAACCATAGGAGCAATAGCTTCCGAATTTGAGCCAAGAACTGAATTTGAGAGGAAAATTGCTGCACTAGTGCATGATGACAAAGTTATGGAAGCTCATAAAAAGGATGGTTCTAGACTTCTTGAAATGAACAAGGTACTGATCTACAAATCTGGAATCTGATTAAGTTGTCTTTTTCTGACTTTTAAATCTATCTTTTTTTCCCCTCAATATTTTCTTACCTCCTCAATGTTTAAGTGCTTGTGATGTGATCTGGTCAATTCTCAATTGGAGTGATGCCTTCAATTTATCCAATTTCCAATTTTAAGTGCGTTGCAATGTTCCATGTGTGGCTTTTGGAGTTTAAGAATAAATTTAGCTTCAACTTCAATTTTAAAGTTCTGTTTATTTAGCATTATTTTTAACCCATGTTTGTGATGCTTAGGATGTGGAGTTATTGGTGTATTCTTGTATTTCAATTGTTTTATGTGCCTGATAGGTCACTATTGAAGATGAGAAGGATAGGCAAAATCGGATTGCTAAAATGCGGAGCCTTCTTTTTCGTCATGAAATGAAGGCAAAGCATATTAAAAAGATCAAGTCCAGAACATTTCATCGTTTGTTGAAGAAAGATAGATTGAAGGCAGAGTCTTCTAGGATTCAAATGGACCCTGAAGCTGCTAAAGAATTTGCCATGAAACAAGAGCGCCAAAGGGCAGAGGTATATCATCATCCCTCAAGAAATAGGAGCCGGAGAAATTTAGCTTAAGGAATGCTTTTTACTGTAATATTTATTGTCTTATTTATTAAAAGACAAAAATTATTTCTATTAATCCTTTTCTAACTTCCCAACTTTATACAGGAACGCATGACTCTGAAACACAAAAATCAGAATCAATGGGCTAAGCGTATTTTACAACGTGGTTTAACTACCCAAGATGAAGGAACTCGTGCTGCCATAGCTGAACAACTTCAAAGGCATGCTGAATTGACTAGAAAAATGCACTCAATGAAGGGTAGTAGCAGCAGCAGTGATGATACCAGTGATGAGGATGATGGAGTTGAGAACTCTGCCGGTTCTGATCAGGATAGGGATTTCAAGCTTTTGGGAAAAGCAAAAGAGAAGACAATGAAAGTATTAGAGGAAGAGGACGAAGTTCCGACGTCAGGATTGCTTTCTTTACCGTTTATGGTAATTATCCATTCCTTCTCTCTTCTTATTCTTCTTTCCCCTTGAAAGAAATATTAGTAGCCTAGCCTCTCATGGTGATATATGTCCCTAATCCTGAGAAAATTGTGGGTTGGATACTTAAATTTTTTACATGAATTATTTTTTTTTTTAAATGATTTGTTCTATTAGTACTTGTAAAAGGGGGTGGGGATCACCACAGTGAGGAGGATGCATATATCTTTGGCTTATGTTAGTTTTGTTTTATCATATCCAATTTAGAGATGAAAATTTGACAGTTAGGAAGTTTTTCTTATTGGTTTGTGGTCCCCCCCAATGATTTGTTCTTGTGTAGAGGCGTGGATTGGAGAAAAGAAAAGAAGCAGCAATTGAAGAAGCCAACCTTGCTCTTCAAGAATATGAAGATTCCTTGAGGAACCCAGACAATTCTGGTGGCTCAGAAGATCCAAAAGCTGCTTCTACCAGTGGCAGAAGAGTATTTGGAGCAGCTAAAGCCCAAACATCCAATGCTTGTAATAAGGTGAAATCAGATAAGTTTTATGGTAGCAGTGATAGTGAGGATGACTTGGGTGCCAGCAAAAGTGGAAATGTAGAGAATGGGGAAATTAACCTTTTGCAGAAGGATATGAATGATGATTCGGTCATAATTCAAGAAGACACTGACACTAATCATGAATCTGTTTTCAAGGTATAGAAATTCCTATTTTTTTGGACTTCTTATTAAGTTTCTTCTGTCTTGCTAGTTGCTTCATAGATATGATATATTTTATGCATTGTTTTTTCACAGAGCTTTGATGAGATTGTTAAAAATCCTGGGCCAAAAACTACATATGAAGTTTCTATATTTGCATCAGATACATGGAAAAAGGTTTAAATGCTTTTAATATATTGTTTTGTTTTAATATTTATAATCTCTTTCTTAATTAAAGAGAAGTATATTCCATTTAAAATTTGAGCATTCTGCTGGACTGATGTACTTATGATGAGCAGGCAAAAAACAGAAATGAAAAAGACATAAATATCAAGAAGTCTCCAAAGCTTACAAGGCCTGTTAAGCAAGATATAAAAGTATGAACTCTTTCTCTTTGTTATGAACATAAACTGCACTGTACTGTTGTTGGTTTGCCTTATTTTTCTTTCCTTTTATGTTGTAGCATACTGAAAAGGATTTTGGAGAGGATAGCGATACAGATAGTGAAGGACAGATGGTGGATGGAATTCTGTCTTCTGTCTCTAAACAGTCTTATGAACTTCCTTCTCAAGAGGAGCTCCTTCGGCAAGCTTTTGCTGGAGATGATGTAGAAGGTGATTTTGAAAAGGATAAGCAGGAGATCCTAGACGAAGAAAATCCTGAACCAGAAAAGCCTCTATTAATTCCTGGCTGGGGCCAATGGACACATATCCAGCAGAAGAAAGGTTTACCATCTTGGATGCTGAAAAAACATGAAGATGCCCAGATAAAAAGGGCAGAAGCTCTCAAAAGGAGGAAGGATGCTCAGCTAAAAAATGTGATCATCACTGAGAAGTTAGATAAGAAGGTTAGTAGCACAAAATACAAGGTTTAGGACCTTCCAACTTCCAAGCTCTTTCCTGATAATAGATATCAACTTGATTACATATCATTTTTCCGATTAGAAATTTGAGGAGTTATTCTTGATTGGCATATTTTTAAATTCAGTGTTTTCTATTTCAGATAACCTCAAGGTTTGTAATTATAGTAATATTATTAATTATCTATTATTAATATTATTATTATTGTGAAATTTTTAACTCCTACCTCATTTTGCGTTTGAATACATGGACCTACTCTCTATTTCTTTTATTTAAAACTATTATGTGAGTAAAGGGCTGCAACCAATGAATGTGTTTGTCCCATTTTCTTGACATGTAAGGCTGAAGAAGTGTAGGAGCATTTGACCACGAAACAACGATGAGCTAACAGCTCATTTAACAAATCTTTTAGGTTTGATGGGTCTTTCAGAGTTAGCCATAGCATATTTTTCATAAATATAATGAAATTGTGGTAGGTTTTTATGATAGAGGGAAGGTCTGCATAGTAACACATTATTCAAGGAAGGGGGGAGTAATTTACTCTGTTATTATTATGGGGGGTGTTCGTCGAGGTTGGTGTTTTCTTGCTCTAATTTACTTTTTCTTTTGGTAGACCTTCTTGGTGTAATTTCAGTTTTAATTAATGGCTTGGATCATGTTGCCAACTACGCCCCCAACTATCTGCTGACTAGTTCAATACTTATTTTGTTTTGTATGCGTGCTTTGTTTTTTTCAATCAAGTAAATTGAGCAGGTTTTAATTTCATATTTCCTTTTTGATATGGCAGGCTCAGAAACTCCATACAAAAGCGTTGCCTTACCCTTTTACCTCCAAGGAGGTCTTTGAACAGAGCATGCGTGTGCCCATTGGACCTGAATTTAATCCGGCAACTGCGATTGGACCTCTTAACCGGCCTGAAGTAAGTGTTTCAGAACAGATCCTTGTCGAACTGGCTATTCTATCTTTGAATTTTTCGTGTGAAAAGTGAAGACTGAATCATGCCGTAGCCCTTATTTAAACTAACTAAAAACAATATTTGGATAGTCCTGCTCTCTATCAGGGGAGAAAAACCCTTAATTTATTGGATACTGTTAGTAGGTTGTTGTCTTTATATATCAAATGAATCTGTTTGGGGAAAATACAATACGCTTGTGTATTTTTTCTAGCTGTCTTGTAAGTATACTCTGGTATGTGCAGGTGGTCAAGAGACCAGGTGTTATTATAAAACCAATAGAGTTTAAGGAAGTGAATCCTCATGAAAAGCCAGAGCAACGGAGTGGAGATAATAAGCAAAGGTTGAAGAAAAATAAAGACAATGGTGGCAAATCAATGAAAAAGACGAAGGTTGATGGAAAAAGTTAATTGGCATGAAATTTTGGTCCTGACCCAGTTCTAGATCTGTTTTCAGTCTTTGGGAAGACAAATTAGTTAGCGAGATTATAAAGTCCAAAATTAAAAGGAGAAAAGCAGAGAATTTACTAGACGGGGAAGCTTATGGCGTCCAGGAAAAAGAGAAGATAGAATGCAAGAATGGCGGGGCGGATTCCCTTATGTATTAATATTGAGACACCATTTTTGCATTGATTTTTTTTTTGTTTTTTTTACTCCGAGGAATTATACAGTTATGTAACATATATATTTAATTATTAACTTTTTTATTATACAATACTTTTATGAGTTTTATTATCTTATATGTTTTGTGATTCGCTAATTTTAACATTTGTCATATTTAATTATAGTCAACGTAAAATTGAAAAAAAGAAGATTTTTTGATTTAAATTTTTAAAGTTGTAACCACAAACTAAACTGCACTCTGCATGAGACCCTATTATCGTACTACGTTATTATAAATAATGTTGAAGTTCTCTTCGAGAGTATTCTAATGTAGCGGGGTTGTTTTTCAAGTATAAGGATTGTCATGAGAAGTACATCTTGCTAGTGCTGTCTCACTTGTCTGAGAATTCAAAGTTTTGTGAACGCCTCCCCGAAAATATTCCAATTCTTGTAGTGTGTCTAAAATTGATGAATCATACAACTGAATTGGAAACAATTAAATGTTAGTATCAATTACAGTTACAGTAAATCAATCAGGTAGAAGCGTCATGTTTAGGTAAATCTCTTACTCTGGCTGTTCTTTTAACAGGCAATTAAGGTACGCTAAGTCTTTTCTCCAGTTAGTTAAGACAGGTTCTCTCCGTTTACCATTGTATTACAATTGCCCTCCTCAAAAGTTGGGTATGGGGAGCACATGACATTAGTAGCGAGAAATGCCCCTTGGTATTGTTAAGAGAAAAAACCGATTTTGTCGAAGGTAAGGTGGATAATTCACAGTAGTGGAAACAATTCTGGCCTAGCGCACGGACACATTACTTATTTTACAACCATTTGTAGATCATCCTTGAAGAAGCTTATTGATGTGCAAACGGAACCAGCAACTATATTTGAGTGTGATAGCTTCAAGCTACCTAGACAATCGATAACACTGAAAGTATGTATTTGTATTATATTTCAACGGCAATTTACGAGAATGCCGGCAACTCCAGAAGAAGATACAAGGTTGAAGATGAGTTTGTTACAGAAATATTCGATAATCTCCCTCGTGCCTCTTCCCTGTAATATAAGGCTACTGATCAATTGAAAATTGTAACTAACTGTTTGCAATTGAAAATAAAAGAAAGTGGGCTTAGCACAGCGGCCCAATTATTATATCCTATGTAAGTAACTAGTGGGCTGGACCATTTTAGGAGAATCCAGACCCTGCTCCCTTGTCTTAGTCCACCTCAGCCACTTTTAGATTGAACAAAGCCTTCTAGCCATGGTGTTGCTTTTCTCACACGTGTGCTTCCCCTTCGCTGGACACCTTGAACATCTCCACCGACATCTCCATCGTCCTCCACCGATCCGTGTCGGTCTTGCTCCCCAGACAGAGAAGGGATCGTATCATTTCCCTCCCTCCTTAAAAAATCAATCTTGTCCACAAGATCAAAGTTAGGGAAGGATTTACAGAACTCAGAGTAAGGCACCCAAGTCGCATCTTCCAGTTGCATGCCCTCCCATTGCACTAAAAGTTGCAAGCTTTCCTCCTTCCCAGGTTGTAGCACCCGAGTACGGAGCACCGCCACCGGTTGAACCACTGGATGATTGTCCCAATCGACCGACGTAAGTGGGGCGACGTGAAATAGTGGATTCTGCCGGTATGGTTTCAGTAGAGAGACATGAAACACAGGGTGGATCCGGGACTGAGGAGGTAAACTCAACCGGTAAGCGACAGAGCCAACACGGTCCGTAATCGGAAAAGGGCCATAAAAACGGCGGCGCAGCTTCGAAAAGGTATGATTTCTCACTGATCGCTGGCGATACGGTTGAAGTTTGACTAATACAGACTCTCCAACAGAAAATTGAACATCTCGACGTTTCTTATCGGCTTGAACCTTCATCCTCTGCCTGGTTCTATGCAGGTTCTCCTTGAGGTGCCGCAGTATGTCATCTCGGCGAGTGAGTAAAGAATCAACCGCTTCCACAGAAGTTGTATCCTCTGCATAGGGATGAATGCTGGGAGGTGCCCTGCCATACACTACCTGGAAAGGAGAGGTCCCAATTGAAGAGTGATATGCTGTGTTATAGGAAAATTCGGCCCAAGGAAGGAAGTGCACCCATTGTTTTGGGGATTCCATCGTGTAACACCGTAAGTACTGTTCTAACCCTCTATTGGTAACTTCGGTTTGCCCGTCGGTCTCTGGGTGATTTGCTGTGCTGAAACAGAGCTTGGTCCCACTCAAGCGAGCTAATTCGCTCCAAAACTTACTGACAAAGATGCGGTCACAGTCGGAAACAATGGAGCGAGGAATACCATGTAGTCGGCAGATGTGATCCACAAAGACAGAGGCTATCTTCGTTGCGGTGTAATTAGAGGGTAGGGCAATAAAATGAGCATGCTTCGAGAGTCTATCCACAACCACCAGGATGGCTGTTTTTCCTTCCAATGGGGGCAACCCGACAATAAAGTCCATGGACAAGTCTTCCCAGATAGCTGAAGGAACTGTGAGAGGTTGGAGCAGTCCTGCGGGTGCTAGGGGTTGATATTTGGTTACTTGACATATGGGGCATGTCCTTACAAATTCTTGGACATCTTTTTTCAAATTGGACCAGTAATAGAGGGGTGTGATCCGCTGCAATGTTTTCCTTACCCCTCCATGCCCTCCAATCAGGGAAGAATGAAACTCATGTAAGATGGCAATGCGTATGTCTGAGTCAGAAGCTACTACCACACGGCCTTTAAAAAGAACGAGTCCATCGCGCCAACTATAGTGGTCAAACCCGTCACTGTGCGTGTCAATATGGGCCTTTAATCGAACCAGCTCTGGATGGTCCTGAACTTCCCCCTTTATTTGTTCAATCAGACTGTTTGTCACAGTAGAAATGACCAAAGCACACCCTTGTATGGGATTGGTCTGTAAATCGGTTTCAGGTTGTCGGGAGAGTGCATCTGCCACTTTATTGCCAGCACCAGGATAATACTCAATCGAGTAATCAAAGCCCAAGAGCTTAACGAGAAAACACTGCTGCTCAGGGGTTTGTATCACTTGTCCCATCATCTTTTTGATGCTCCTTTGATCGGTTCGGATGAGGAAGGGTCCCCCTAGGAGGTATTGTCGCCATTTGGACACTCCTTCTGTAATGGCAAACATCTCTCTCACGTAAGTTGACGCCTGTTGCATCTAGGGATTTAGCTTCTTGCTAAAAAATGCAATGGGTCTGTTTTCCTGGCTCAAGACCGCCCCAATACCCACCCCGGATGCATCCGTAGTTAAGACAAATTTCTTTGTAAAATCGAGTAGTGCCAAAATAGGAGGGTTGGATAAGGCTCCTTTCAGTTCCATCATTTCCCTTTCAGCATTGTCATTCCAACCAAAAGCACCCTTGTGTAATAAGGCTGTTAATGGGGCAGCCACTTGGGCAAAACTGCGAACAAATTTGCGGTAATAACCAGCCAAACCGAGGAACCCACGCAACTGTTTCACAGTGGTTGGTACCTGCCAATCCCTGATGGCCCTGATTTTTTCTACATCGGGTCTGACTCCCTGGCTGTCCACAATGTGACCCAAGTACTCGATCTCTTTCCTACCGAATGAGCATTTGGATCTCTTGGCAAAAAACTGATGCCGTCTCAGGCACTCCATGACTTGTCGTAAATGTGTTCCATGCTCACCCATTGATCGGCTATAAATGAGGATGTCGTCGAAAAACACAATCACGAACTTGCGTAGGAATTCTTTGAGCATGGTGTTCATTATTCCTTGGAAGGTGGCCGGGGCATTGGTGAGCCCAAAGGGCATCACAACAAATTCATAGTGCCCTTGGTGTGTCCGGAACGCAGTTTTAAAGATGTCTTGGGGTGCCATGCGTATTTGATGATACCCAGAACGCAAGTCCATCTTAGAGAAGATCACTGCCCCTGTGAGTTCATCAAGCATTTCATCTACAGTGGGAATTGGGAATCAGTTAGGAATTGTTACCTGATTCAAAGCTCTATAATCAATACAAAACCGCCAGGTACCATCTTTTTTCTTTACAAGAAGTGCGGGTGAGGAAAAAAGGGCTAAGACTCGGTCTAATGACCCCTGTGTGTAGCATCTCTTTCACCATTTTCTCAATTTCTGTTTTTTGAAAATAAGGGTAACGGTAGGGTCTCACATTGACTGCCTTTGTACCAGGTTCAAGATGTATTTGGTGGTCCTCTGATCGTGAGGGGGGTAGTTGCTGGGGAACAGCAAAAATGTCCTCATACTCCTGCAGTACGTGCTGAATCAGATTATCTTGGCAGTCATTGAGGTCTTGCTCTGTTGGCTGCTCATGATTAATGACCTGCATTTGGAAGTAAGTGGCTACTGCATCTGAACTAGCTAATTTACGGAGCTGGTGCAATTCTATGGCATCCACTTGTATCCGTGGTTCACCATGCAATTCAATTAATATTCCATCTCTCTTAAACTTCAGCAGTAGTTTCTGGTAGTTTGTGGTGATGTCTCCGAATTCCGACAGCCATTGGACTCCTAGGACGACCTCCGCTCCTTGGATAGGAAGTACAAATAAATCTGCTACAAAAAAATGGCCTTGCAACTCCAGTGTCACCTTCGGACACACTCCACTGCATCCAAGATGCTCTCCATTACCCACAAGCACCTTGAAGGGACTAATGGGCTTAACTTCCAACCCCAGAAACTTGACCACTCTTTCTTGAACAAAATTGTGAGTAGACCCGCCATCTACTAAAACTTGGACATCATTCTTATTAATCAACCCGCGCAGCCTCAGAGTACTGGATGAGTATTGGCCATCCATCGCATGAAGGCTAATGCCAGGTACCTCTTCTTCTCCTTCTCCCCCAATCTTTTCATTATCTACTTCTAATTCAGTGACTTTATCCTCCTCCTCATCTTGAATTATTAACATAAACATTTTTCCTTTGCAGGCATGATTTCTATGGTATTTTTCATCGCAATAGAAACATAGTCCCTTTTCTCTCCTCTCAGCCATTTCTGCCGATGACAATTTTTTAAATGGAATGGAGTTCTTAGGTGTACCAGTAGAGAGCATACTGCTCTTTGGGGGTGTTGGCAGTAACCCAACCTGATTCATAGTGCTGGGGCTGGTATAGCTTCTCTGAGTCCCGAATCGTGTTGAAGAACGATCACTCAACTTGTCCTCAATCACTTTGGCTATGGCTATGGCATTTTCTAAGGAATCAGGAAGATGCAACCGAACTTCCTTCCTGATCTCGGACTTGAGCCCAGACTCAAAATAACTCTGCAAGGTAATATCATCAATGCCCATAATCTGATTGGACAATTGCTCAAAGGTTTTCTGATACTCTTCCACTGTGGTGTGTTGTGCTAATCTCCCCAACTCTCCTCTTAGATCGCGGTATTTTGAAGGTCTAAACCGAGATCTCAATGCTGTCACAAAAGCGTCCCAATTCGTCAATCGCTGGTTACGCTCCATCCAATGGAACCAGTGTTCAACTACACCATCCATCTGAAAAAAGGTGAGCGTCAATTTATCAGCATCTGGTAAGTTATGAAACCCATAAAATTGTTGGATTTTGTGGATCCACGGTTCTGGGTTTCCACTTGCGAACCTGGGTACAGTAAATTTGACGGACTTGTATGCATTGTTGCCAAAGAAGGTGGTAAGTCCCGGGCCCATACTGTGTTCACCCTTATGCTCCCCTTTAATTTTTTGGTTCTGATCTAATTTTGCCTCCATTAATGTTAGTTTTAGGTTCATGCTTTGCAGCAGATCACCCAAAGCACTGAACTGATCCTCATGCTTTGCTAATTTGGAGAGACATTCCTCCATCAAATTGTTCTTCACTGCCGAGCGAGTTCCCTCCGCCATCAGGATTCACGGAAGTTTCTCTCAACGAGAGCACCAGATTGATAGCTTCAAGCTACCTAGACAATCGATAACACTGAAAGTATGTATTTGTATTATATTTCAACGGCAATTTACGAGAATGCCGGCAACTCCAGAAGAAGATACAAGGTTGAAGAAGATGAGTTTGTTACAGAAATATTCGATAATCTCCCTCGTGCCCCTTCCCTGTAATATAAGGCTACTGATCAATTGAAAATTGTAACTAACTGTTTGCAATTGAAAATAAAAGAAAGTGGGCTTAGCACAGCGGCCCAATTATTATATCCTATGTAAGTAACTAGTGGGCTGGACCATTTTAGGAGAATCCAGACCCTGCTCCCTTGTCTTAGTCCACCTCAGCCACTTTTAGATTGAACAAAGCCTTCTAGCCATGGTGGTGCTTTTCTCACACGTGTGCTTCCCCTTCGCTGGACACCTTGAACATCTCCACCGACATCTCCATCGTCCTCCACCGATCCGTGTCGGTCTTGCTCCCCAGACAGAGAAAGGATCGTATCAGAGTGTTAATAATTTGAACCAGTTCAGTTAAATTATATTGCACTTTAATTCATAACTGAAAATATTCCTTAAAAGATACACGAGCTTACCATCAATTGTACACAGGAGAAAACAGAATAAAATGGATCAATAGGTGCATGAACTTGTCCTTTTAGGAAAAGAGAATATTTAGCAACCACATTCTGGATGCTTTTTATGTGAATATGGACAATCTCATGGCACTGAAAAAATGCATCCAAATGCTTTAAAGTTTTGGCCCTTGTAGCGATTCCTTTAGGCTAATAAGCTTGTGGTGATTTTATATGCTCTTCTATAACTCATCAAAACCGTCTTCATCTCCTTCAGCCTCTACCCTTTGAAATTCTCTTCTCCATGTTTCCATCTGCAAGAATATCAATGCCTCGGATTATTTATGCTACATGAATACGTTAACGAGATGAAGATTGATGTCATATAGAAAAACCAGATTTTCAGTGGAACCACTTATATGTTGTCTTCTCTCGTCAAAGAACAAAAACAAGTTATGGGAAAGAAGACATGGTATAACCATTCTTTAAAAGAATAAAAGGCATGTGACTTGTTTTGGTACATCTGATAATGGAAAATCGAAAACTGAACCTAATATGGTGTAAAGTAGTCTACTAAGGAGTCGTCAGCAACCCATTGTCTTTCTAAGTCTTTCATGAGGCCAAATATTTCTTTCAATTTTAGGCCTCAAATCAAAATTGGCCATAGAAATGGCCAAACTTAAGCCTTTGATATTCAATGCGTTCGACAGTTACTGAATTCACCTACAATGCGTGAAACAGATTTTATTGCTGAGAATGGCATAAAAAAGAGGGAAAGAGAGAGAAGTGGTTTGACAAAGGCTTATATGACATGCCAAAGAGATTAACAAATACAAATACTTTTGAACCCGGTAGGATAACGATCAAAATATTAGAATACCATCCTCATAAAAAAATAAACACACACACACACTCACTACTATGCACTGCCATGTCAATCTGAATACAAGGTGCCTCACCTGATAATCAGAATGTCGCAGTTGTTGTGCAACAAACAGTATATTATTGCAATGTCCTGTGGCAAAATTTTTACCGAGACTCTCTGCAACTCCTTCATAATTAATCAGCTCCACCCGAAAGCCCTTGCTCATGAATAGTTTATCGATCCATTGCTTTGTATTGTACTGTGCAAGGGACCAGAAAATATTTTTTTTCATTTCTTTTTTCTCGAAGAAGAAAATTACTTTAACTAATTGCTAACTGACCTTGATTTCTATGTCTGTCTCAGCTAACCAGGCAGGCAACTCTCCCACAAAAAAGGATCCCTTCATGGCCAAACTGCTTATCATTGACAAAACTTCTTCAGAATTTGCCAGTGTCATCACAGGAAACCCCTGCACAGGAATAAACACATATGACTCACTTCACTGCTCAAGCAGTCATTCCCTCTTCGCCCCAACCCCAAACTCACTAACTTTGCTTGTGATTTCAAGTGTTTACTAATGGGAAAGAAATGATAGAATTGATCACCTGTATGGCCCATATACTTGGCCTGCTACCATTATAGCCCTTTGATTGCAAACTTTGCTCTATATCAGATGATTCCAATGGAATATGATAGAATATGCAACTTTTGGGAATCTTAGCCCCAACACCTGAAGCGTTAAAAAAAAATACAATTAGACACCTTCATCTCAGTAAACTTACAAGTCACAACACACAAACATAAAAAGAAATAAAAGAAAAAGAAAAAAAGGAGAGTGAAAACTCATATGCATGAAAACAAGCTACAAACCTTATAAAGATTTTTGTGAGGTATAAATCTTTTACCCATGCAGTACCCTGGTTTTGTTGAACTTACAATAATAATATTGTAGTTTATAAAATAGTTGCCATATGAATTGGATTATTTCCTAAGTTTTTCACATTACACGGTCATGGGAGAAAAATAAACAGAGAGATTTTTGCACTACAAATTTTAGAACCCTTTGTGTCTATCTTTCTCATCATATGACATGATCATTTGAAAAAGAAAAACTCAAGTAGAGAATCCCAATCCTCGGGACATCTGGCTCGCATGTGTGTAGTTACCAACTTTTCCATTCACGCCATTGTCCTTATATTATGGACCAACTTTGCCCAAATTATATTTAATTTTTGGCAATGATATACGCTTAAAGATTATCCTTCACTTAATCCAGTCAACTAATGTCACCTTTAAGCTTCTCAGCTGCAGTTTTAAACACTCCTTCGGGCGATATGTCAAATATTATGGTTGAAGTTGGCCAATTGAGTCTGTATGGCCGTGTATCCATGCCATCAGTCAACATAACTACCTGTAATTAAGATGAGAAACCCGAACGAACTATGCGGTGAAGGAAAACAGCATAAATTTTAGTTAATAAAAAGAATAATGCAACATCCTCCAAACAAATCCCCAGAACAAACATCCTAATTACTTAATAATAACGAAAAATTTAGGAATATCAAATACTTTCATCATCGTAAGTAAGATGAAATCGAATTATTCTTATAAGTATATATGCAATCAGCAAGTACCTGCTTAAGTCCATCAATATGGCTCACTGTACGAAGCAACTTATCATCAATGAACTTGGTTGCAAGACAATAGGGGTGCAAGTCTTGACTCATATCATTGGGAATATTTAAAGGGACAAAGCACCCGGCATATGGATCTACAAACAGAGGTTCTGCACTAGCGGAGAAGTGATACTATGAGTTTCTTGAACTTATAAGCTACATGACATGGCACAGTGTAGCAGCACCTAATAGGTATAACTTTATTTTCGGCTTTAAAATATGTGATAATTAAATAACAGTAACGGAGAATATGTATAGACAGCCCATAAAATGCTAGCCTAGCAGGCTATCGTGATGCAAATATGAATGCAAGAGATGATTCCTGCTTAAACAAGGTATTAGGTTCAAGTGCTTGTGAATGCAAAAATCATTTTTGGGAGATACATGTGGTTTATCCAAAAAAATAAAAAATAAAAAAATGTGAATGCAAGATCACAAAACATGATTCAAGGTTCCGGGTATGGTCACAAAACTACAACCTCCCCCCCCCCCCCCCCCCCCCCCCCCCCCCCCCAAACGAACTAAAACCTTGTATGCATAATGTGGAAAAATATAATATTGAACAATGCATGCAGTGTTTAGCATTGAAAACTATCCAGGAAAAGGAAAGATTGAAACAAGAAAACTCAACGATATCCATACATTATTCAGCAGCACCATCCTTGAAATGCTTGATAAAATGTCTAAAAGAGATAGCATTACTTAAAAGAGTTTGGTTCGATGATGAAAGGGAGAGATGGGTTAATTTACCCGGTCGAAGAGTTTCCTGGTAACGAAGAGAAGCAGAAGCAGTGGCAGAAAGGAGTAATGGGTCATTGTCACCGTTGAGTTTCACAGCAGAAACAGAGAATCTTCTTCTGATAGAGGTGCCTATGAGTGGACCCATATGAATATAAGGAAGGGGGGGTGCTTGTGCAAAACCCATGAAGCATTCCAAAGGAGAAGGACTTAGAATATTTAGTTAAAGTTGTATCTTTATCGGTATTGGCCTGCTCCTCCTCATTGGTTTCTGCATGGGACAGTAACATATGATTCGCGCGGACGCGTGACACGACACGACACGCTGACACGTTAATTCTAAAAATTGTTATATTTGGATACGTTGGGACACGTTTTGATATTAAATAAATTTTTTAATATATATAATATAATTTACATTTTTTGGATAACATATAATTTATATTTACTTCATATAATAAACCATGAAAAATCATACAACCAATAAATATCTTGAATAATTTTATCTATGAACATTTTTCTCATGAGTGTGTTAAAGGTATTGATTATAGAACTTATAATATTATTTATAAAATAATTTTGATTATTCAATATAATTTAAAATATTTGTCATTTAAGATAATATATAATAAATAAGATGGCCTCTTAATTTTATTCCAAAACATAAATATCTTCAATTAAATTACTCATTATTAGAATATTAAAAAATATTATTTTATAAATATTTGTTATTAGTTTTTAACAAATGATAAAGTTATTGAAAGGCCAAACTATCCTGCTAAAAATAATGGTTGAGCCTAACTCTATTGTCATATTCTAATTAATCTTGTTTGTTCTAGTAACCGTGGTGGTAAAGGCTAGGCGCATCAAAATCAATAGGCTATGTGCTGTAGACAAAAAAAAACAGCTTTTGTAGCTGAGTAGTCATTTCCACCGTTTGACAAATTCAAATCTTATTTTTATCTTTTCACCATTTTCTTTATTACCCCTTTTCTCTTTTTTCCCGTATCTGGTTTTTATCATCTTCTAGCTTTGCTATTTCTCATGCATTTTTTCTTTTCACCATTTTTGCATCTTTTTTTCCCGTATCTGGTCACCAGCCATCAGAGCGTAGCAGACCCAGCCGTGAATGGCTTCGTTGGCGACGACGCTGAGCCAACCCGGCCAGCCAGCTGCCACATGTTCGTCTTGCATGTATTTGTTCAGGTCCCCCTACCTGAAGCTTAAGGCCTTGTAGGCAACAATGCCATTGGAGACTCACCGATTTCGCTCTAACTTTTCTCTTTGAATCAGTCTTCTTCTCCTCCTCCTACTCGTTCAAAAACCTTACATTTTTGCCCTTGGACCGTGTCGGACACGGTCAAAATCGCGTGTCCAGATAGTCAACGTGTCCGAAAAAGTTAAGTATGTGTCAAACGCGTGTCGGAGCGTGTCCGAACGTGTCGGTGTCCGACACGTGTCAGACACGCATTTTTTCTACAAAATGACGTGTCCGTGCTTTGTAGATTTGTAGATTCGCGCACACCAATTAATTGAGAAATTGAAGGGATATGTTTTTGTCAATAAGACATAAATTATCTCATGCAATAAAAATACAGATTCATTTTTTTTTCTCTTTTGTTAGCGAGTCTTATTCATCTTTCTTTTTTTGTGTGTTGCATGAGACAATTTATTTCTTGCGAAAAACATTTTCCTAAATTTAATATCTGAAAGGAACTCAAAGGAAGGATGATCAATTTAATATCTTAAAATGTTGGATACATATATAACATCATATTCACTTAATTGATTTATTATTGATCGATAACCATGCTAACAATATTTGATTAGTAATTATGAGAAAGCCACATCATCACCATTTGTGGCCTTCAAAACCAGCTCAATATGAAACGGTGGGATAGTTAGAGGATGAGATTGAGGAATAAGGGCTAGAGATTTATGTAATTGTCATATTTAATGTATAATTAAATTATATATAAAAAATAAAAAGTATTGACAAAATTTCCAAACAAAAATATTTTAAAATAATATTTTAATGATATTTAAGACTGTCTTTTAAATTATTTTTTATTTAAAATAATTAATTTATAAATTATGAAAATTGCACTTGGAGATATACAAAATGAAAAATGACATACACTTGTTTGTTATTACAGATAAATTAATAACATATGTATAATTTTATATAAACTTTTTATTTACGTTCATTTTTTTCTTACGATTTTCTCTTTATATTGTAGAAGAATTACTTTTTTATTTATTTTTCTATCTCTTTATTTTTTTTCTTTTCATCCACTTTCAAATGATGTGATCAAGTCAATCTGCGGACTATCAAGGAAGTTTAATTTCGGATGCCCAAGGTGGTCTACTTGTCCCATTAACAACGTCATTAGCAGCAGGCATAATTATTTGATGAGCTTGAATATATAAAGTATAATGATTAAAAATGTAATAAAAAAATTCAAAAACAATGAACACCTAAGCAACCACTAATATTTTAAGAAAAAATTTGTTTCTACTCTTACAAAGCAAAAATTATTTTTCTACCACACTCACGTATACACAAGTGAACGGGTATCATTATATCCTACTAAGTGTGAGTAGAAAAAAAATTCTGCAATAAAAGCAAAAATATTAAACCCTATTTCAAAAGTCAATATGAAAATAAAAAGTTTGTGGCACAATTTGTTTATTCATTCTTGATCGTGGTAGTTGATAAACTCATAGTTTATCATATTTTTAAAGACTAAAATCACTCCTATATCTAGTCAAAAGCACAAAAATTTAGAGTTATTTGGTTAAAAAACACGGAGTTTGAATTATTGACTTATGTGAATGATTTTTTCTTGTTTAAAGGACAATTGAATTGACTTGGAGCAATGGTTAAGCTTCAAGGATTACAACGATAAATGAGGAATAGTCATTTAGTGAAAATCTTCCTAAAGCTGTCTTTTAGCCAATTTTTCGTATCCAAGATGATGGATTTGAATCTCGTATTCTTCATAGAAGTTGTAGATCTCTCTTTTATCTTTCCAATGAGACTAAGATCATATAAATTGGATGAGTATAGATCAAGTCATGGCCAAAATACGAAACCATATTTTTACTATCAAAATAGCACATTTTAACGTCCTCCAGCCCGTTTAACGTCCAGTTGCGACCCAATTAAGACCCACTACGTGATTTTTTACCTAAAACAAGGATTCTTATGCCTATTTAAGCTATTCTTCATGAGTCTTTGACATCACTTGACACCGAAGGCGTAGTTTTTATCGAAGGAGCGAGTCTTTCATGCTTTTGAGAGCCACAGACAGGTTGGAGTTAGTATTACGCTAGAAATCTTAAAGATTCATCGCACCATCACATCAATGAAGTTTGGGGAAGCTTTCTTGTTTTCTTGTGTTCTTGATTTTACCATATTAGGCTAGATTTTCTTTGTAGTTAGGGCTTGATGAAACCTAATTGAATCTTTATGTTTTTGAATTAATCTTTCATGTAATTTTTTCTTTTTATATTGAATGAATGTGTCTTTGCTTAAGGTCTTCCATGAGTTGTTCTTGTAGATTGAACAATGATTCGTATATGACAATAAAGATGTTACTATATGAATTTGGTTTGACTTATTCATCATTAAATTGTATGACTCTAGGAATAGACATATGTATTGTGCCATTTTTATGATTCTTGATATTAATGCTTAAATACTTTTGGGAAACATCAAGAAATTAGGATTTTCTTAAGGGAGTAAAAAGTTAAGATGCTAAGGGATTGAGTTTTAACTAATTTAGAGAAATTTATGAGCAATATAAAAAGGGCAGTTAATTAAGATTTTAATTCAGAACATAAAGAAAAAATTGGAGGAAGTCGAATCCCTAATTACGTTTCTTGATTGATAAGTAATCCAAATTTTACCTTCTTGTTTTGTTATTTAGTTTGGTTTTTATACAATATTCATGATCAAATTTCATTCAACTCTCTTGATTGATTGTCCAACTTAAGCATAAATAGTGAACTAGTGATTGAAATTCTAATCCTCGTAGGAATAATCTCGTACTCAGTATACTTTATTACTTTTACGATAGTTGCACTTGCCAAAGTCACAACAAGTTTTTGGCGCCGTCCTCGAATCACAACAATAATGCAAGGGAGGAATCAAGGTAAGTGATTGTTCCCTCAAACTCATATAAATATTTGTTTTAAGTCTCATTCAAACTTAACAAAAAAGTAGTGTAGCATAAATTTATTCCCTCAATCTCAGTCTCCCAATTTTTGTTTTTATTATTTAGGCAACATATTTTTATTTACAACATTTTACAACTATATCTTAATCGTTGATTTTTGTCAATAAACGGTTATTATTTTCACAAATCAAACTTATTAATTAATATTTAATTCGCAATGAATGATACCTATTGATTGACGAAAATCAACGGTTAAGATATGATTGTAAAAGGTTATAAACAAAAATAGGTTGTAAGTATAACCTTCCCCTATTATTTATAATATATATTGGAGAATTCTTTAAATTCTACTATGTATATTCACTATATATGGTGTTGTGTTACGATGTTTGAGTTGTGTGACCTTTTGTCCGTGTTACAAAATTTTCTACCTCCGCCATTAATTTTTGATAGTTGAAACCAACAATTAAGAAATTGTATATGATTCTGATTGGAAAATTAATGAATATTTAATCATGTGTTTAATTTATTTAACTTAAAAAAACAGCTAGCAGGACCGGTCAAAAACTGGCTAATTCCATTCTATATGCTTAGATTTGTTTAAAGTATTATGTCATGTTTAAATTTATTTTTGAGTTTAAATTTTAATATTTTGAACTTGTAAATATTATATTTATTATTAGTTTCAATGTACTATTATATTATTTAAAATTAAATATATATTATTTTACTTTTTAATACTATATATAATATTAAAAATATTTAATTATCACTAATTAGGTGAAAGCTAGACTGCAACTTCACCAATAAATTACAAACATGTAATTTTACTGATTCAATTGCCACTAAATTTTTAAAAAGGAGTTTTCCAAAATAAAATAAAATTAAAAGGATTAGTTGAAACTTGAAACAGTCGGCCGTAAGTAATGGATGAAGACGAATAAATGTTTAAGGTTGAAAATAATAGTGTCGAAGTCGGGATTCTATTACTTTTCTGGTTAGAAAAAAATAATAAGATAAAGCTGATATTAAATTAGATGGTTATAGTATAGCCAGCCTCTGAAATCTTAATAAAATTAAGAGTAAATATCATTTTTAGTCCCTAACAAAAAATACGGTCCCTACTTTAGTTTTTTGCAAAAATAAATTAGTCAACAAATTCAAAGTGGATCTATTTAGTTGAAATCGTGGTACCTTACAAATTCAAAAAAGACTCATATTAGTCCCTCAAAAGGACTAAAACGGGTCCACCTTAAATTTGTTAGGGACTAACTGACTAATTTATTTTTGTAAGGGACTAAAGTGGAGACCGTGTTTTTTGTTAGTGATCAAAAAGGTATTTACTCTAAAATTAAATAGGAAAAATTTATTAACTCTTATTATCTCTTTTATTTAAAGCAATGATATTACAATAAATGTTTTTTTGGAAATTAATAAAAGTTTAACTTTGATATACTGTGATGTAAAAAACTTTGCACTGTATATATGTTATATAATGATGCGTTATCATATTAATTAAATTTTTGATAATTAAAGTATATATAATTAAACCTATGAACTAAAGTGACAATATATAATTTACAAAAAAAAAAAAAAAGTGACAATATATTATTAAATAATAATATTTTTTTTCACAAATCATACATACAGATTAATTAATACTTACAATTGTTTGCAGAATTGATAAGTGTATACTGTATAGGTAATTTTATTTGAATTTAACACAATGAATTAAAACTACTTAAACGAAATAGCATTATATACTCAACTAAAAATGAATAATTCCAGACACAGTAGAAAGTGTAGAGTTAATGTAGATGGGGCAGATGACAACTTTATATTATATATCTTGATTGATTGCGGTAAACGAGTGTCCTACTCTTGTAAGTTTTGCACCCTAATTAGATTTGGAATAGATGTTATAGCTTAGTAAAAGATGAATTTCAGATAAGCAGTTAACCTTCCGGTTTAAACAAGTTTTATTAAAGATAGCTACTATTCCACAGTGTCGTATTTCTATCTCACACGCACTTTTCTGCACCTTTTTTTTGAAAGGGAAAAAAAAAAAAATTAATGATTGAAATCAATTATTTTTTTCAAAAGAAATGGGAAACCATTGCTATCCAACACATGTATATCCGATTTCACGATGGATCTGTGCTTGCCTTTTAATTTCCCAGGGACGTAAAGTCAAACAACAATTACTTTGTTGTTCGGTCTAATTAAGAGATGTTCCTTTAGTTAAAATATAAGTAACAATTAAGAGACAAAATATTTGTTTACCCAAAAAAAAAAAATTATCATTTAAAAGAGATTTTTTTTATTTAAGTGTTATTTTTAAATAAAAAATTAAGAAAAGAAACAAATAAAAAGAATATGCCTTCTGAATTTCTTTGAGAGAAGACACAAATCATAAAGCACAATAATGAATAATTACGTAAAGGACCTGCTCTTAGTACAAACAATTATATCATCTTATGAGAGTTGTTGTGATAGGTTCACGCCGCTAAAACAAGAACGTGAACGGGTAGAGTGACGTGTAAAATCTATGACAATTGGCAAGACGCTTACACAATTAGTTAAGTCATCTTTCATATCAGATATATAGTGAAAGTGAATTTTGGGAAAGTAATGAACCGAGGAGAAAATTGACATACGTTCACGTGTGGTTACCAGTAATTTTTATATCTATCTCTTTCGTTATTGTTGTTAATGGATTATATTTAGATCCCATTTATTTAATATAAGTAAAAGAAGAGGTACGTAAAAAAACAAGAATTTGCATTAATTTAACGTGATGCAATTCATATGGAAAAACAAGAATTTGCATCTTTGACTCTAATGGCTGCACCACTGACGGAGGCAATGTGTTGAGGTGGTTAACAAGAAAAAGGTTTTCCATTTGGTGACATTTTGGATCTCTTACCTGTGAAATTCTAGAGAAAAATATGATCAGACGCATATTTATAGATTTTATTTATCAATCAAATATAAGTGAAACGTGTATAAGAAATGTGTGTTTTTAAGTTGCGCATCACTTCATGTGTAATTTGTGCAAATTCCAAAAGACATTTGTCACGTGTCGCATTCTGCAAGACATAGAGTGCTTACGTGACTTGAATGCGCATGGTTAGAGTTCCGTCTTGCATTGTGTTGATTTTTGCACAAGTCACACATGAAGATGATTGTAATTTAAACCTGCACACTTCTTATGTACGTTTCACTCGCATTAGATTAGTAAATAATTTGTAAAAGAATTATACCACCGAAATGTTTATATTTTTACATTATAAAGGTCAAAAAACCCACATTTATAGGGCCGAAAAAATTAAATCGTTATAATTATTTCAACGTAATATTAGTTGGTAAACAGAGTAAGACCATGGTGAGAATGCGCTAAGTAGGGTGTTTCCCAAACTTTATATTCAAATTTTTTGGATAGCTTCTTAAGTAAGTCCTGGACAACTTTAAAAAGCTCAAAGAGGATTTTTTTTCCCCCTTGGTGGTTGTGGTTAAAAAATTATAATCACACTCAAGGAAATTAGTTAAGGTTATTAGGTGGTGTTAGGTGATGAATGGGTTAAATGATATTCACTAGCATACAAGTAACTCATGTGGACTTATAACTGAATAATTTTTAGACTTTTTTAAGTTTTCGTTTTTTATGTACTCTAAATGACTTTTATTTTTTAAGTTTCCATGTGGTTAATTTGTAGAATCAAGCATCCAACGCTAACATACATTACATTCAAATTTTAAAGACTTAAAGGATATCAATTAAGTTCATTGTTGATTTTTTTTCTTAACCATACATAAATAATATATTTCTAGAGTTATTTTCAACTAAAAAAGTTATTTCATATCACTTTCTTTCTTTCTAAGGGACACTGTTCAGGTAGATACATTTTATAACAATGATAAATACAATTAGGGTTAGGTTATATTTATAAATTTTTTATTTACAAACTTTTACTAACTATATTGTGTATTATAGGTAATATATGCTCAGTAATACATTAAGTTAGAGTTTATTTGGGTGTAATGTGTCTCTTAATGTTATGTTTTTCAGTTTTAGTTTCTGATTTATATTAAGTTTGAGTCAGTTTATGAAATTTGTATTCCCTCTTCAAACATTGTGAGTTATATTTCTGCATCTTAATTTTTCTCTATCAGTGGTATCAGAGCCAGGTTGAGAGTTAAACACGTGAGGGAATTGAGTTGTGAAAAAAGAGTAAAGTGAAGAGTCATGGCCACAGATTCTAATTTTGTGCAAGCAGCCATTCCACGTTTCGATGGTCATTATGATCATTGGAGCATGTTGATGGAGAATTTCCTTCGATCCAAGGAATATTGGGATGTAGTTACCAATGGTGTTGTTGAACCAGCACTAGCAGAAGGAGCTCAGTTGACAGCAGCACAACGAGCAGCTCATGAAGCAGTAAAGTTGAAGGATTTGAAGGCGAAGAATTATCTCTTCCAGGCCATTGACCGTTCTATCTTGAAAACCATTCTTTCCAAAGAAACTTCCAAGGATATTTGGGACTCCATGAAAAAGAAGTATCAAGGCTCTGCAAGAGCAAAGAGGCAGCAACTTCAAGCTTTACGCTCGGAATTCGAAACACTTTGAATGAAGTCGGGAGAATCAATTGCAGATTATTTCTCTCGCGTGATGACCATTGTCAATAAAATGCGAATTCATGGAGGCAAGATAGAAGAAATAACTGTCATAGAAAAAATTCTTCGATCATTAACAGCAAAATTTAACTTTGTTGTTTGTGCTATAGAAGAATCTAAAGATATAGATGATTTGTCACTTGATGAATTGCAGAGTTCATTGGTGGTGCATGAACAGAAGTTCAAACAGGAAGACACAGATGAGCAAGCATTAAAGGCTTCTACCGATACTCGTTCCAACAATTTTCAAGGAAGAGGCAGAGGTAGAGACAGAGGCAGAGGCAGAGGAAGGTCCACTAATTTCAGAGCCAATAATGATCAATTTCAAGGCAGAGGCAGAGGAGGAGCCCCTGATAAATCCAAGGTAGAATGTTTCAGGTGTCATAAATTTGGTCATTATCAATCTGAATGTTATACTAAGCTGCCAAATAGCAAAGAAAAAGAAGAAAGTTCAAACTTTGCAGAAAAGGAGGAAGGTGAAACCTTATTGATGGTTGCTAAAGATGAAAAGCAAATTGAGCCAGATGTTTGGTATGTGGATACTGGCTGTAGCAACCACATGAGTGGTAGTAAGTCTTCTTTCTCTCATCTGAATGAAAATTTTCAATCTACTGTGAGTTTTGGTGATCATTCTACTGTGAAAGTAATGGAAAAAGGTGACATTAAAATAAAAACCAAGAATGGTTTTGTGGAAACAATATCTAATGTATTGTATGTTCCTGATTTGAAAAGTAATTTATTGAGTGCTGGCCAATTACAAGAAAAGGGTTATGTGATCACTATTAAAAATGGTGTTTGTGAAATATATGATTCTGTTAGAGGTGCTATTGTTGTTATTCAGATGAGTTCAAACAGATTGTTTCCATTAAAGATTGAAGGAATCCAATCTAGTTTAATGGCTGAAATGAAAGATCCTTCTTGGTTGTGGCATTTTCGCTATGGCCATTTGAGCTTTGGTGGGTTGAAGACGCTCCAACAGAAAAATATGGTGACAGGCCTCCCTCAAATCACAATTCCTCATTCCTTAGTATGTGAAGAATGTGTTGTTAGCAAACAACATCGTTCTGAATTTGCAAAAGGGAACTCATGGAGAGCAAAGGGAATTTTGCAATTGGTGCATTCAGACATTTGTGGTCCAATAAATCCAATTTCTAATGGAGGTAAAAAATATTTAATTACCTTCATTGATGATTTTTCTAGAAAAACGTGGGTTTATTTTTTACAGGAAAAGTCAGAAGTTTTCTCTACATTTAAAAATTTCAAAGCTCGTGTGGAGAATGAGACAGGAAGGATGATTCAGACACTTCGCACAGATCGTGGTGGTGAATATTGCTCAAAAGAATTTGAAACTTTTTGTGAAGAACATGGCATCCGAAAAGAGCTTACAACTGCGTATACACCACAACAAAATGGTGTATCAGAGAGGAAGAATAGAACCATCCTCAACATGGTTAGAAGCTTGTTGGTAAGAGGAAGAGTTCCAAAGACGTTTTGGCCAGAAGCAGTAAACTGGTGCATTCATGTCTTGAACAGAAGTCCAACCTTTGCAGTTCGAAATATGACGCCAGAAGAGGCTTGGAGTGGGAGAAAACCAAATGTGGATCACTTTAGAATTTTTGGATGCATTGCATATGCTCATGTCCCGGAACAGAAAAGAAAAAAACTTGATGACAAGGCTGAAAAATGTGTCTTTCTAGGTGTAAGTGATACATCTAAAGCATATAAATTATTTAATCCACTGACGAAAAAAATTGTGGTTAGCAGGGATGTTGTTTTTGACGAAGAAAACACTTGGGATTGGAATATGCAGCAGCCTACCGAAGTTCTTTGTGATATTGATTCTGAACAAGAGCAAATTTCAGCATCTAGTATGCCTGAAAATTCGTCCATTGCAACTTCTTCAGCTAGTCAATCCTCACCAACAGTAGTTGGAGTTAACGAAGAAGAAACTCAATCTCTTCGTCGTGTTAGAAGAAGGCCTACTTGGATGGAAGATTATGAGGTAACTGGAATTGAAGATCCAATTACTCACTTTGCTTTGTTTTCAGAATGTGATCCCGTGACTTTTGAGAGTGCTGTCAAAGAAGAAAAATGGCGAAAAGCAATGGATGCTGAAATTGATGCAATTGAGAGGAATGATACTTGGGAGTTAACTGATCTTCCAAATGGACACAAAATCATTGGTGTGAAGTGGGTGTTTAAAACAAAGTTAAAGGAAAATGGTGAAATTGACAAGCACAAAGCACGCTTGGTTGTCAAGGGGTACAAGCAACAATATGGGATTGATTATACAGAAGTTTTTTCTCCTGTTGCGAGACATGATACAATCAGGTTGGTGGTTGCATTGGCTGCACAAAATTCTTGGCCTATTTACCAGCTAGATGTCAAATCGGCATTCTTGCATGGGTACTTAGAGGAACAAATATTTATTGAACAACCCCCTGGTTATGAGAAAGTTGGAAATGAGCATAAAGTTTACAAATTGAAAAAGGCACTTTATGGACTAAAACAAGCCCCTCGAGCTTGGTATAGTCGCATTGAGTCTTATTTTCTTAAGGCTGGTTTTATAAAGTGTCCTTATGAACATACACTCTTTGTTAAGATTGGTGATGAAGGAAAAATGCTTATTGTTTGATTATATGTAGATGATCTTATATTCACTGGAAATTGTGATGTTATGTTTGAAGAATTTAAAAAGTCTATGATGAATGAGTTTGAAATGACTGATCTTGGTATGATGCATTACTTTCTTGGCATAAGTGTAGCACAATCAAGTGATGAAATTTTTATTTCTCAAAATAAATATGTGGAAGATATTCTAGACAGGTTTCAGATGAAGGATTGTAATCCTGTGCACACTCCAGTTGAATGTGGCTTGAAGTTACATAAAGATCATGGAGGAAAGAAGGTTGACAGCACCTTCTACAAACAAATTGTGGGAAGTTTGATGTATCTCACTGCAACAAGACCAGACATAATGTATTCTGTGAGTTTAATTAGCAGGTATATGGAAAATCCTACAGAAATACATTTGTTGGCTGCCAAGAGAATCCTTCGCTACTTGCAAGGAACAAGAACTTTCAGGATATTTTACAAGAAGGGTGTAAAATCTGATTTAGTGGGATTTACTGACAGTGATTATGCAGGAGATCAAGATGACAGGAAGAGCACATCAGGTTATGTTTTTATGATTGGTACAGGTGCTATTTCTTGGGCATCGAAGAAGCAACCAATTGTCACTTTATCAAGCACAGAAGCTGAATTTGTTGCTGCTACAGCTTGTGCATGCCAAGCCATTTGGCTAAGGAGAATTCTTGAAGAACTTCACTTCAAGCAAGAAGGAGCAACTTTAATTTATTGTGACAATAATTCTGCAATTAAATTGTCAAAGAATCCAATTTTACATGGGAGAAGCAAGCATATAGATGTGAAGTATCATTTCTTAAGGGATCTTACAAAGGCTGATATAATTGATCTTATTTTTTGTAGAAGTGAGGATCAAGTTGCTGATTTGTTTACGAAGCCTCTCAAATATGTTGAGTTTCAAAAGCTCAGGGGATTACTTGGCATGTGTTCCATGGAGAAAGTCAAAGGATTTGGAGTAAACTGAATTTTTCAAGAACATCACTTTAAGGGAGGGAATGTTAGAGTCTCTTTGTTTTTTGTCCGTTAGAAAATTCAATGGTCTTTTAAGTTTGATGTAACGGCCATGTGCTGCACTAAAGTTGTTTGACGAGTCTTAACGGTATCATAATGGGTCAGTTTTGGGTAGTATAATGAGTCATTAAGTTAGAGTTTATTTGGGTGTAATGTGTCTCTTAATGTTATGTTTTTCAGTTTTAGTTTCTGATTTATATTAAGTTTGAGTCAGTTTATGAAATTTGTATTCCCTCTTCAAACATTGTGAGTTATATTTCTGCATCTTAATTTTTCTCTATCACCCTTAATATATATTATAATTTGTAAAAATTTATAAATAAAATATTTGTAAATATAACCCCCATTCATACAACTATACATATTCATATAAAGTTTAGTTCTCCAAATGAGTTAGCATATGAATCAATAAAATTAAAATTTGAGCCAGTCCAAAAGCATCGATATATCCTACGTACTCGACCTTATGCTTTTTCTGTACCCATATTACACTCTCTCACGAGAAATCCATTAATATTATGCAACTACCATTTCAATTAAACAATTCAGCAATATCATCCATTTCTTTTCGGGTACATTACTCAATGCAAAAGCATGGCCATCCACTCTTGGTCTAGATTATATTTTCTAATAGATCACTAGTAGAGTTTACTTATTCTGAATATATTATGCCAAACTATAAACAAAATTTTATTATAATTATCACCATATTAATGCTGAGTCCTAGATATTCAAACAGATGTATATTATGAGAATTGGATAATAGTTATACAAAGTATTTAACAAATTGTATATAATTTAAATAATTCTGATTGAAATATACTTCTGATGGGCTGAGTATTCAATGCGAAATTGGATTTCGTAAGTAAGATTTGTTTACAAATTTTGCATATATATATATATATATATGTGTGTACATCTTTGCTTTGGAGAAGATTAGGAGAAAATATTATTTGACGGTGAGCGTGTATGTGTGCATATCCACAAATTAATAATGAAACTTGGAACTAAGACTTGGTACGACGAGGGATGTGACAAGGGGAGGGTGCACTGAGGCAATATACTTATGAACGACAACAAACTAGCCTTCATTAACTATTCCATGTCATTCCCTGAGATACGGAATGGCCTCATTCAATTCAACGCTCACCTTTAGTCCTTACCTCATTACTCTCCATCTTTTTATTTTTTAGTCTCAAAGAAAAAGAAATTATGTGAGTAAACAATCAAATTCTTATATATAAAATAAGGATTTGAACACTCTAAAATGATAGATGTATGTTGGATGAGAAAACATAAAATTATAACTGTTAATTAAAAAATTAATAATTTTATAATTTAAAACACATGTATACATATTTTATTATAATTTTTAACAGGTGATTTTTTAATTTATAATTATATATCCAAAAAAATTTCCACACGCTCCATTACTCCACGTGTCCACCTTCTAGATTAGTCAAATTCATTTAAAAGTAAATACCCTTTTTAGTCCTGAGCAAATTTCACAAAACCCGTTTTAGTCCCTAGCATATAAAAAGGTCCATCGAGGTCCCTAAGAAATTCGAAATGAACTCATTTAGTTGAAATTGAAGTCCCTCACAAATTCAAAAAAGACCCATATTATGGGTCCATTTTGAATTTCTTAGGGACACGATGGACCTTATTATTTGCTAGGGACTAAAACGGGCTTCGTGAAATTTAGTGAGGACCAAAAAGATATTTACTCTTTGTTTAATTAAAAAAACACCCTCACCGTCTCTATCTAAAAGGACAGAATTCACCCTCTTCTCTCCTCCCATTCTCAGTTAAAGCTGTTTTCGTTCTCCCCTGTCGCTCTCTTTTATGTTCTTTCCACTTATTTAACAACTTTTTCATCATCAGGTTCACGTACATTAGACTTCTTTAGCCTTTGAACTAGAGGAGGTGCCCTTTGTAGATCCGTCACTTGGTGAACGGTTTTTGTTTTTCATTTGTTCAACATTCGATCATTTGACTCTCATCGGATTATTTATTTGGCTGCTTTTATATCATGGATTTGGAATATGAATATCAAGAAGTAAATCCTCCCTAGCTCTTTCTTTCACACAGTACTCGATTCTTCTTTTGTGTCGCGGTTATGTTAATTTTAATGTGGAGATTGTTTTATACGTAACATCAGGAATACAGGAGGAACTCAAGGGGCGTGCAACTCTTCACATGCAAATGGTTGCCTTTCTCTTCTCCAAAGGCCCTGGTTTTTCTTTGCCATGGTTCACTCTCTTTTTTCCCTGGCCCCTCTATCTCTCTCATTATTCGTCTCCCTCTCTCTCTTAGTAGGTGTCGTTTTACGTCGGCTTCATTAATTATTTTTGCAGGTTATGGCATGGAATGCAGTCGCTTCATGAGAGGTAATAAATGTTCTTCGATGACTTCTTTTCCTTCCTTTTCCATTCCTCACCTCCCAATTTGTGTTATTGTTAGAGTCAGTTTAAAGAAGATTGAGATAACAAATTCATGCATAAAATATAATGCAAAATACTCACGTTTTAAGTTGAAAACTTAAATTTTGTGTGAAAACAAGGATTTATGTTTTACTAGAAATAATTGCGTTTACCAACAAAGAAGCCTAGCACCCTTGGTAGATAGTTGGGTTCTTTAGTTATGTTGATAGGGATTTAATCTTTCGCCGTATGTATGAAAAAACTTTGTTGGGAGAAATTTATTCACTTAATATGATCTTTCATCTCGAAAGAATTAATCTTCAACTGTCAAGCTGAAAGATATTTTGAGAAGTCAAAAAAAAAAATAATACTTGTGTTTAAAGCCACTGGGTTTGGTATTCTGGGAAACCAAAAAAAAGAAATACTTGCATTTAAAGTCACTAAATTTGGTTGAATAGTAAGGGATTTGAGTAATTTGTATTACACTATGTGTTCAATTTTCACTATTATATATATAAAAAAAAAAAAATACTCGCGTTTAAACACCATATTAACATATGAGCGAAAATAATTCATCTTTAAGGAATATAATTTTATTAAAAAAAAATTGTATAATTACATGAAACATTATCTAACTGATAGTTAAATTAACATCAAGTTAAATCTTTAAGATTTGAACGTGATAATTATATATTTTTTTATTTAATTATTTGTCATCTTCTCGTAGGTGGTTAAACCTCCAATGAAAATAATTACATGAACACTTATTCCTTAATGGTTGAACCTCTAGTTCAAAAAAAAATTCATAGAAAATTATTCCTTTATTTATTTTATTTTTCTGACCAAAGTTTATTGATTTATTGTATCTCACTCTAGTAATGGGAAATCACAATATACCTAATAAACTAGAATAGAGCTAACCCATAAAGATGCCAAATGCCAATCTTGCACCCGTACGTCGATTAGGTGACCAATTTATATTTGAGAAAAAAATTTGTTGACAAAAATTGTGTGTCAGGCGGGCCCTGTTGACACTTGGTCAAATCTTTCCGAAAATGAACCTGTGAAATTGGAATAAACTTTGGTACCGTTGTATCAAAGATTTAGTATATCTCACCAATGAAAATATTACATGTCAGTTAAATTTTTTTTTTCTGTCAATTTTTTTTCTCTGATGTATAATGTTCTCATTGATGGAATGCACTGAATCTAGGTACAACAGTAGTACCAAAGATTTATTCTTGAAATTGAGATCCATAACAAGTTGGTTGGTAAACCATCCAATTTGTCATATAATAATCCAACTGCCCTTCGCCACGTAAGGGTACAGTTGAACCAACAATAACGATGGTATTGGTTCATTTCATGCAACAAAGATATAGTAGTACTAGTAGTGGTGTGATCCAACCAGATCTTACAGCACTCCATAAAAAGAATAGGTAGCTTTGTTTATCTAAAAATTAAAAGAAACTTTTTTAAATTCAAACAAAGCATTAAGAAGCGTGGATCCACCACAAAAAGTGACGTACTGAAAAAATTTATTGCAATTTTATCTGAGCAGAGGAGGCCATACTAGACATGGCGTGGGGGAAGATTTTTTCATGGTGGTGACTGGTACTGGTCACATTATTATATCTTTCCTTTCAATTTTTCCCCCCTCAGTTGGAGTGGACAACTCTTTGTCCTTCATAGGCCCATTTTGGTTTGGCAGCCTCAAAAATAGAACATTAGATTAACCACCCCGACCTAACCCCCCAAAGTGATGATGATAATATATAATAATTAGAATGATGCATAACTAATATGGGCAAGCATTAGAGCTAAAATTAATAGTACAGAAATTGCTATGTGAACTTTTGTATGATTTGTTGCTTTGGTTGCATGGTGTCTGTAGAATGTGGAGTAAGGCTAGCGTGTGCCGGATATGCTGTGTATGGTGTCGATTATGAAGGGCATGGACTTTCTGAAGGTGCCCGATGTTACATAAAGAAGTTTGATAACATTATTAACGATTGTTATGACTTTTTCAAGTCGGTCAGTGGTAGGGATTCAAATTATTGACTTTATTTGCATTACTCTCAGTGTTGAAAGTTGAGACATTATGGGGAGTGCTTTTATGATTGATTCATTTGCGTATTTCAGTGCTCCAAGAGTACAAGGGAAAAGCTAGGTTCTTGTATGGAGAGTCAATGGGAGGGGCAGTGGCCCTACTTTTGCATAAAAAGGACCCTTCTTTCTGGGACGGTGCAGTTCTCGTCGCGCCCATGTGTAAGGTAGGTATGATTCGGAAATTATGAATGTCTTTTGCGCGGACATTCATTCAGCTCAGAAAAAATAATATTTTACGAAAAATTTCCAAATAAAAATATTAAGTTTAGGTAAATTAATTATTCAATTGATTATTAGTATACAAATATGTAATTCATAAGCAGCTACTTATTAACTTCATTAATTGAGTAGCTATAATTTTTTTCCTACATAAAAATTGTAACATGCATGTGGCTGGAATATGCAAATTAATATCCAAACAATGAGGCAGATATCAGAGAAGGTGAAACCACACCCGGTGGTCATCAACATATTGACTAAAGTGGAAGATATTATACCAAAATGGAAGATAGTTCCCACAAAGGATGTCATCAATTCAGCCTTCAAAGACCCTGCCAAACGAGAAAGGGTGAGGCTTAATTTCCTCTTTTCTCAATATTTATAATTTTCTCAAGTTTAAATAAACTGTAATTAATTAAGGCTTACTTAAATGACTTAAAAATCTTGCCTTGATTGATGTGCCTCTTCCTTTGACGGTGGTTGCAGATAAGGAAAAACAAGTTGATATACCAGGACAAGCCCAGGTTAAAAACAGCATTAGAAATGTTGAGAATCAGCATGAGCCTTGAAGACGGCTTATATAAGGTTATCTGCCAGTTTATTTTTATATTTGAATTTAATTCGTAATCTACTTACCCTTTTTATTTTTGCCAAAATATCAAATTAACACTTCTTAAATATACTTATTGTAACCAATTTGTTCGCGGTCCATTGGCTGAGTTTTGAGCAGGTGACCCTGCCGTTTTTTGTATTACACGGAGAAGCAGATACAGTGACTGACCCAGAAGTAAGCAGGGCATTATACGAGCGAGCCAGTAGCAAAGATAAGACCATAAAATTGTACCCTGGAATGTGGCATGGTTTAACATCTGGGGAACCTGATGAGAACATTGAACATGTATTTGCAGACATCATAACATGGCTAGACAAGCACGCCAGCAATGCTGCTAATGAGTCTCTGCAACCAATTCAGAAGTTGACAACAGCTGCATCGCCAGTAAAGATTTTACATCGAACACACGGGAGAAGAAGCTACCTTTGCGGATTGAAAGTACACTGCTTGCGATCCCACTCAGAAATTTAGATTGTAATCCCACTCTGGTAGGGACTCTGAGAATGTGACCATATGTAGTTATATATATAATGTTTTCTGAGAGTATATCAATAATAAAATTGAGGGCGGGCATTATGTTAATACATGAAGAGGTGGTGTGAGACGTAGATAGATTAATAATCACGAGCGTGTGGATAATGATAGAACAAATTCCAATTTGCATTTTCTAAGAAAACTACAATAATGGAACCCCGCTAACTGTTATCTGGCTATGAAGTGCAAACTACAATCCTTTCCCTTTCCCACTCTCAGGGACATGATAGAACAAATTCCAATTTGCATTTTCTAAGAAAAGCATTAGGCTGTGGTTGCACCTTCCTTGTGGTCACCAAAAATGCGTTGTCGGAAGTCAGAAACCATTAAAGGGAGTCCCTTGCGTAGGTCCACCTTGGTTTCCCACCCAAGTAGCTCCTTAGCCCTACTAATATCAGGCTTTCTCTTGTGTGGGTCATCTTCTGTGTTGGGCCTGTATTCTATCTTAGCATCTGGATCTATTGTTTCTTGCACCACCTGCAACAGTTTCACCAGGCCAGCTTATTTTAGTGTATATCAATAATTCAATATACAATATAGAATAAAATTACTTTTGGATCCTTAACAAAAAAAAACAGTCTCCACTTTCTTTCTTTTCAAAAAAAATAAATCAATCAATTTTTAGTTCTTCTACAATTCTATTTTTTTGAAGTAAGAAATTTAATAAAGATTCAATTTAGTCCATAAAAAAAGACTTAATATGAGTACTTTTTTTGTAAAAGATGAAAATAAGAACCGTATTTTTTGTTAGGGACAACAAGTTTTTACTCCACAATATATCATTCAGAAATCGTTAAACCTATCGAGTCCACTGACAAGAAAAATAACCCTTTCTTCCCAACTGGCATTATTCATTTATATTTACCCATAACTATTTATGATAGTCCCTAATTCTTTGCGGATTGAGACGTTGAGTAGAGCCATTTTTTTGGCACAGCAATTTATAAAATTTTAATTGTATAAACAACTAATTCAACCGAAAAGTTTAAGCATGCTCCCTCACAATAGAGTTCACTGAGTTTGAAAGATGGATGATGCACCGAATGGGAGCAGCGAAGATCGAACCGGGACATCGAGACTATGATACCATGTAAAAAACCAATTCAATCAAAAAAAAATTCAAGTTGTTGGCTGAGACTATATTAATGGTTTTATATATCTCTTGCGTGAGATAGTGTGTTAGAAAATAAAATAAACCATTAAAATGCCTTTATCCAACACCTTAAAATTTGGGTTGAGATAGTTCTTAACATGGTATCAAAGAATTCGATCTTCACTACCCTACTTTCTAGTGAAACTAAAATAAATACAAGGTAAATAAAAAATTGAAACTCTGTAATATCTACAATTCAAGCCCAAAAAAGAGAGAGGAAGAATTTGAAAATTTTCACAAAACTCTCTAAAACCCTTCTTGTTCTTAAAATTAAAATTTTCTTAATTTGAGAGATTTAAACTCTCAAATAATGGGAGAGAATACGCTCCATTTTCTTTCCCTCTTCTCCTCTCCCTTCTTTTCTTCTTCCCTCCAAACTCGCAAAGAAAACTTTAAAGTTTTGGGTTGAAATAATTATTTAAAAAATGAATAAATAGTCGGCCTAACAAGACAAGTTGCACAATCTACTCCTGGTTTTTACTTGTTCAGTGAATAAGAACGAGATACATGAATAAACTGGTGTCCCGTGAAGATGACTTTTGGGTTTATTGGCGTAATGCGAATGATTATAAGTAGTTTTACCCTCCCTCGTTGTCTTTGCAATTTAACGTGCCAAATTTCTCTCAGGTATTATTATAAGCCTATCTTAAAAATATAAAAGGTTCCTTCAACCAACGGCATACTTAACATCAATAATATTTTTATCCTAAATTGATTGGTGTTGGTAGTGGATGAACAAGAATAAAATAAAATAAAATAAATTAAAACAGAGAAATAAATAAATAAAAATTAAAAAAAAACATATGAAAAAAAGAGAATAAAAATATAGTGAATGTAAAATAAATAAGACAGAAAAATAAATAAAAAGAAATAGTTTAAATAAAATAAAATAAAAAAGAAAGTAAATAAAAAATAGATTAATAAAAGGGGAAAAAATTCCTTCACTTAAAAAAAATAGTAAAGCTTATAAGAGCACAAAAACCCACTTTACCTTGGCAAGTTCAAGCATGGTGAATTCACCCGGATTTCCAAGATTGAAAGGTTCCACATGTTCTCCTTTCATGAGGCGTATCAGACCCTCTACCTGTACCAACATAAACACCGCATTAATCCAACATAGAGCAGCATATGGACTCAGAGCGAATAATCCAAGCAAGTTTACTCCCAGCAATTTCACCGCGTACTGATCTAGGCCTTAATCTAAAGATCACAACCGTGGAATGATCCAGGCCTTAATCTAAAAGTTCACGATGATATTTGATTATTTGCAATAAACGTGTTACTTATGAGCTTCGTGCATTTATCTTAAAAGCGAGGTTGCCACTTTTATTTATTTATGCTTCATTCTCCATTGTTTGCAAAGTGGAGTTTTTATTGTCTAGAGAGCAGGTATAAAGTAATGGCCCACCTGGGCCTGCAGAACTGCTTCCATCACATGCCAATGCTTCAAAGTTAAATGAGCCACTAACACCATCCGACATGACTCGACTATGGGCAATGGAGTCATTTAGACACACGACAGAGCCTTTGCAAAGAGCTTATATACTAAAAGAATTGAAAAGACCCGTTGCAGGAAGCCAGGAATGATTTGTTACATATGCAGTATGCACATGGGGAAAGTTCACATGTTTTTGGCTTGAAACTAAAAGAAGCCAAGCTGCTTCTAATCCAAATTGCCATCCGAAACAAGTAGCATATATGAAATTGGAATTTAGATTTGATTAGAGAAAACTTATTACCCATTTAGCTTATTATTAATTTTTCTACTATGCAAGTACACAAGAGAGAGAGAAGTACAATCACTTACCAAATCAGATACATATTGGAAACTCCTTGTCTGCTTCCCATCCCCATAAACGGTCAAAGGCTCCTTTCTTAGTGCCTGCATTAACGCCATAATCAGTGACACTTAACGAAGAAAGCCACAATGCATTCCTTTCTGTAAACAAGGTACGTATATTATGTAATCTATCCAAACTATACTTTAAAATTAGAAGACTCACCTGAGCAACGAAGTTACTAACAACACGACCATCATCTAAGCACATTCGGGGCCCGTAGGTGTTAAAGATTTTTTGTGTTTATTTTTTTGTTGGTTTTATGCCCAAGTTGAGAAATAATAACGTAAAACTTATTATCATATTTTTTGTGTTTATTTTTTTGCTTGTAATAGAGTTAGAAAAAATGAATGGATAGAGGGAATTGATTTTTCTCTCTCTTTTTGTGTTGTAAATAAGATTTTGTGAGTTGGATTAATAGGTAAAGTTTTTTTTTTAGAGATTTATGTTGTATCGGTAATTAAACAATGAAAGAGAGTAGAATTTGTTTTCTTATTCTAACAAATCAAGCACATCCTAAATCTAACAAAACTTTTTTTTTTCAATCTCGAGGAGAAAATGGTCTCAAACCAGCCATGAAACCACAAGTTTTACTGTACATGTTTTGATTTAGCTAATTTTGTATAAGAAACAAATTATGACACAACTGATAAATAAATTTGGCATCATATTTTAATTCAAGATCTTAAATTATTATATTAATGGGTCCTCTTCCTTATATAATCCTTAATTAATTATTTTTTAATGGACATGAGACTTAATTATTAATCACTTACCTTTGAATTTTTAACACTTTATTGTTGAAGGCGTATAATGATACTTACAAATAACATATCAATGAATGTTTGAGGTTGCTTTGTGACATAGCAGATCTATAAGTCGATGAGGCATGGTAAGTATTATGTTAAATGAGTTGTAACATAATACTCGCGAGCCAATTTGAAAAAAAAAAGGTTGACCTGCTTTTTATTTTATTTTTTTAACTAGCTCTTTTGCCTATAATATTTTTTTTTAAAAAAATCTCAAGCTAAATGCTAAAATGATGGCTTAAATGCTCAAATAAGGTCCAAAATCTTAAACAACAAAAAAGTATTAGAAAACAAAATTAAAAACATAGCGGGCCCATTTCGCTAAACTTGCTAACCAACACGGACCAAGCCTGAGTTAGCAGTTTAAAGCCCATTTAAATTTGTGAAGGCAACCCATTTCTGATCTATAAACGTTAGTGAGCCATTCAAATGATTTGCCCAATTTCTATTTCAGAATATAGTCAAATTCAGTAAAGACTAAAGAGGATGGCAGCTAACCCAAGGTGTAGCTCAGTTGGTAGTGGACTGAGCTCCAAGTATTTGGGTTTGTGTGTCTACAGGGCATGGAGTTCGAATTAATGGAGTTGCATTTTGGGGTCAGCAGATAAATTTATGTGTGTGCAAAATAATCAAAAATTTGGGTCGAACCATGAACCGAACCAAACCGTCCCATAAAATAACTGGTTTTTAAAAACTAGTTCATGAACCGAACCGAACCGAACAATTTTCAAACCAAACCAAATTAATTTTTATAACTTTATTTTTTTTCTTTTCAAAAGAGGGTCGACCTGAACCGGTTTCGAACCACTTCCGAACAGAACCAGTTTTGAACCGAACCGAACCACTTTCAAACCGAACCATTTAAACCAATTCGGTTCGATTTTTCAAAAAATCCGGTTCGGTTCAACCCATGCACATCCCTAAATATTGTAACTATTAATTTTAATAAATTCGGTTCGGTTCAATCCGATATCGGGAAGGATATTGTAACAATTAATCAAGTAGTGTTACTATCAATATTACTACCAATTAATTTTATCGTTAGATCGATTATGTGGATCAAACGGTTATATTTATTTTCATCTTTGTATGGTTATGATCCCTCATATTTAAATTAAAAACTTTAAATATAGAGGATCATAACCATACAAAGATGAAAATAAATATGAAATTGATTGGTAGTAACAATACTTGGTTGTTACAATATCCTATTTTTTAATGCATTTAAAATTTTCTTTAATTTTTTTTTCATGAAAGTCACTAAATGTGCAGACATAAATTACGTCTTCTGGATCCGCCACTGATCTCATCCCGAAAGAACGAGGATACCTTGGATTTATTAAAAAAAAGAGAGAGAGATGATGGCAGCTAGTGAGGGATATAAAATAGTACTTATAGAAAAAATACAATAAACAAACAGCGAGGCAAATCTCTATAGGTTATAAAATTATCTAAGAACGATAAAAATATCTATAAACGTTAAATAAGTTTTTTTTTGTAAGGTAGCTCCTGCAAGCATACAAAATTGTAAATGTTTGAGTGATCTCCCTATTGAGTAGACTTAATGGGAAATTAGATTAACTTATTTTTGTAAAACAATTATTTATCATGATTTTTAAGAGTTTTTTTTTCATTTTTTTTTTAAAAAATTAAGAGATTTTTTTAAGCTTTGAAATAAAGTTCTTTTATAATATTTTTTTAAAACTTTATTTCAGAAGCCTCAACTTTAGCATTTAAGCTCTTAGAACTAAAGACGTACGTACTCGTCTCACTAACAAAATAGAACTAAAGAAATAAAAGAACTTTAACTAGGGGATAGCTTTTAGGATTGCATGTCATATTTACAAAGAGGAAGCAGCATCCAATCCATAGTGCAAGTTGAACCAAACTCAATATCCAGACATATCTCATCTCATCCTAGCTAGGCTTTCTTTATTTCTTCTCTCTGTCACATTTCCAGGACGATTTAAAAGAAACAAGTATACATATATCTTAGAAATAAAGCCACTATTATAGAGTATCTATAGGACACCTGTTCACAACTTATTTCTATATCCTTAATTTAGAGAGAATTTCTGTTACCCATTTCAGAACTTCTATGGATCAGTGATGCTTCCAATACCTGTAGTGGCAAGTTTGTTGACGAGAGCTAGAGCGTTACTTGTTATGTAAGACACATTCTGAACCCGATTTTGGAGCAATTTGATTTGCCTTTGAGTTTTGCCTTGAAACCCGTCAAGGCAAGTATCTTCGTCAGTGAGTGCTGCACTTATCCATGTATTGAGGTCCCCCATTTGGGTACTAAATGTGCTTTTGCTCAGCCTCCTCAGAACACCCAGTGATCTGTGAAGTTCATCAAGAGCATCGCCAAAAGTCTCAACACAATCTGAAAGGGCAACTCTGTTTCTTCCTTTCATGCTTCCGTTCCTCTTCAATTTTGTCACATATGTTAGAACATTCTTAACCTCGCCAATTGTCACTGACACTCCAGCACGTGCCCACTTGCTGGGGCTTCTTCCCGCAGTGTTAGAGAAATGTGCTAGAGAGTGTATACAAAGGTCTTGATACCTTGTTACACTGCAAGCATCTCTAACATTATCGTTCCCTTTTGCAAATACCATTTGGCCAGTATTTGTTAGGAATGAAAGAAACAACGCAAGCAGCAACATAAGGCGTGCTATAATGATCATTTTATAGAATGTCAATGAAGAAAAGAAAAAAAAATAGTGATGCTAGTTTGGTACAAACTGTATTAAGAACAGAAGGGAAGAGTCAGGCATGAATATATAGTTCTTGTTCTAGTGGAACTAGAGAGCTGTGAGATTAGCTTTGAAAGTTGGCACTTTAAAAGCAGCATGTTACGTCTCACTTTATGGATCTTTTTCTGGAGGGATCTGTTGCATAGGCAAGAGGCTAGTGAATGCAATTAAGAAAAGGGTGTGGGTGGTGAACTGAAATAGGTGGGAAAAGTCAAAAACATGATGAATGGAAAGTGCGTTTCTCACTTGTCTTGATAAGTATAACTCAATAAGATACTCCATTTTTAAATAATTTCCACGAGTCCTTCCCTCATTTGAAAAATTAAAAACCCTTTGGCTAAGTAGTTGCTTCCAATATTGATATTACTTCTTCTACCCAACAAGGGAAATTTGTCATGTTGCCGTTAGTTGTACTTTATGTCTAATTTCTATTTCATGTCAATGTCCAAAGAAGATAATGAAAATTAAACGATCTCGTGAGTAAGAAGAAGACAAGTAGGTGAATGGGATCTTAATCTGTTTGAAAATGCCTCATGTTGGGTTTGATTACATGAGGTCTCTGTCGTTCTTCCCTCTCTCAGACAAATGAAAAAGATGAGAGACGAAATTGATTGTTATGTGCATAACTAAAAAACCAAAAACTAGATTCTATGATTAGGCCATTGGGACATTATACAAGTTGTAATGTGGTTTAATTTGTGTGTAACTAGTTTACCCTCTCCTAAATTTCAAGGGTATTTTATTTTTGGGTTTTATAAGAGTTATGTTGTAGGAAAAGTGATTGTGTAATGTTATAGAGATTCGTTTTGCGTGCCTTAATTTTTTATTTATTTTTTTGTTTTAAAAAGTGTGGGTCCCACAAAATATTGTGAGTGTAGGAAAGTTTGTTGTGTTATGTTAAAGGATAAAACGAAAACCCTTTATTTTTTTATTTCCTTATACTCAGTGCATTTTTTATCATACAAATTGTTTTCCTTGTCCTTTTACGCTTTTTTTTTTTTTTTTGTAACAAAAGATTATCGCATTAAAGGATTACAAGTCACAAATATCGAGATCTATTAAAGGTACTTATATCATATTTAAACTTACAACTTTTTTAAATTGTTGTTGTTCGATTACTTTAGTCAAGTTAAACTTCATTTGGTGTTTTTACACTTTAAAAAATAAAATCTTAACTTGACATTATATAATTTTTTCAGGATCCAATTATTTGTGTATTTTTAAGAAATTTTTTTAATTAAAAATATAATAATTAGAAAACTAAAAAAATAACTTTAACCTTTTTATAAATTAAAAAAAAAATAACTTGTGAAAGAAATTGAAACGAGCTTCAAGTGTAATTTAATTCAACCCTAAAAAAATATTTTATATATATATATATAAAAAAAAAAAGTTGTGGCAGTTTGGTAATTTAGGCATGGCAGAAGCTGAAGAAGGGTTGAACTAGGGACCAAGAATCAGAGTGTGCACTCGGAATTAGGGAGAGCGCGAAGGTAATAGTGAGTGAAAGATAGAGAGAGATGGCGTCAGGGTGGGGAATTACAGGTAACAAAGGTCGATGCTACGATTTCTGGATTGACTTCCGCGAATGCATGTCTCACTGCCGAGAGCCTAAGGACTGTGAGCTTCTCCGTGAAGATTACCTCGAGTGCCTCCACCATTCCAAAGAGGTCATTTCCCTCTTTCTCTTTTTTTCCTTTTTACACTCATCGAAATCATATCCATACGATTTCATTTATCAAAACCCTAATTTCTAATTTTTGCATTCCGCTCGCTTACAAACCCTATCAATTTCCGTTATGCGACTTTTAAATCTTATCTTTATTACATTTTACTTAGGTTTTTCGTCCATTTTTTTTTTTTTTTATTTAATTCATCATTCCGATCCGATAAACAAAAATACATCCTGTTTTGGGGATCTTATTATATTGAAAGGAAGAGACAACTGTGGAAGTGTTTAATCTAGAAGTGAATTAGCAACTTCACCATCCCTGTTATTATCCACACTGGACAATGAAGACAAATGTTGTAAAAGGGAATTCCTAATACTGACTAACTAAACCCTCTTTTATTGTAAGGTAAAGGATATTTGATAGCATTGGGCAACTATTATTGTAAAAACCTTTCACTATCTGTTGTGGAATATCATTTTACTGCAGCGACGTTTTTTTTGGGCTAAATCCTTTAGCTCTGCGCAGGGAATTGAGCTTAAACTAGTCTATCTGATAGTTTTTTTTTATCCATTATATTTTTCTTTTCATAAGGAAAGGCCTTTGGTCACATTCGAATAAACACATATGTATTCCATAAGTTGGAGATAAGAGACATGGTCAAGTCTCATTGTTATCTTTATTTGTGTGGTTATTGTCGAGTAGCAGTTTAATAAATCAAGGAAGTGGTATCATGGGACAGGGGAATTGTGAAAAATGAGAGTGGTGCTGTGTAAGGAATGACAAGCTATGCATGGCTAGTGATATTTCTGTATTCCATGCTTCCTTTCTGCTCGGACTCAAATTTTGTGTTTTGCCTTGTTAACATATTCGTGTTTTATTTTGAGGGTAATCTTATTGTCAAACTTTAAAGGTGGGTTTGAAGATTTCAGCAAATTTTGTTTCTATTAAATCTTAAAATGTTATTTGTCTTTTCCCTCTAATAATTGTATTTTAATCTACATTCCATTTCAGTCTCTGATTTGAATATGAGAACAACACAGGGTTTGTGCTGATTTATTGGGATTTCTGATTTCTTTTATGCTTCTTTTTGTTGCCATCTATAGCAACCTTGATTTGGCCAGGGACCAAAAATTTGCTACATAACAGAATTTGGTTACGGATTAAAGTAGTGAACTTTGAATTACAACTGGACTTTTAATGTTTGATTTAACTGTTGGACTTTTTAGAGTTATTTTCTTCTCTTGCTTTTACAGTCTATTTTATTTATATATCTTTTTGTAGCTTTGTACATACACAGTGGTTGTACTCAATTAACATGGATAATGGGATATCAGTTGTTAGCTATTTGGCTGAACTGAATGACTTAAAATTATTCACAGAACTTATATAACTTTTCACTAACTTACATTCTAGACACAACTCTGAGGATGTATATGCTGTGGTTGACAATAATATGGTGGTGACTTTCAGAAATTTGATGTTGTTATCATATAATACTGTTTATGAGGTTAGAACCTTCATGCGAATTGTTGGATTTCTAATAGCCAGTCTAGTGCATGAATTCCAAACTTCTGGTGAAAAATTACACAGATTATCATCTTTGTCAGTCATTTACACACACAACACAAACATAATGTATGTATGATTGACTAAAATATTAGTTATTGAATTTGACGAGTGATATGGAAGTTGTTGTTTTTCAAATGTTGCTATTATCTGGTTAAATTCTTTTGCCTTAGTCAAGCTTTTCATTTTGTATGGTTTAATCTTATAATCAGGTACTCTGGGTTCATTCTCGTTAATTCCTTCTTTTCCATCTCTGACTAAGAAGTCAACTAATTTTACATTGGGAACAAGGTGTATATAGTTTTATATTATACTCCTAGAGTGCTTCTTTTGTTTTTCAATTTTTTTTAAAAAAACTTTTATGAGTGTTCCTTACATTTTGGGAGCAATGAAGACAGAAGGAATGCTTTTGGTAAGAATCAAAATAAGGGGTGAAAGATAAATAATTCTAGATTACGTATCTATACTATTTTGTCAATAAAGTTTACTTTGGTGACCAGTGTATATCCTGGTATTTTAGTTTAGGGGCCTTAAAAGAAGTTGAGGATGCTATATAACCTATATTATAAAAAATGTTCGAATTTACTTTGCCACAGCATTGTGAAAGTAAACGTCCCCGCTTTAGATGCAAGGCCTGTTTGACACTCTAGTAAACTTTATGAGAACATGTGTTGGTTCGATTGGCAAATCAATGACTGATATTGATGTTATTGCTTAATGCAGTTCCGACGAAGAAACCGGATTTACAAGGAGGAGCAGCGCAAACTAAGAGCTGCTGCCAAGAAAGGCCAGGAGGATGGCGTTGTTAAAGAACATCATTAGCACTCGGCATTAATTGTCAATTTCATCTTCTGAACAAGTATTGATAAAACATTTGTAATTTCGCTTGGACCTGAATTCCTGCATGTTTTCTGAGCCCTTATTTTATCCCTTTAACGTTGCGGGCTTCTTTTTTCTGTGCAATAAATCGGAGGTCAACTTGGGACTTCAAATCAAACTTACGAGCTTGCTGATTGAATTCAATACATGTCTTTTGAGTTGTAAACATGCTCTGTTAAAAGGATTGAAAGCCTCTAAATGAAAAAGATAAACAGATTAAAACTTTAAAAGATATAAAGTATTTTGTGTAATAAATTTATTGTTCGACTAGGTTGGATTAACTTTTTCTTATGTTTAGCTTAAATATTTATTCTTTAAAATATTTTATAAAGTTAAAATATAAATCCTCTGAGTAAATCAAAGTTGAAACCTGAGTCGTATAATGAGTCCTTACAATTAAGGAGCACTAATGAATAATCATCCATATTTAATGTATAAATTTTTTCTTTTATAAATATGGTAGCATGTAAGTATGGATTACTGCAAGTACTGGGGAAATTTTAACTGAGCCTTATTCGCAGTTTGCCTGCGATTATAAAAAAATTAATTAAACTTGCAAAAATATAAAAACAATTGTGCCAAATTACAAGAATCAAGAGAGAATTTTAACCAAAATGTAATTCTTTTTATGAGTGTATATAAAGCATTGCTTATTGGTATTTTATATACACACGCACATGTCCAATTTACTTGCTAATAGTATCAACGGAATGTGAGAATGGAAATTTTCCAATAAACATGGAATAAAAAAATAGTTGAAATAAGAAATAATGATACCTTGTTAAATTCTAAAAATATTACTATTAGACTAAATCTACAATTACAATTGAAATCAATTAAAAGTTAACAGTTTTTTTTTAAAAAATAAAAATTAATATTTAAATTTTGAAAAATTTTAAAGCACGACTCAGGTATTACTTATTACTATCCCCGATCCGTATTGATGCATTTATCACATTTTTTATTTTTATTAAATGAATGTAATTGTACGGTGAAGATTCGACTCTTAAATTTAATAAGCATTTCCTTGGAAAAAAAATGTTTGCCTTTATCCATATTTTCATTTTACCTTATCCTCTATTTAGCTTCTTAAAAAGATTTGGACATGTGTGCTGCACGGATAAAAAAATGCATTTTTATTAGTAAATTTTCATCGTGTAAAAAACAAAACAAAATTTTATTATAGTAATAGACAAAAATCCAACTTAAAATTAAATATCTGCTTTATATTTAAATTAAAAATACAATCAAATTGAATGTTTTATTTAATTCAAGCATAAATATGTATAAGTAAAATAATTTTAGTTGTTACCCAAAACAAGAAGTTATAATTTGAATTCATTAGGTAAGTCTAAATATATTTATTTAAAGAAAAAAATATTAGATGTTTATTTTACTCTTGCAAATTTAAATACTTTATATCATTAACAATTTAAGTTTTAATTCTAATTGTTCTTATTCCGGTAAAATTGTAGAAATTTTATTATCAACTAATTTGCTGGAATATTTTTTGTATTTCTATTTGATAATGATATTTAAATTAAATTTTTGAGATTATTTATAATTTAAAAGTTGACTATATACATGTAAAAATAAGAATTAAATGATATGTTTAATAGTAAAAAGCTTGTAAAAGAAATGAATTTAAAGGTAACATATAATATCTATAGACAAAAAATTTATCTTATATATTAGTATCAGACATGATTTCTAATTATTAAACAGAAGTAAAGACAATCAAGCAACTATAATTGTTCTATTTAATGAATTACATTGAGATGAGATAATTACTATACTGTTTTTTTTTTTTTTTGATATCACTATACTGTTCTTTATAGGATATTCGATGAAATTCGAACAAAATATAATTACTATATTCGATAAATTTATTTAACTGAATTGCTATAATATCACAGTTATTTGCTTGATTTAGAATATAATAATTACTTAGCTGAATCCAGCTATATTTCATGAATTCGTTTAATTGAATTGAGAGAAATTCTTTATAATTAAATCATTTAATTAATTTACTTTATGAATTCACCAAATTAAAAACAATTATAAATACTATATACTAATTGAATTGAGAAAAATTATTCCCATTGATTTAATTCGCCTAATTGATTGATTTATTCTTTATTCATTTACCAAATCTCAAATAATTGAAAAGAAGAATTAATTTTCAAAAGATGAATGTTAAAATAATACAAAATAAGTAAACTATTAAATAAAAACATTTTTTTTAAAAAAGAACTAAATAACAATACATGACATAAAATCTGCATGTAAAAATTTCATTTTTACATAATATATTTAGATTATGTTAATTTAAAAAAATAAGAACCAAATAAAATAAAGGCATTATTTTTCTATAGCAGCGACAGAAAAGTGATATCTGTCAAAAAGACAAAAAATAAAACACAGAAATTTAATTTTTATTTTTATTTATCAGGATCCGATATGATATCCTATAATTTTATGTCTATAACAAACAAAATATTTATGTCAAAAATTTATAAATACTTTTGCCTTAAAATAAAGGGATGAAGAAAAAGGAGATATACAATCCAAAGCGAGAATCACGTGCGTCGCGCACCACGGTACGACCGTCACATTTGGAAGGCGACATCGTATATATCTAATTATTTTTCCAACTTACCCATTACCTAATCAATACTTCACTCACAGACCCTCTTCTCTTCCCTCTCTCGTGTATCGTCCTCTAATTAAAAACCCTAACCACCAACCTCAGAAGCTTTCACCGCAACGCCACCGATCCCCAATCCTAACTAGTCAAAGGTGAGTCCCTTTCACCCAATTAGACCCCTCCTCCTATCAATTACCCGCAACTCTTTATTCTAATTTATTTGAAATACCCACAAAATTCGATTTTTTTTTACCCCCCATTTTGCTATGCTGTTTTGGTTTTATGAAGAATTATATTCCTCGCTGAATTAGCTTAAGTACGGTTAGGGTCATGTACTGGGTGCTAGGGCATGAAATTTTTTATTTTTTTTCAATTGTAACATGTTGTTGCTTATTTTTCGTTTTTTCACGTGCCGCAGAAAAAAAAAATGAGTAGACGCGGGAGCAGAACTGTTTACGTTGGGAATCTTCCTGGTGATATCCGTGAAAGAGAAGTTGAAGATTTGTTTCTGAAGGTGATTTCGTATTTTTTTTTTGTTTTATTTGCATTTTGGTATGGAATTATGGTCCTTGTGGCATACACCTCACTAGATAAGGGTTGGGTATGTGAAGTTTTTGGGGGATTTATTGACATTGATAAACTTTCATTAATTTGAAACTTGAAAGCCATCAGCTTGCTAGGATCTATACCTACATTGCCTTTATTCGTATATGTGAGGATTTCATTTGGTAACACTAGTTAAGTTGGACTTAAAATTAAGGTATTCTAATGGATTGTAATTGAAGTAAGATACAATTTTTAATGGTCTCTTTTGGGACAATGTAGTAAGATGTGTTCTTGATGTTGATGACCGATCATTTAGTGTAGTACGTCTAATGTACCATAAGTGTTTTGTAGACTTTTTGGTTCTTATACCCTTTGATAATTATGTGGTTTCTTGTTGTTTACTTATAAATTTCACTTTGTAGTATGGACACATAACTCACATTGATCTAAAGGTTCCGCCAAGGCCCCCTGGCTATGCATTTGTAGAGGTGAGTTTGGAACTACTCATTTTGATGTAAACTTTTTTTTTCCCCTCTTTATCCTGATCGATGACTGATTATTGCAGTTCGAAGATACTCAAGATGCTGAGGATGCAATTCGTGGGCGTGATGGATATGATTTTGATGGGCACCGGTTAAGGGTTGGTTATGTCTTACAAATTAAAATTACATGCTTTGTGATCTGATAGCTGCAATGACTTCTATCAAAAGTGAAGAAAAAAGCAAGATAGCTGCAATACCTAGTCTCTTTTTTTTAAACTTTGTATCTTTATAGGTGGAGCCTGCACATGGTGGACGTGGTAATTCATCCTCAAGAGATCGTCATAGTAGTCACAGCAATGGCCGGGGTGGACGTGGGGTTTCTAGGCGCTCTGAATTTCGTGGTGTGTAGATAATTGGAACATTTATTAGGTATTTTAGGATGCTTTTGGTATGCCTCTAAATTTCGCATGCTCCCTTTTGCAGTTCTTATCACTGGATTGCCTTCTTCTGCATCCTGGCAGGATCTTAAAGTGAGCTATTGTGTTTATTTATGTTCTGTCAGAGAATTGTTTTGTGAGTTTATTGATAATGTCTCAAAAAATGATTTTCTTATGTGTAGGATCACATGCGGAAGGCAGGGGATGTTTGCTTTTCCCAAGTTTTTCATGATGGAAGGGGTACGGGGCATTTGGATGAAAATTTTGGTTCTTAATTGTACCCTCTGGTTTGGATGTATTAGTAATTGACAAGTTTTTAAATTGGCGTTGTTTTTCTCCCCACACCCTTTTCCCGTCTTAGTTCTCTTCGTGCGAGGATGGCATTTAAGGCTGTCCAAAGATTTCATGAGTTTTTTTTTTATTTGTTTTTTAGTTTAAAGCTATTTGCTGGAGTCTTTGATGTATTATGGTTGGTTTGCAGGAACTACTGGTATTGTGGATTATACCAGTTACGAGGATATGAAATATGCTGTGAGTTACTTCTTTATTTGCATGCTTTTATTTATTTCAAAGGACATCATGATAACCTTTCATGAGTTTTGCATTGTGTATTCTGTAACAAATACATACATAATCTTTAATGTCGGTGATTTTTGTTGCCGCAGATCAAGAAGCTTGATGACTCTGAGTTCCGGAATGCATTTTCTAAGGGCTTTGTTCGGGTATGACCTGAATTAGATATTTTGAAGATTTTATATATATATATATATATATATATATATATATATATATATATATATTCTCAAGTGCATGCCTTCTACTGATGGTATTTTATCTCTTTTACCCATATAGGTGAGGGAATATGATTCGAGGCGGGACTCCTCTAGAAGTCCTAGTCGTGGCCGATCTCATTCTAGAGGAAGAAGCTATAGCCGCAGTCGTAGCCCTAGCCATAGTTACAGTCGGGGCCAGAGCCCAAGGTCTGTTCAACATGTATTTTAGATTCCAGGTTGTTCCTTGGGTGAAGATTCATCGTTGGTTTTTTTTTTTTCCTTAATCAAATTTATGTTCTTCATGCAGCAAATCTCCAAAGGGAAAATCTTCACAGCGTTTACCAGCTAAATCTCCACCAAGGCCAGCTTCTCGTTCTCGCTCAAGGTCTAGATCCCGTTCTTTATCAGGGTATGAAATGTTTTGAATGTGTATAAATTTTTCTCCTTTACTATTTTTAAAGCTATTTTTGTATTGATATTATTGTTTGGTATCTTAATGTATGGTTGACCCAACTTGACCTTTTTACCAATCTGCTCAGAGCTTCTTAGCGTCATTTGTATGTGCAGGGACCAAAAGGGCCCACCCAGAAGAGGCATTTTAATATATTGCATGGGGGGGAACATAGAGAATTATGAGTATTAATAATGAACAAAATATAAATAATAATCATGCATATCTTGTCTAAGCAAATTTTAGTATGAACAACTTAATTCCTATTGCTTTGTTCCAACGAAGTCAGTTGTCTGTACCATCTGTTGTTTATGTTGATAAACATCATAGACTGGAACTTGTATCATTTATAACTCCTTTCTTTTATCAAAAATAGAAGTCATAGAGAATCTTGTTTTGTAAAGAAAGTGTTATTTATTAGTTTTTCTCTATGAACTTCAGATTTAATCATTTTTTCCTTATGCACTGCTACTCTCTTACCATAAACTCCCTTCTCAATTTTTTCCCCTTCAAGCTTTCTTCGTGCGGTACAGGATGAAACATGTCTCCTTGTAGGAACGCTCGCTTTGAGTTCCTTTTGTTTCTGTGAAAATTCCTTTGTTTTTCTTTGATATGGCTACTTGCAGCATACTGGAATTTGGAAATTAGGAACTTGGTGGGATTTGGTTCAATTGCCTGCAACTCAATTTGTTGTGGAGGTATGATTTTTTTAGATGGGCGTCTTTGGATACCCTCTCAGTAGATCTTTTCTAATACTTTTAGCATGTAAATGTCCATGGGTGCTAGATTGGGAACCAACAAGATCATGGATTGCCATTTTAGAGCTGGATGTCTTGGGTATAAATGCAATTGGGATTTGGAAATCACCACCATTGAGCAATAGGGACAATTTCATTACACTTGTGGGCTTCAAGATTTGCCAAGCCAATAGGGTGCACTATCTGGATTCTCTGGATTTTGTGGTGCAGTAGGGAAGATTTCTTTTCTCCAGTCCACTGGTGTCTTAATACATTACCCTGTGATGGTTTTTTTTTATTCGTTTTTCATCATATTATTATGCATAGAATGTCAATAACTTTTCCTTTTTTAGTCTTCTCTCTGTTCGGCTGTTTTATACATTATGATGCTTGTTTTTACCTCTCTTGGATATGTTAACTGTGACATGGGAGAGGCATCAAGGCTGTTGGATCCAATTTGATAAGGGAACTTGTGGATTTTAAATTCTGTTGTTTGTGGAACTTTTGCAGATCACGATCAAGGTCCAGGTCTCCATTACCTTTGGTGAGTGAATTTTCTGACTTCGATTAAGCATTATTTTGCTGCCTGTCTCTTGTCTTGCTGAATTAGATCACTAGATGTCGTGATTTGCATCATAGAATGGGGAGCTTGGCTTGTTAGGTCAAGCCATGTACTAAGACAGAACATGTGGGTAAACTATATTAAGTCTCATTTTTCATGGTGAATCCTTATGGCTTCTGAGAAAGCATGGTTGAAGTTTCAATTACTGTTTTGGTAGACTGTGTCTTCTTTTTTCCTCTCCAATTAATGGTGTTTTTTGCCAGCGTAATACAAGCCCAAAAAGGCGCAGTGCTAGCAGGAGCAGGAGCAAGAGTTTGTCTCGGTGTGTATCTAAAATTCTGTTATTTCCCTCTATGATTTTGCCCCTATCGCATTCCTTGACATGCTCAATATATATTTTATGTGGTTGTTTTGGATCTGATTGGGCCTGGGTGTGGCAGGTGAGCTCTGATTGTTTTCAATCATTACAATTGATGAAATTGTGGATGACGGTGAGTGCTACAAAGTTACTCTTGTAAGTTGACTTTGGCCGAGAACAAAAAAAAATTATTTGGGTTGAACTTGTTTGAACTCAGTTGAATTGAACTTAAAACTTATACCTATTGTCGTCTTTATCTTATATGGGGGATTTGATGGGCCCTAGCTATCTGTAATAGACTGTTGAATGTCAAACTTACCTATTTGGTTACTTGGGTTGATTTGGTATCGGCCTATATTACATTATTATAATTCCTTGTCTATTTATGACATAATACCCTTGTTGTCGCTACTCTTATTGCCGAGTTCTTATTGGCCCCTTGATTTAAGTGCACGAAAACCTCACTATTATGAAATATCTTACTCTTTAGAATAATTATTCAAATGAGTTGTTTTTTTTTTTTGAGCCACGGGCCTTACAGTTTTTCTTTTAATTGACTAAAAGTGAAAATTTTAAGGACATTCTTGAGTAGAAAATAGTGAAAATGTCCAAGCGAGTATATAGGAACTAAAATTCAGAGGACTTAAAATATAGGTACTACAAATGTTATAACTAAAATTTAAATAAATGAAAATAAAAGTTGATATGAAAAAAGTTATAGGATCAAAACTAGTGTTGGTTTAAATTATCGAGATAAAATTATATTTTGGGTTTAACTGGAAGTTGTCGGTTTATAGGATTTCGATAAGGGAAAGTTCTTATGGTTAACTATGGACGGATTTCCATGGAGGATTTTAACAAACTTAACTTTTACTAAGTGCTATGGGTTTTGGATTTAAATGGACTTGGGACACAGTGTGTACTATTTGAAAGGCATTTGGACGAGACGTTTTTAGAGTGCCTCCCCTCACTAATTATGCTCGTCGCAACATTAGTAGTGTTGCAGGCTACTAATGCGAGCGGATTTTGATTAGATTACGGATATTTACACGGTTATTTGGCAAGATGAACGTATGCCATTACGAATATATTATTAAGGTAGTTCATTTTAATTATTGATATTTGTTTATTTGATAATTATAATTTATTCAGTTATATCTATTAATTAATTATTTATTTTTTAAAATTTAATCATAAGACGAGCGAAAATTAATGGTTGAAATAGATAACAAGATTTTTTTTAATTTTATAGTAAAGTAAAAATATTCTCCTTTTACTTCATTTTTTAATTATATTTTATTTAGTCTTATTTAACCGATTGAGCCTGTTTGTTTGGACTTCTAAAAAAAGTAATTTTTATCTCTTTCTTATTTTAGAAGTATTTTTTTTATAAAAGTTAATTATTTATATTTTTATAAAATTATTTAATTTTAAAAAAAAATATTTGACTTTTGACTTCTGTTTTTTTAAAGTAGACATCCAAACGAACTTAAAATAAAAAATATTTTTTTCCTGAAAAAAAAAAGGAGCTATTGAAAAAAAAAAATCATCCAAAACGTGTCTTTATTATAAGGGGGGTGTATTGGATTAGGATTCTAAAAGACTTTTTTGAGATAAAAATTCCTACAGATTTTAAAAGACATTTTAGAATTGGAGATACTTTATAGACTTTTTTAAAAGATTTTTTTTACAATCAAGATTTCATAGGATTGTATTTTAAAGGATTTTAATAGAATTCTTAAGATTTGAAAGGACAATATGGATTTATAAGATTTTAAAAAACTATATGAGTTTTTAGCAAATATTCAAAATTACAAGAGTCAATAAAAACAAATAACAAAGAAATGCAATGATATTAATGAAAAGAAAAAAGTAAACTTAACAACGGGTTGAAAATTATCTCAAAAATTACTAAGCAACAACTCTACACATATCAATAAAATCTAATATAATTTTCTCAATGAGTTTCAGTTTGAGTTTGATTTGCGAAAATAATAACCATGTATCAACGGTTAACTTTCAAGTTAAATATTAATTAATGAGTTTGATTTGTGAAAATAATAACCATTGATTGACGGAAATCAACGGTTACAATATGGTTGTAAACAAAAATAGGTTGTAAGTATAATATACCCCATAAAAAAATAACAAAGAAATGCAATGAAATTAATAAAAAAAAGTAAAACCTAATATAATTATCTCAATCAGTAAAACATAATACAATTTTTAACAAACATTCAAAATTACTAGACAACAACTTTTCACATATTTAATGGGTTGAAAATTATCTTCTTCATTTGGTATCAAAGTTATGCATATATGATTATAAGATCCAATTTTTTTTAATTATAAAAATAATTCTAAATTTGCATATAGAACCTAAAGTTCATGATAAAATTTCGTTTGAAATTTTTTGCAATTGATCTTGAAAACCTTGGGGTTTTTGTTTTAGGTGATGAGAGTTTTCTAACCATATATCATATGCATATTTTCATTGAATATTCTAAGAAAATTTTGAATCTGAAATTTTGGGTTTAATTACATGAAAGTTTAGAAAATTTCTCAAAAAAATTTCAGTCGATACATTCAAACCTTAAATTGTTTTAGGGCTTTTGAGAAACAAGTTTTTAGTTATCTATTGACACAAAAATTGTTTGAAATTGTATCCTATAGTGAAGAAATTTCGTTCATGAATGTATTGTTACAAAATATAGGGTTCATATTATGAAAGTTTCAATTTTTCTTTAAATTGATATTGCTTCATTGATGTAAAACGAAAATTGGTTTGAGGGTTTTAGTTTCCCTGTTATTTTTTCACTGTTCTATGTTGTTTTTAATACAAAAAGGCGGCTATGGGACTAATCCGGAGTGCGGGGGAACAGTGATGGCTAAAGGTTCAGCCCCCTCCCCAAGAATGCATTCAGCGGGAATCGAACACATATCCAACCCCACTAACTCAGCGCCAAGTTACCAACTGAGCTGCACCCATTGGGTAGGGTCGCGGTTTTTCTTTTTTTGTGCCAAGAAAAACCGCGACCCTACCCAATGGGTGCAGCTCAGTTGGTAACTTGGCGCTGAGTTAGTGGGGTTGGATATGTGTTCGATTCCCGCTGAATGCATTCTTGGGGAGGGGGCTGAACCTTTAGCCATCACTGTTCCCCCGCACTCCGGATTAGTCCCATAGCCGACTCAAAGAGTCGAAGCTCGTGGGGATACCGGAGGGAGCCAACTCGTCTCAAAGAGATAATTAGGGTTGGGTAACTCCAAAAAAAAAAAAAAAAAAAACCGCGACCCTGAAAAATCACTTTTTAAACTTCCAAAATTTCTCAAAATTTTGGATTGTTTTGTGATGAAAATCGCTCAAAAATGTTTTTTTTTTTTTTAGTTTTAACGAAGCTCCCATGGCAGAACCCAATTTCGAGCAATCAACCTGTCAAATGAAAAAGAAAACACTGCAACAGAAGGATCTCAAGAAATCCTAGGGATTGGGGTGAGATTGTGAGAGAGACATCCTATTTATATTTTTCACTAAAAAACTCACAAAATCCACACCAATTAGAAAATTCATTAAAATCGTCGGATTTTTGAATACCACGAGATTGTGATTCCATTATTTAAAATCCTGATTGAATACCAACAGATTTGGACGGATTTTAAAATAATCCTTTAAAATTCTAATCGAATACCACGTGACTTTTTTTCAATCCATTAAAATCTTAATCGAATACCAACGAATTTTTTTTATCTAAAAATAATCCATTAAAATCGTTTGAAAAGTTAATTACGTAAAAGATTCCTAGTGCCATAAACCTAAAAACAGTATTCCTTACTTTTGAGATAATTGCGTATGATACTTCTCTAATCGGTCATGGTTTTGAATTTATTTATTATTATTTTTGGGGTAAAAATGAATGTGAATTTTGACAGCAAAGCGTTTGTGTATTTTTTTTTCCCCCTCCTTGGATAAGAGATCTGAGCTATATGCAGTATGTGGAGATAAGGAAATCAACTAAATCGAACGGTAGGTGGTAGTCCCACTCACAAGTTGATTGTCGAGTTGCATTACAAGTTGGAAGGCATCATTGATGGTTGTCGGCGTGTCATTCGTCTGTGGTTGTCCTTTATTTCTTCATCTCCCGGTCTCCATTGAAAGCGATAGAATCCTACTGGTCCTTCCTCCTTCCTCGTTTCACACGTGGACCCCAACTTTTTACTTTCCTCGTCTGGTTGAAGGTTTATTTTGGGATTGATGGGAAAGTGAAAGTCAATATTGGAAAATATTACGTTTGATTCAGGTTTTTTCAAAAAATACCGACAAATAGGATAGATGGGAAAATAACTTTTGTGTTGATTTTTGGAAGAAATTCACTGTTAGAGAATACCACTTGAGAGGTGCAAAGTTTCTCCCGAACATAGATTTTGCATATTTAAAAAAATCTCTCCGGTAATATTTGGGTCAACCAAACAACTTTTTTTACATTTTCCTACCAAACTCACTTTACAACCATTTTCCTATCAATTACATTTTCCTAGTAAAAAAAAATTCTCCCGAACCAAACACTACCTAATTTCTTCTAAATCATCAGATAACTATGATTACCCTTAAATAAATTGGAAAAATGAGTATATAATTGTCAAGAAATCAGTAAATATTTTAATAATAGAAAGTATAAATTATAAATTAAACAAATAACCAAATCTCACGGTTCGTTTTTTATTTTTATTTTTATTTTTTTATAAATGAAAAGTATAAAAAGAAAAAAATTAGTGGTGTAAAAGCAGCAACGTTTTAATAGTAATATACCGTTGCTGAAACTGATATTCTCTTGGTTTTTGAGGAGTGAATTCTGCGGCTTAGGCTGAAACTGGAACAAACCATAAGACACAGAGAGAGAGAGAGACAACAGCAATCGGAGTATCAAACAATCATGTCTCTGGAAAACCTATTCACAGCACTCACCGACGACATCATTCTTAAAATCTTCCTCAAGCTCGAAGATGATCCTCGACACTGGGCTCGCATGGCTTGTGTCTGCACCAAATTTTCTTCTCTCATTCATTTCTGTTGGAAGAACAAGTGTTCTCTCACCATTCCTTCCGATCTTCTCTCCTCTTCCGATCCACCTTCCTCCCTTCACAAGCTCGCCGTCTGCTGCCCCGGCCTCCTCCACGCCGGCCTCCACTTCGACTCCTCCGACTTCGGCCTCCAACAAGACCTTGGCCCCGACCATCCCCTCACTATAACACCATCACCATCACCATCACCATCAGCAGCATCCACTAACAAACTTCCTCCTGTTCCTCCTCCTCCTTCTGAATCTGATTGCTGTTGGTCCCTCTTCGATGATCTTTATCATGATACCCTTTACGATGTTTCTGAATCAGAACAACCCCAATTGTCAGAGGAGGTGGTTCGCGAAGGTGTTGTCTCGAGGGGTTGTAAGAAACGGAAGGCTTGCAGGTCGTGGAATTCGCATTTAGCTTCTGGGAGTTGGAGCTTGAGTAGGGAACAGGGTAGCAAGCTCCTCGCTAGACAGTTTCGCGATGATTGTTTGTATGTTTGTGATTGGCCAGGTTGTGTTCACTTTGAGGAGAAGAGAAAGTACTGTCTTTTCAGAGGGGTTTTCAAGAATTTCAAACGAACCCGTGTTTGGAGGACTATCAACGATGGGAATCGGAAGAAGCTTGATCTGGGTTGTGCTTATTGCAACTCCAAACACACTTGGGATCTCCACTCTGCTTTCTGCTTGAGGCGAGGTTTTGGGTACCATGACGATGGGGAGCCTGTGGTTCGAGCTTATGTTTGTGAGAATGGTCATGTCTCTGGGGCATGGACCGATGTCCCCATGTACACATGAATCTCATTTTTTCTTTACCTTATGTTTGGTTAATAACTATTTCCCCGGTTCTGCTTTTATCAAACCTAGCATTCTTAATTTCTTTATGCTCTGGAGATGTAAAGACTTCATGAAGGAACTGAAAGGTATATATCATCTCGTTTATGTGTAACGTTATACAAATCTTTGATGAGAAACAAGTTTAGTGTTCACATTTGGATTCCCTATGTACTACATTTTATCCCAAGTTTATGTGATTTAAGAGTTGTCTCATAATTCAATTCATGAGATGGTAGCAATAGGGCATGCTTGTATTGTGCTCAATAGACTATCTTGCTATATTTTTTTTTTCTTTAAATTATTTTTAGGTTTAGATGGGGTAACTGCATGTTTTTCCGGGGGAAGAGTGTGTTTTAAACATTTAACAATTTCAAAGGGTTCAGCTTATGCTATAAACCTTATAAAAAAATGGTGAGTGTAAAGATTGTAAAGAAGGAAATCGGTTCATATCATATGGAAAATCTTGCTTGGGAAATTGTGATTGGCAAACCTTCCATATTTTGCTCTAGTGTCATGCACTTCAATTTTTTCTTTTCTCTGTAGTAGGACGATTGCAGAGGAAAAGGAAAAGGATTATTGGATCTCAGACCTATTTGCGTTTAGCATTTTTGTTGGCTTTGCATAAATCCCCCTACTGATTTTGTCAGCGATATTTAGAAGCTTTTGTAATTCCAAATTGTTTTTTTTTTTTTTCAATTTATTTCGTACAAAGTTGCCTAGAAGTGACAACTGTGTTGGGATTTTCAACTGGGTACTTTTATTTATATTCTGCTGCAGAAGATAATGAATGCTAGTATTCAGTTAATAGAATTGGTTTCCATGTTCATTTTTTATGTAATGCTATCTTCATTCTCTGCTATAAAATGCACGCGTTTTCGTCGACCTTGCAAGTTGCGATTGATTCTATTCTTTGCCCATATGTATACTACTTTATAAATGGATGGTTCTCTTTAACTCTGAGCCTGAATATGATGTGAAGGGTATGGCAGTAATATATGTTTGCTTTGTTACCACGATAATGGAACCCTTGGGGTGTGGAGAGTATCCCATTTCCATGAAGAAAAATGCAACGCAAGAATTCATGCCTTCACGAATGGCGAATCCAAATAAGTCATGGGGTCATATGTCTTTGTAGGCTTAATAATCATGTAGACCAATATTAACGTCGCAGATAACTATGACATTCTGGAGAGAACTAGAGATTATGACTTAGACACGGCTGAACAGCTCAAGTTCTTTGGTTGAAGTTTTGATATAAGCTTACTGTACTTATTGCATTCACCGGATCTTCTTCATTATCATTCTGAAATTTTCAACTAGTTGAATATAGACATAATTTATTATCTGACTCTCCATTTCAGTACTTGTGTTGTTTATACACACAAAACCATGTCTCGTTAATTGATGTAGCCATGTGAATGCGAAAAAACACTCGGCTTTTCTGTTTTTGTCATTATGGATATAGATATGTTTGAATAATTTTTTAGTACACTTGTTACCTAGTACTAACTACTAAGTGCTAAAATTATAAAAGCATAACTCACTAAGTGCATATTTAGTCCACACACAGAGGAACACAACAAAAGTTATCCCTTAAAATAAACGAAGAAAAAGGTTACAATATGAGTCCATTACAGGGTTTTCTTTCATAAAAAGTGCCCATAAGCTCATATGCTTCTGATTTGTTATCCAACTTTCTATCTCATCCTATATTTTCACAGGAACAGATCAAATACAATAGGATGATTTGTTTGGTCTTTCATGAACGTATTCTTCGAGTTACTGGATAGATACAAATTGAGCTTTGGCTATAATATGTAATATGTTGACCGGGATGACCTATATAGACTTAGAGAGAAATCCAAAGTTGTTTCTGTTGCCTGTTTATCCACGTAGATTCTTTAAATTAGTTATTTAATTTGCGTAAGAGAGTCCTGTCCAGCATAGTAGTGTTTATTGTCTGCACCCCCACGCTTTATTTTCTGGTGCCGCCCTTTGGTATTCCCTTTCCGGTCAAGAATTAAGTTCTCATAATAAATAGCGTTGTTTTATCTCATCTTTTTCATTCATGGTTTAATGTTTTTATGTCGAGCCTTTCTTCATGTATTCTGATGCCGTGCCCTAATTAAGTGTGCAATTATATTGGACGGGTAAAAATAAGAGTATGGATATTGGATACTCAATGATATGTGAGATAAGGATCATTGGGATATGTTTTGAAAGGAGGCAAATCTTCTATATCCTTTTTTTTTTTTTCCTTCGGCGGGGTGGGGGTATCTTAGAGTCATTGAATATTGGGCAAAAAAAACCACGGGTACCACACAAAAAAAAGGGGAAAATGTTTCTCCTTTTAAATGACACAACTTATATCATTTTACTCTCACAAATATATGGGACCCACACTTTTACATTTTTTTGTTCACTCTCTCTCCTCCTTTATCTATCTCTTTCTCTCACTTAAAATGACACAACTTTACATCCTTTAAAATGATACACATTTTTTCCCACAAAAAATGTAGTCATATTATTTACCGCATACAATATTTATATCCCTACATTTTTAGGGTATAGGCAAATTATTTTTAGGGAACACTTCAAGAAATTGATTTTTTTATTTATTTTTATATAAATAATGGTACTGAAATTTGAACATGGAAAAAAGAAGTATCATTTTGAATGACACAAGCTTGTGTTATTATAGATATTTTACACAAAATACGAAATTATACTTTGTGTAAAACTGAAAAAAAAAAAAAAAATTCTCTCCCCCGTCACATCTTAAAGTTAGACAAGAAATTGACCCGAGAAATTAGCCCCAAAAAGGCATTCTTAAGATCAAATTAACCAATTTTAGAGTTTAGAACTTAAATTGCGAAAAGGTAAATTTTAGGAATCAAATCCATAATTTCTTTTACTCGGCAGTTGTAGACCTTCTATTGAAGGTGAATAAATGCAACACAGTTTAATAGAATTTATTCAGAAATGTAGAACTTTAAGGATAAGCTGTAATCAAAATTAAAGAAATTAAATACCAACTTATTTAATTTATAAATAAAATCCATTTCTTGAATCAAACTACCTTGGCATGTTCATAAATTTGATAGCCGAAAAACAAGAGTTTATTGTATGCGACCCAATCGCCACTTCCATGAGTCATTCACGCATATAACATTAACATTTATACAAATCGCTCATGAACAAAATAAATTCCTGGGTCGCTTGGATAAGGAAAAACTCCTTGTGCTTGCATATATTATATGTAATATCTTTGAAAATAAAAAAGTAAAATGAACCTTAAAGCGTAAAGTCAGCATAGCATGGAACAAACAGCATTATGAATTTTTTTTTATTTTCCCTTTTGCTGAAAAGATTTACGTTTATTTCTGTAGCACTATAGACGAAGCCAATGAGATCAGTGTTTGGTTTTTGGCTTCTTCACGATCATCACAGTGCAGTGAGCATGATGAGAACAATAGTCACTTACACTACCTAAAACCGCCCTGCAAAAAAATGATGGTAGATAACTGGGAAAGATTAGCCGGAAAACAGTAAGTACTAACTACCAAGCACAATCATATTGACCATACAATAATTAAAAGAAAAGAAAATAAAAAACTTGCCATGGATTTAAGGTGTGGCAACTAACATAACATCTTACTCATGTTCTTGGCAACTTGAGTTTGCGATGAAATTGATTCGTTTGAGAATGCTAGAACTCAATTTAGTATGTTCATGCATGGTATATATATCCTACCCCTAGCTATTCACAAGTTTAAGAAAAGTATGTATCATACTTCGATCATCGTTGCAAAGCAATAATAGAATGATAAGTAGGATCAGAATGAATCCTTACCTTTTTATGGATCCATAGCCATGACTACCCACAACCAGTATTGAAGCATGGTGCTTCTCCACAGCATCGCAAAGAACATTTCTAGCATCACCTTCCAAAACTTCCACTTTTATGTCATTTACCTGATATATAAAAAAGTTAGTCATCACTTCAGATAACAATTCCTCAGGTATATATGCACACACAATACATAGTTAATATAGATGTTCTGAAACATCAGAGATGAAGTAAAATGACACAACACAGCACAACGTGGATGCAGTGTTGGGGAATTTTCATTACTTTTTTCTTGAGGCAGAGATCTTTAGCTTGTTCAATAATTTTGTTAGCAGATCTTTTCAAATCCGCATCCACGATAGGCACGACCTCAGCGGCTCCTGCAAAAACGTTGTTATATATATAAAAATCAACATCAACAAAACAACCTTTTCAAAATGAAAAAAAGATATAAGAAAATCACGAGAAATATACCAGGGCCAACGAAGCCGACAGAGGAGGAAACAGAAGGCTTGGCATGAACAAGAACAAGGTTGAAGATAGGATTGGGTGGGGGTGTGATCAAGTGGTCAAGAGTCCACTCGAGGGCGTAAGTGCTGTAATCGCTGTCGTCGATGCCAACCACCATCACTTGCTTCTCTGCCATTGAATTGAATTGTTGTTGCAAGCTCGCTCTTTGAGTTGATCTCAACGTTGAGTTAGATTAATTATGCTGCTTTTCTTTTTCTTAGCTGTGCAAGTACATTACATCGTTATAGACCGTGTGGCGTTTTTGTGGGACTGCACCCGCAAGTGGAATTTATTCGAGTTCGTAGGCTACAATTATAACAAGCATTTGAATCGGATTCCTAAAAACTGCGTCGTATTTTTCGGGATTCTATTCTATCGAATCCTAGACTTTACTTGGTGTAAACTGAAAAACGAACGGCTATTATTTTCTTCTTTTTTGGGCCAACTTAGTCATGATTGAATGCCAAGCTCCACTTGCTTACTGTTAAGCCAGAATGGATTTTTTTTTCCTTTTTCCTTTAATCAAAGTTTTATGTTGTTTTTTGCCCGGATTTTCCAGGATAAGTATAAAATTGGGGATGAATTTTTTTAAGGGAATTAATTTTCTCAAGAATATTTTTTTTATGTTATACACACAATATATCAGTGGATTCCACACAAAAATGTGAAGACAAAAAAATCAAAATGAAACCCACATTTTAATTGTTAATATAATATGAGAAAAAAAAATTCATCTAAAATGATAAAATTATTTCTCCTTTTCTTTTTTCAACTAAATATTCTCTGTTGTAAAAATTTCCAACAAGATGATTATTTATCATTAAAATTTTCTAATCATCCTTTATTTATGTTTTTATAAATATTACTAACTCTATTAATTTAAATTACAAGAAAAAGCAATGGACCAAAAAAGAGTTTTACATCTTAAAACAGCGCTTATTACATGTCTGTTTTAGTTATTTGATTTTTTGTTGTTTTTGGGCTTAGGGCCCTTGAGTACTAATAAAAAAAAAAAAGGGATCAAAACGAAAGCAACAGAAAAGAAGCTGAGGTTCCATCTCCAAGTCGAAGAAGAGGGTTCTCAATCTGGTTTGAAGTTCGTTGGAAACAAACCGGAGAAATTGTTGAAGCCCAAGTTGAGGCGAACCAAGTCCGGTAAGCAGAAGATGAACTGTGGGAATTCAAAGAAGGTTGTAACAACCCCAAACCATGTAGCATGATATTGTCCGTTTTGCTCCGCGCACAAGCACCGACGAGCTCACGGTTTTTGTTTCTTGGGACACCCACAAAAGGCCTCACACTAGAAGATGTGTCCACACCCTTATAAGGCATGCTTCGTTCCCCTCTCCAACCGATGTGGAACATTACATAAAGGAAAAAGGACATGCCTTATAAGAGTGTGGATACCTCTTCTAGTGTGAGGCTTTTTGTGGAGGGTCCCAAGAAACAAAACCGTGAGCTCGACAGTGCTTGTTCGCGGGGCAAAACAGACAATATCATGCTACAGGGTTTGGGGCTGTAACAAAGGTGGGGTTATTTTTGTTAAAATATCCTAGATTCTCAATAATATTTAAGTATCAACCAAATATGAAATCAGTAAACTTAAATTAATATTTTCAATAATATTTTGATTTACAAATCAGTCTTTTAATCACGTATTCGTATTCCCGATTACACTTTTTTTTTTTCTTCCTTGTCAGATACATATTTGCACCCTAAACACTTTCTATTTGGTGATTATACAATGAAGGAGGGCCAGTAGCCCAGGAAGACGATCTATTGGACCGAGTCCGTATTTTGTAAAACAAATAACCTTAAGGCCCATCTTTTGCTTATATAGTGGTCTATACTCCAAAACTTTCATGTTACCAGGCCCTATTTAACTGGGTCTATCCCTTGAGACTTTGGGACCCCAATAACTACCACTCCCACTTTCTTTTGAATCTTTTCATATTTTTTTTTATGTACCACACTATTAGCCATCCATTTTAATAAAAATTATGCACAAAACATATAAATCAATGTAATTTCACTTGTAGTATTTTTGTCAAAATCGAAATTTCAGATACACAACATTATATTTTTATGTAATTTTTTTTTGTATATATATTTTTATGTCATTTTATCTTTTATATACGAGATCATATATTAACTTAATTATGATACATCATTTTTACTTTAAGGTTAAGATTTAAGCATAAATAAAATATTCTAAAGCTAATGCAATTTAGGGACGGGTATGTTTATCTTCTGTTGGAGTAGAAAACATATCCCTCCTCCAAATACATTAAAAGTCGAGTCAAATTTTATTTTATTTTTAAAACAGTAAATCTCGATCACACTTATTATTTCTCCAGCATGAGATAACAAATCTCTTGTAATAGTAGACTTGTATTTCCCTTTAAGGAAAGATATGAAAACATTATGACTTATTAAAATGGATTGAACGCAATGAGTGAGTGATTAAATTGTGCGTTGGCTAATAAAACAAAAGAAAAATAATAATTTTAACCTGACTTGTTATAGTCTGATTTGATCTAATTTGATGTGAGCTGATATGCTGAGGTAGGTTTAAAATCATAATAATTAATTATTCTGATTATTTTTTTAAGTCTACTTAATTAAATGTTAATTTAAAATAAATATTTATATACTTTGAGTAGATTCTAATCATTAAATCTCTTTAACATGAGGTATTTTATTTCCTGTGAGCCTAAGGGTATTGGGTTCAATTTTTTAGAGTCACAACTCACAATCGCTAGAGGTGATGAAGAGATTCAAAATCGCAATTGGGTTCATAAAAATTTCGACAACGGTTGGTATCTAATAAAAAATGATGTGATTGGATTTGAAAAAAGAAATCTATCATGATAAAGATCAATAAAACTCCAACATAAATAAATTACAAAAATATATTTCTATCAATTTTAAAATAATATTATTTTTAAGTCAAAAAAATAATGTGACAGGAAAAATATTAAAAAAATTTAAATAATATTAAATATAACTTTTTTTAATAATTTTTTTTAATACAAGCTGATGAAAAATGCTCAAAATATTTTCTAATTATGTATATAAATAAAGAAAATATAAGTTATTAATAATTATTAATTTAAGTGGTAGAAATTTGTTATTTTTAATTAAATATCTTAAATTTGAGTTATGAGAATGAAAAAAAAATATTAAGTGAGCTGGAAAAAAATAAGGGAAAAGTTCACCAATACCCCTGTCGTTTAATTCAGAATCACTTATGCCCCTGTGGTTTTTTTTTTATCACATATGCCCCTGTGGTTTGCAAAAAGAAAAACCACCATATCTTTTTACTTAACACTGTTAAATATTACTTTACTCTTCCAATTTTGCCCCTTAACACTGTTAAATATGCAAATTTATGCAAGACAAAAATACTAGCATTACTCATTAAATATTGAATACCTTTATGCAGTAACGATCAAAAATACTAGCATTACTCATTAAATATTAAATATTGAATACCCATTAAGCATTAGTTGAAGTTGTGGCACAACATTACTATGGTGAAGATAAAAAATGGAATTTCCTTGCTGTTACCGAAGCAACAAAGTAAGCAGCATTATGTAATTTAGCATTTGTTCCTTCCTACTATCCTCGGTTTGTAATTATCTCCATAGCCATTGATCCATGTTTCTTGTTATCTTGAATAACTCTAACTCAAGGTACTGGTTCGGTTATCTTTGTTTCGAAAGAGTGGATATAAGATGCTGCTATCTGGAGGGGAGACTTGTAATGATGAGACAGATTCAAATAGTTTGACTTCACCACATCAAATAGGCTTAAAGCCTGGTGAGAATTATGGCTCTAGTCACATTAAAAACAATCGTGGTCTAAATCCCTGGAATCTGGAAGGAAGAGCACTGGCTGCTTTTAAGTAAATTTGGAGAAAATGCATGTCAGAACCAATGTTAATTTGTGCTTTAAGTAATAGTTTGTGCATTTGTTGCTAATTGGCTCATATCTTAAATGGAACCAAACGTTCAAGCTTTCAAAATTTGCATGTGACTGTGTAGAATTAATATTGGCTGTGTAGAAATAATGATTGAGGTGCTGTGTAGAATTAATTTTGATTCTAAGATTTATTTTATTAAATAATGTTTTCAGGGGCAAAATTGGATGAGTAAAGTAATATTTAATAGTGTTAAGCAAGAGGACATGGTGGTTTTCTTTTTTGCAAACCACAGGGGCATATGTGATAAAAAAAAAACCACAGGGGCATAAGTGATTCTGAAGTAAACCACATGGGACATGAACTTTTCCTAAAAAATAATTTGTAAGTCGATTAACCAATTCAAATAACTCACAACCTGATTAACGTCCGCTTGAGTCGACATTTGCCGGTTCAAATTTAACCTAATTCACATTGATTAACCAACTCCAATTGGAAGAAGGAATATGTAAAGGTTATTCTCGATTTTAAGCTAGTAATCAAATTTAAACGATAATATCTTGCAATGAATTCAAGTCAAAACCTAAAAAATAACAAAAGGTAGTATACCAACAGTTGTTTGACTCGAAAATAGGAAAATTAGTTAATCTATATAACCTATTTTAAAATCTATTTTAAAATAGATTATAAAGATGAGGTCACCACTTTGAGGAATACAGTACAAGAGCACTTACAGCATCTTAAGTGTCTGATTTCATTAATATTGATCATCACTAAAGAGATACAGATTTATAAAGAAAAGCAAAAGCCCTCTGAAGAAAAGCAATAAGTACAAGTAAGGAGAGATTTGCAATGGTGATTTTAAGGTTATAATTTTGTGTTTTTAAAGTGAAATAAATATATTTAATTTTTTATTTTTTCAATTTATTTTTTATTTAACTTTTAATTGACTAAATATTATAGTTAAACACTATATTTTATTTAAAACGACATTAAATTATATTTTTAAAAGGACAAACATTTTTCCAATCAAATAATATATATTGATTACAATTGTAAAGGAATGTTTTCTTTGTGATTGGATTGTATATTCCATGTGGTTGTACCCCAAAATGATAGGTTAGGAAGTCTTTGTGAATTTGATATGATTCTTTTTGTAAAGGACATTAATTGCATAAATGTTTAGATAAATATGATTCTTTTTGTTTAATTGTATTAATAGTTTTAGGATTTTTTTTATAGATAGAGGAATAAATAATCATTGTGAATTTGAAATTTTTGTAAATTGTTAACATGAATTTTGAAATCTTTTTATTTACTTTCTAAATTATGAATATTTTTTGTTTGGAAGATAAATTAGGACTATTTCAGTAATTGGTCATTCCGTCTAATTACCATTAATTCACCAACGGTCTCATAGCGTGACATGATTTTAATATTCCATTTGTACAATATTCGCATCATTTATCATGTAATGATTAAAATAAGTAAGAAATAAGAATTGAATAAATAATTTAATAAATAGTATATATAATGCACAAATGAAAGATTAGAATTATGCTACGTTATAAGTTTTTCAATAACAACAACTAAACAGAAAGACGGATTAGTAGAATATTCATAATTTAGGATTTACAGTACATATGTTAAGAACCTTGGGATACACTACCCCAAAAGCTAGCACAAGGGGTGAGAGTGTCCAAGACCTTATAAAGGTCATATTATCCAATCAATGTGAGACTATATAACTCAATACGCCCCCTCACGCAAGAGCCCTTTAAGCTAGAAGCGTGGAAATTGCACAGGCCCATTTTTGGTTTACCTTTTTGTGCTTTTTTTTTCATTTTAATTCCATTTTTTTAAAGCGGGGGACGGTGAGACTCTGATACTATGTTAAGAACATTGGGATATACCACCCCAAAAGCTAGCTCAAGGGGTGGGAGTGTCCAAGACCTTATAAAGGTCATATTAGTTGCTCATCCAATCAATGTGAGACTATATATCTCAACGGTACATATTTACAAAAAAATATCAAAGTTCAGAGTAGTTATACAATTTCGCATTAGTTTATTTTGTTTATATATAGAACAGTGTACAAGTAATCACAATGTTCAAAAGAGTAATGACTGAAACGTTTATTTAGTGGAGCATGTGTACAATCACCCGGTTGTATGTTTCGAAAGGCAACTGTGTCTATAAACATGAAAATATTGAATCATAAATATGAAATATGAAATGTATGTATTAATCTCGTTAAACTTCTTTCTAAACATCTGAACACGACTAATAGTATTAGAGTTCTAGATAAAAATTCTTCCACAAAAAAAAAAAAAGAGAGAGTTCTAGATAAAAATACTTGCGTACGAAGCACTTACTTTCCATTTTTTTAAGTCTATCTATATCCTGTAATCTTTACCTTTTTTCCAACCCTATCTACACGACATCGTCAATTTGATCTCCTCAATGAAAATGGACATTGTATTCTTCGTATGTGGATCTAATTTATGCATTAAATAACATACAATTTCTCGCATATGTAAAGTATATTATTGGACATGTAGAGGCACGAACAAATGAGAAAAGCAATGCTAAGGGGCCAACTTGAATACATAATAGCAATGACTTGTTTTTTGACTGAAAAATAAATTGCCACTTTCCCAAAGTGGGTTGTTGTCGCAGATATGTATTGGATGGATGCCATGAACCGGTAATCTACGAATGGAAAAACTTATATGTGGCGTTATCGTAAAAGAATAACATAATACATAAACTACCCTTTTCTTTAATTGCCTTTATGTGATGGATTATAACTCTCAACAATTCGTAGTGGTTCTTCCACTTACTGTCCCTAAACCGTCATAAGGCAAAGATTCAATGTTCGTTTTGGCTTTTGAATGAAGAAAATTTACAAAGGGCCACAACCACAGCCATCCATATAATGGATCATAAGAATGATTCTATCAGCTGTAATGCAAGTGTATGGAGTATATATAAAATATAGATCACTGTTCATAAAGGCACCTCTTTTGGGACATAAAACAAACATATTATGGCGTCGTCTTCATCAATATTTATATGAGTTAAATCGAAAACCACCATCAAGATTTTCCCGTGTGCTGTGTGTATGGATGAATAGAAATGAATTTGAGTGCTTACATATATGATTAAAGAAGGTACACATGCTTCTTTGCAATTGGAATAGTTTAGCACCCTCACTTGGTGGAATGGTTAAAAAAGAACTAAGTTAATAATTAGCAAGATATACTATCAATAGGATTTTATTATTGATCCACTTTCCCTCATTGTCATTGGTAGTTAACATTGCATTAGCATTTCTTAAGTATACCACAAAGTTAAAAGGTAATCTATTCAACATTTTTTCAAGAAATTGAAATAAAATAAACAAGATGATGATTATGGTAAGAAAACCATTCAAATCACATTTAAATTGGCTAGATATTTCAAAGTAAAGGTTATATATATTTCATTGATCACGAGAATCACATGGGATTATTACTCATGTATACTCGACATGATGGTAGAGTCATTAAAAAGTAAACAGAACTTAGTTCATAATTTTGTCTAACACATCATGTTATATATATATAACATGCTTTTGCATGTGAACATACAACTGCAAAAACGGATATATATATATATATATTATACATGTGAATTGAAACGAGAACAATAAATGTTAATGACATTCATGGTAAAATTGGTAACCATTGAAAAAGGATAAAGGGAGAGGAGTGCATAGGGGCCCTTCGTTTCGTGGACGCAACGTAACGGAGCAAACCGCGTTCACTGCCACACCAAAAGGGCACCGAGCATAAGCCTTTTTGGACGTGGCAATGGTATTTTTGGTGGTGTAGTTGTGGCCTATGAAAAAAATCCCACGTCTTGACACTTTTCGATATTTTTCGACATCCCAATATTTTAACATAGACTTAAAAAAAAATTTAAAGGATGCGTTGCCTTACATTTTTAGTTCCAACTATTAGATTCGTTGGATTAGAATTATCATCTTATTGAATTTAATATAAATATTTATAATATTTTATGATTAAATTAATATAACTATTAGATGCGTTGTAAAATTAATAGTTATTATAAGTTTAGTTTTATTTTTTTTAGTTAAAATATTAAATATTAAATATAATATACGTAACATAAATTAAAAATATTACTTAATATTAAAATTCATCTTAATATATCAAAATCTAATATTTTTAAAATTAATATGTTCAGAATATCATATCATATCATATTTTGTATCAATGTCCTGACTCGAACAGTTTGTGAAAAGGGTACACTTTTTCTCAAAAATATTTGATGTCCCCAGTACACGCCGATTCGAATCTATCACTTCAATATTGCTTTTGTAAAGTGTAGTATGGGTCCATCAATAGCGTCACCCACCAACCAAGATCATCATAGTAATAAATAATCATATTCATGTGACTTAGTAGCTACTTTTTTTACACGTAGCAAAATGCCTGACAATGTTCAAATGTCTCCCAATTTATCGTTTCCAAATTCCAATATCTCATCCAAACGTACTACTATCACTGCGTAATACTATACAATATCACATAAATGCATAAATGACTATTAATCTAATTATATCAGGTTCCTCTAAGATAAGTTATGAAAGAAATTTTAATTATTTTAAAATTCATTTTTTTAACTTGTGAAAAATATTAAAGCTGGGTCTTTTAATTTTTCCTTTTTAAAAATTAATATGATTATTGAAAGTTTTGTTATTGATTTTTTTATTTAAAAGTTTTTTTAAAAAAGACAAACAAATAGGCCTTGGTAATATTAGTTAATAAAATGTGAATATAACTTTTAGTGAATGCCAGTGTTTATAAATTTCAACTTATTAAACTGGAATTTGTAAAGACGTGATAACACATAGTAAAATAAAATATATATATAATTATTAATAAATAAGTCATTCTGAGAAATAATTGATTTTCTTATTTTGAATAATTTAGCACTAATTAATTTTCTTAAAAAATAATTTAATAAATAGAAATTTATGAATAATTTTATATTTTTAACGTGTTCTCTTATATCGGAAAAGATTTTTCAAGTTCAAAATCTTAGGTATAATTTTATTATTAATAAGCAATATAAATTGACACAGCTATAAAATTAAATTATTATTCAATTAAAAATACTTAAAATATCAGTATTACAACAGTTTAGTTTTAGTACATCTTTTGTACTAAAAAAATTATTTTATAATAATATGCGAACAGTCCAACAACTATTGAACATGGATTGAGCATATTTTTTAAAATCCATTAATAATTAAAGTAATTGCTAATTTGCTAATTAATTTTTTAACAATCTTCTCGTCATTATTAAATAAAGAAAGTACTATATTTTCTTTCTTCTGAAAATATTAAATAAATAATTTGCTTTAGATAATACCTAATAAAATATCATTTAATGAAATTGCTAATAAATTTAATATTGATCTGGATAACACATAGGCCCATAAGATTTAAAGCTCAGAAAGGACCCATGAAAGCGCAATGATCCTATTGTGCAGAATGCATACACCAAGCATCGTGTGGACTATCATGTAAAATCAGCTTAAATAACTTAAAGACTAACGGGGTGTTTGTTTCAGGATATCTCAAAATTTTCCTAAGGAAGTGTATGTTGCATTCTTGTTCTCCACGTTTGGTAGAATGGAATCATGACTTTTACCTATAAAAAAGAGTTGCCTATCTAATTATAAATGCATGTAAAAAAGGTACTTCTACATTGTCAATGAATGATGTTTGCAACATGGTGCTTATTAGAAAAACGGAGAAATTGAAAAAGTGGATAAAAATCAAGACAAAAATATCCCCTCTTCTTAACCACATGTAACATTCAAAATTTTATAAAAAGGTTACTTTCTTAATTTCTATTTATTTTCCCATCAAATTTTTATTTTCAACCAAACATACACTTAGCATATTTAACTCAATTTTTCTAGTAATATTTTGCAGTACCAAACAACTTTTTTTAAACTTTCTTACTAAACTTACTTTTCTACGTCTTTCCTTGTAATTACATTTCTCTAGTAAAAAAAGATTTCTCCTGAACCAAACACCCCCTAAGGAAAGTCTTAGTAACGAAGTGAGTTCCACCGCACATAAGGGCCAATACAAGTAAAACAACTCCAGTTTGCCACTAATCTAAGAAGACAAGCTATTCTATAGACTTGTTCACCAAGGAAATAGCCAGAAAGGCACCAACTGAGACAAAAAGGCAACAACCGACAACAACCAATGAGAAGGTATGCCACCTACAAAAGGCGGCACAAAACTTACTATAAGTATGAAGGGAACAAACCCAGGTATGATCATTTGATTCCAATTATCTATAACATATATCTAGCATTAATACTAACTTGAGCGTCGACGTGTCTTTGTAGGTACTCTCAGTCGTTCCCATCGCACCAGAACCATATTACAGCTCTAACACGGAGAAGCACATATCACTATAGATTCTAGCGCACTTGTTACGATTCTAAGATCAAAGTCTTTAACCTTCAACTGTGTGTGATTTAACTCATACTATCTTGGATTGGTCAGAGCAAATATCTTAAACAAATAGGCATTTAATTTTGTATTTAATAATTACGAGGATTATTAAAAGAATTAATTCGAACAATTGAAAATCATTCTTATCTTGCTTCGGCTGTGTACCCACAAAAATATATATTCTTAATATATCTTTATTTTTATTTAATATTTTATTTATTTATTAATTATTAGATAAATTATGGATTTATTTTAAAGTTACTTTAGATGATTTTATCTAATGTTCATCGAAATGATGTCGTTTTGGGGTAAAAATCATGATATTTTTGTAATTTTAATTTATTTCAAGGTTATAATAGTTTTTATTATTCTATTTTTTAATTTTTCAACTTCAAAACCATATCGTTTCGATAGATATTAAAGAAAGTTATCTAAAATTACATTAGATATTTTTTTTTCCCGTTATTTAAGAAATGTATCCGGGACATTACAAAACCCATTTTTGAAAAAAAAAATTATTTATTTTTTCTTTCATTTACGAAGCTTAATAAAGTGTGGGTTTCTGCTCTCCTTTGCATCACTGAAGAGAGAAACAACCGATATTTTGACTTATTCGCAGAGAAATAGTCGGAAAGGTGTCTCATTTCGAGTTTATCTTTATCACACGTCGTAGTGTTGGCGTTAACATAGGCAACACAAGGTGGAGAGAGTATTCATTCATATATAAGAAAGGGTCTCAAATACATGACAAACCGAATCTCATTCTTGTTCCCACTCCTCCAGTTTCTGGTATTGGGAGATTCATCGTTTCAGCGACAAACCCTGTGAGTGGATTGCATTCCTTTATGTTTCTTGCAAAACATGAAGTTCTGCAAAAGATACCAGGAGTACATGCAAAGCCAGGATAAGAAGCTTCCTGTGGTTGGCTTCAAGAAGCTCAAGAAAATCTTGAAGAAGTGCAGAAGAGAATGTCAATCCCAGAAAAGCCTTCATGCACCCCTTGGCATCAAAACCTGCCCTGACCAATGCCCAGGTGATCAAAAAGTTTTTTTTTTTCCTTCTATATTTCAAAGTTTTAATTTTTCCCCTGGCCAGAGTGGAATCACCGAGTTTTTGAGAAAAAAGACTCTTCTTTTTGTTGCCTGATCTTGCATGCATGATCTGTTTTATTTTCTATAAACCAATTCCAAAGCATTTTTGGTTCCATTGTAAAGACTTTTAATATTTGATGCATTTCCAACTAACCCCTAAGCTAACTTAATACAATTAATTCAGTGTGCGATGGGACCTTTTTCCCTTCCCTTCTCAATGAAATGTCAGCAATAGTTGGATGTTTTAATCAGCGTGCGCAGAAATTGCTGGAGCTACATCTCGCTTCTGGCTTCAGAAAGTACATTTTCTGGATCAAAGACAAATTACAAGGGAAACACACTGCATTGATTCAAGAAGGGAAAGATCTGGTTACTTATGCACTCATAAATTCCATTGCAATTAGAAAAATACTAAAGAAATATGATAAGGTGTGTCTATCTGTTTTGCTTCTCTAGATAAATATTAAAATCATCCTTAATTCTTAGGTGCGCTAATTTTTTAAGTTTAGACAATTTGGGTGAAAGCTATGTGTTTTTATATGCTCTTATTTCTGCTGTCACTGCAGATTCATTATTCCAAGCAAGGGCAGTTATTCAAGTCACAGATCCAGAGTATGCACAAGGAAATTCTTCAAAGTCCCTGGCTTTGTGAGCTTATGGCCTTCCACATCAATTTAAGGGAGACCAAGGTCAAGTCAAGGAAGGCACATGCTTTTTTTGATGGATGTTCCCTCACATTTAAGGATGGGAAACCATCACTTACTTGTGAGATCCTTGATTCTATCAACATTGATATTGACTTGACTTGTTCTATATGCTTGGTAAGTTACACAGTATCAGTTATTGGTTGAGTTGGACCTCAATTTTTGTGCATTACTCACATTTGGATCTAGTCAAGTTAAAGATTATCTTCCCACCAAAAAATGGATACTTACTCATAAGCTATATTTTTGTATATGATTTCAAATATCTCAGATAAATCAACGATTTTCGCATTTCAGCACCAAAGCATTTAACTTTTTTTCTAACATCAACAATGTTTTCTATGGGAATTGGAAAAGTATTCTCCAATATGGTCCTTCACTTTTTAATCCATTGATATTGTTCATCTGCCTCCTTCATGATAGGACACAGTGTTTGATCCAGTTGCTCTGAGTTGCGGCCATATATTCTGCTATATTTGTGCTTGCTCGGCTGCATCAGTATCTATTGTTAATGGACTTAAGGCAGCAGATCCTAAAGAAAAATGTCCTTTATGTCGAGAGGTAAGCTACTAGACATGACATTTATATTGGAATGGGAATGTATAGAGTATAGAATGGGGGAAAATCATTTTAATTTATCAACTTCTGTTAAAATGTGTATATAAATATATTAATAACTCATGATTGAACTGAATTGTTATATTTGGAACGCGTGACTGATGAGATCAGGATCCTATTCTAAGCTTTCATTTGCCGTTTAATTTTAAGAGCATATTTTATGTTAAATATGCTAAAGCTCAAACATTAAGGGCTATCTATTAAGTTTTACCATCTATTATTTAGATTCTCCAGAATGAGCTGCAAGTTTGTGCATTCCCTCTGCCATTCTTGAGCTTCATTATTTTAATGTTGTAATAAGTTATAAATAGTAGTTTCTAAGGAAGGTTTGTTCACTTATTTAGGCATCTCAATGCCGTATGAGTATAACTATGATTGGGGCTGTTAAGAATTGGCAACGAAAATCATTTAAATATCTTCGTTTTGTTTTCTGGATTTGATTTGAACCAATTAAAATAATTAGAAACTTATACTGAATTTTACTTTTGTTGATTGCAGAGTGCAGTTCATCAAGGTGCTGTTCACTTGGAAGAACTAAATATTCTTTTAGGTCGAAGGTATGATCCCATTTGTTCCATTAAGGGTGGGGAGGATGTTGAGGAGGTTAAAACTTGGTACGGTAAAGAAAGAGATGGGTATAATTAAAAACTCTGTTGTATATCATCTTCTTGTTGCTGTATCCTTTGGCAAGTCTCTTAACCTAATAATTTCAATGATTTTCAGCTGTCAGGAATACTGGGAGCAAAGGCTTCAAGCAGAGAGGGCAGAAAGGGTTAAGCAAATAAAGGAACACTGGGAATCACAGTGCAGGGCATTTGTGGGCGTCTAAGTAGTTTCTTTGGTAGAGAGTATAAGGGTAGTTTTAGGCTGAATGTATTTGTGTAATTGTTCTTTTGTATGTCACATTCTTAATAAGGTGAAGCTGCTTGTAAAATATCTAGAAGGTTGTTAATGGCATAAGGGACTCCACTTCAACAATGATCAATAGGATTGAGAATCTTGTAAAATAACTTGTCTTATTTAAAATGCTGTTAAATAATAAAATAAGCTAATTAAAAGTTTTTACTTGTCTGTTTATTTATTATTTAGAGATATAATTATTAGTTTATAATACTTGTAAAATTTATCAATTATAAATTAATATTACATATTAATTTGCAAAACAGAATTATGGTTTAATTAGATAAGGCCTATAATTCATTTTCACGCCTAATGGCTAATGATAACAGAAAAAGACATTTTTCTATGTTGTAACTTAAATTTTCAGGGCAACCAGGAGAGAACCCAGTGACGAGAAACCGATTCAATTGGGTACCATTCTATACTTTAACTCTTTACTTTTGTTTAGTATCTTGAGTCGTTTAACATTTTATTGAGAAAAGGAGTAGAAGCCTAGGAGGACAAGATTGAAATAAGATTTGCAAAATGTTGCGTACATATGGAGGAAGCGGTCAGCGTGCCACTACAGCGTTCAGAAATGTTCGCTATGAGCATGTATTAAATTCGTGATTCATTAAGTCAATTATAAGTAAAACGGCATTCGTGGTTTTTAGCGAACAAACAACGCTTTTCTTTGAGTAACGAGGAAATTCGTCTCCCATTGTCGATTAAATGACAAACCTAAAAGCCTCATACATCCCATAAACAACTAATGATCTTGACATCGACCATATTCCAAATTCATCCGAACCGTAATGTGTTCGAGTAGCAGATAAAGCCACATTACAAATCATGTGATATTATAGAATGGGGCTTAAAATGTTATTGAACATTTCCAATCCAGAAAAATGCAAACACTAAACGGCTACACTATCTTTTTCAATGTGGTAAAATCTCAAACAGACCTCGATAATAGAAAATGAACTCAATTCATATAGTTGAGACCAGCATAAAATTTAACTCGGTAATAGAGAAAATATTAAAAAAAGATAGTACAAAATGAGTGTATTTATGACATTACTCCCATATTGAAAATAAATTCAATTCTTATTTTATTTTCGTGGAATGCTTCAACTTATGCAGCAAAATTCAACCCATGTGTAAATTTCAAAGCATTAACAACATTTCCTAATGATCTTACTCGTTTAAGTCTCGAAGTGTTAAAGAATAAATGCAAAAGATGAAAAATACATCCACAGTATCAGCAAAATTTCAGCCGATTTCGAGACATAATAATCCAATCATTTCCACGTCCATGGATCAAAATTACAACTTACACCCTTTAGTATGCAATCGTCATACTAGTCTAGAGGGGAAATATTTCATTTGGTCAGAATCAGAGGATTCTTATTACTATGCATATGATACCTCTTGCATAGTTTCTCTAAAGTCGCAAGTGAATGCTGCATGGGGTTTAGCTTTATATCCATGAACATACTCTGCAAAAACAAGACAAACATGTAAGCACCCAGTCTCACAATTTGTTAAGTCCTGAAAACTGAAAATAAAAGCAATATCCAACCTGATAATCATCTCCATATTTATCTACTAGGCGACTGATATGAACACGCTGCATTGCAGTCAACGGTTTAGGAGGTGCAGTTTTTCCATCTCTCCGCTTCTTTCCCAAGGCTGATTTCAAGTCTACACAAACCAAAGAAAAGATATATAAAATAAGACAAAGCCTGAGAGCCAGTATACATGGCCTGCCACTGTATTCAATTTTAAGAAAAGAATAGTGAGAGCAAGGAGGGTAGGAGCTAACAAGTAACAACCATATAACTGATACGCAAATGAGTTTGTTAAGCAAAAATACCCATCTACCCAATTGAATGCTTAGAACTACTTAAGTTTGAAGCACGAGCAGTCAAGCAGGACGCTTTGCTTCAAGTCAATTAAGCTTCCAACAAGAACTATTTCAGGACCTTGAGACCAGAGAAGCCATTTAGAGGGAAGAAATATGAATTGAGCTACAATAATAAGTGTAGAGAAACCCGTGAGAGATAACTTGAAAGACAATCCCAACTCTAACTAGGGATGTGCATGGGTCGAACCGAATCGGATTTTTTGAAAAAAACAAACCGAATTAGTTTAAATGGTTCGGTTCGGAAGTGATTCAGTTCGGTTCGGAACCGGTTCGGATTGACCCTCTTTTGAAAAGAAAATAAAAATAAAAATGTAAAAAATAAAGTTATAAAAATCAATTTGGTTCGGTTCTTAAATTGGTTCTAAAAACCGATTCGGTTCAAAATGGTTCGGTTCTTAAACTGGTTCTAAAAACCGATTCGATTCATGGACTGATTCTTTAAATACTGGTTCAGTTCATGAACTGATTTTTAAAAACCGGTTATTTTAGAGGCGGTTCGGTTCATGGTTCACACTCATTGAGAGTGTGCTTGATAGAAAACATGGTAAAAGGAAAAACATGGTAAAAGGAGAATGGAGTGAACATGGAAATGTTTAATTTTCACTCGAGGCTCTTAAAATAGAGACTGGAAGAAGAAAATACAAGTCCCTATTTATGAATAAAAGACGTTCATCTCATTATCAACAGCTACTCGAGTTTGCTATACCAGGCAAGTTTAAAATAATTTGCGTCTCATATTTTCAACTCATTTAGTTTCCAACAACTCCTCTATTCAATCATTCATTCGACAAGGAAGCCAATTGAACATATCACAACGAATGACTTTAAGGGCAAAGAAAAACAAAAAGAGAGAGAGAGAAATTTTGGCTACGCTAACATCAATCAGATGTGAAATGTATTAACTAGTTCCCCAAAAAAAGAAGAAACATGTAAAAGCGTAGAAATTAAAAGAGAAACATGACTGACCGTCTTCTTCGAGATCGCTGCCAGAATCTGAGTGGGAATCGCTTTGTGGAGTGTTTCTGATGGTGAGCGAGTTCGGGTTGGAAACGACGCCGAAGGAATTATAATTGTGATTAACGCTGCCTTTGTCGTCCCACTCGGGGTTTAGGTCACTGTCAACCACAGACTGTAATAGCTTAGGAGGAACAGAAAACGCAGGCTTGAAAATCCTAGGGTTCTTCTTCGGCAATCCTACTCGAACCTTCGTTCTCGATTGCTTGTATTTTCTTCGCGACCTTCCCATTCTCTTTCGGCGTAGGAGCAGGAGAAGAAGAGTTTACTGCGTTTTCAGGAGAGGTTTATTTCAGGTTTAGGGCTTAAGGGATCAGAATTGCCGAAGGAATTATATTAGGTTTAGGTTTTTTAGGGTTTACTGAATTCCCGATACTACAACGGCGTCGTTTCCTCCTGATTTGCTTCCTCTTTAAACTCGGATTCATATCAACATATTTTTTTTAATTAAATTTCGATATTAATATTTATCCCGTTAAACAACATTAAATTATAACATTTACTTAAAATAACTGTGTGTGAAAGAAATAGAAATCATAGTAAAAAAAGTGAAATGATTTTTTTAATTTAATATTAAATAAAAAATATTAATTTTAATTAAAGTAATTATCTTTTAAAAAGATAAATATTTTCCCTTAAATTTTATAATATAAATATTTATTTTTTATTTTATTTTAAATACTAGATATGATTTAATAATGGCAAATCCGAGTCTCATTTTTTTGTATACTTACCTTAATTATAATATTCCCTTTTTATCTCCTGCGTATCATACACACGCTAATAGCATTATTTTTATGTGGTTGGTGTATACAAATCTTAAGATTGAATGGGGTTCAAATATTTCTCCTTTTTTGCCTTATTTTGTCTATCATAATTATTGAGTGACAATTAAGTTAGATGAAACAGCAATATATGATAAGATTTTGTTAAAAAAAATACATATATATCTTAATTCACCACAATTTCTCTCTCTCTCTCTCTCTCTTTGTATTTTATTTGCTACTTAATTCATTGTAATTTGTAAATATAGGATTATGGAGAAAAAAATAAGAAGTGAAGATTTTATTTTTATTTTTTTTCTCGAGGTTAGTGTGCATGGAAACACTCACGCCAAATCATGACTTCCAAATTCAGTGGAATAATTTGTCATTTCTCATTAGAAACCCAAGAGATTAGCACATAAAACTTAAAAGGAGAGTTTATCAACAAACAAACAAAAAACCCTTAAAAGGAGAAAAATCCTAATTTGAGACATCTCGGGATGATCAGGATTCTTCGGTTCTTTTTTGATAACTCAATGAAATTACTCTTCTTCGTTACACAAAATGAACATTCCCCAATTTTTTGAAAATATCCATGAACGTATGATGCATGCTTGGTGAAACAACATAAAAGCCATTTTAATTGTTTCTTCCATTCCCTTTTGCAAATCTCTAGAATTATATTACTAATTGAATGAAATGCTACTGCAAAACCAATGGTACCACTCATTACACTGGTTGCTGTAGTGCCAAAGATCAGGACCTACTACAGTTTGAATTGTGTATACTAGCGCTAGTGTGGCCAAATGTACTTAAGAGTCTCAGACTTAATGAATTAATAACCATGGTGCAATGAAACAGTAAGTGAATTATTATGTCTCTATAGGAAGATGTTTTATCGTGTCATTGGCATATGGATGCAGCTATCTCAAGAGGAGCATGAAAGTATATCTTATATTCCGGTGGAGCGGTTGGCATACTCTTGAACTAATTCCCCAAAGAGAGATGTCCCTTGAAGCAAGTTGGAGGGCTTATCAAATTCTTTCGCTTGCCCTATTACAAAGAGGACAAGAACATAGTTTAGGCTTCTATGGTCAAAACATAAAGGTCCTCGATGATCATTAATTTAGTGAAAGAGCATGCAAAGAGAATATCATACCTGCATCTACGACTAAAACTCTATCACAATCCATGACTGTTGGTATTCTGTGAGCAATGCTGATTATGGTACAGGCTGCAAAGTCCTCTCTAATGATCTTTTGAATTACACCATCAGTTTGAGAATCAACAGAAGCAGTTGCCTCATCCATAAACAAGAGCTTGCTTCGCTTAAGCATAACCCGCCCCAGACAAAGCAACTGTCTCTGCCCCACACTCCAGTTCTCTCCATTATCCACCACTTAAAGGTTTAAACAACATTCTCATTAGTAAAAATGACGAAATTCAAGAAGCTCAAAGAAAATGGTAAAAAACAAGAAGAGCTTTTTATACCTAAAGAGTCAAGCTTTTCAGGCTTAGAAACCACAGCATCTTTTAGTTGACAACGTTCCAAGCTCTACAACAATAAAAAGTTATTAGAATAGGCCAATGATTGAAAATCTTCATCAGGCATGAATTTTAAGCCTCATAAAGATGGAATTGGTGTATTATTTACCTTCCATATCTCTTCATCTGTATACTGTCCAGTAGGATCAATGTTGCTTCTGACAGTTCCTTCAAAAAGGACAGGCTCCTGAGGAATGATACCAAACCGAGATCTAAGATCATGAAGACCTAAGACGGATATGTCAATACTATCAACTATTATTTTCCCTCCTGAAGGTTCCACCAGCCTAAAGAACACTTGAATTAAAGTTGATTTTCCACTCCCAGTTCGACCAACAACACCAATCTTTTCTCCTCCATTAATGCTTAAAGTAATGCCTTTAAGAACCAGAGGAGTGTTTGGACGATATCTGACCTGTTCACCAAAAGCTCAAGTCATTACAATGGGGAAACAATAGTGTTGCTCAATGCAAATAGTGAAAAACTCATCATTGGCAATAGTGCCTGCCAAGGATAGTTGCTTAAACAAATCAAGATCAAGATCAGCAACATGTTCTGCAAATAATGTAATTGACCTATACAGAAAGGCAAGAACCCCCTGGGTACTAGAATGTAAAACATAACCAAATTGATCATATTCAAGTTACCTGCAAGTCTTTGATATCTACATTGCCTTGACCTGGCCAATTTAAAGGAGGCAGACGATCCTTAATTTTCCATGCTGGCTCCGATGGAATATTTGTAAACTGCTTTATCCTCTCAACAGATATCATTTTGTTTTCCACGTAACAGCTCATGAATACAACCAAGAACAAGACGCCATTTAAGGACAACCCATAAGAGAGAGATAAACCAACATTTTCTACATCAAGCAGAACAACCTAATCAGTTTATTATGTTAATAAAATTTTCACAGCAGCATAAATATCACTGGTTTACAAAATAGGCTTCTCAACATTATCCAAGACAAAGTGTCTACTTCACAGTGCAAGACTGCAAGCTATTTCAATTTTTAACGTGTAACTAATATATAAACTGTTTAGACATTAGAGGCACAAAGATAATAACCGAGTTATTTAAAGAAGCATTGTCTTGAAAATGTGTAACTAATTTACAAACAGACACTAGAGGCACAACACTAGAATTCCTTTAGTGTCAGTTTACCTGGCTTTATGATACTGCTAGGTAAGATGATCATGAACATTGCAGAAATGCACAAGATTAAGCTTCCAAGGAATTCTAAGCGAAATCCCAACCACTCATTGGAACTGTAGTTGTGGAAATCCATTCGCAAATTAGCATTCACCCGTTCGCGATTTTCTTCACAAAATTTGTTTTGTTTTCTGAACGCGCGGATTGTCATGACCCCTGCAATGCTTTCAGAGAAGTGATGAATAACAGGAGCTTTGGTAATTGAATCCAGTCGAGTTAATTCACGAGATGAAGTAAGATAGTAACCCTGCAAGATCAAAAAAGAGAAAGCAAACACACAAACTGTTGTACATAAAGTACACAATATACATTTAATTGAGAACAAATTACATTCTACTGCTGTGGATTATATGGTTAACCCTTCTGTGAAATGAGCTCTACTCCAGCCTTGCAAATTACTTCAATATTTTAACTGAAAACTCTCTATATAACTTAACATATTGGAAGTTATAGATAAGCCATTTTTATTCATGTTCCAAGCTGAAACATATTTTTGGATTTTAGACATTGTAAATCTAAGAAAGGCAAAGCACTCGGTCCATGTCATTTATGATGCTATTCATCTGAGACATAGATCTATCAGAATTATCTAACCAATACATTTGACAAACAGGTTAATCATACCCTGTAACACCCTCAATAAAATAAAAATTAAATAAAATAATTTTTTTTTTTTTAAAGATAAGCACATAACCTATCAACAATTGAACATTACCTAAGACATATTTGAATTCAATACATTTTTTTAAAGATAAGCACATAATGTTTTTTTAATCACGGAGAAATTCATTTTATTAGCAAGTTCTTCACTTATTTTCCTTTGAATTCACTTATCTTTGCAGTCAAAGACATATTTGACAATTGCATATTAAATGATACTCTACAATAACAAAATAAAAGTTAAGAATATTAGGGTGTTACATACCCGGTACCATATACTCAACCAAACAAAAGGAATTATCAAGAACGCTGTTGGCCAAGAATTTTGACAGGTGACGATGAAGATGCTGAGAAGTGTAATGTACAAGGCAATAACAAATGCCATGTACAATGGGAGAAGGACATCAACATTAGCCTGATCGGTGGATGCCTGTATAAGTTAAACATAAAAAAAAATATCATCATATAAGTATGTGCTTAAGATAGGAAATGTAAGAGTCTATATCATTATGGATTAGATTCTTCAATACAACGTTTAGCACAGAATACTTGCGCAGTGAAGTTCTTACCCTACTTAGAATTCTCCCAGATGGTGTCGTGTCAAAGAAAGACATAGGTGCATGCAAGATGCTACGAAGAATTTGTGTAAAGAAAATTTGTGCTGTCTTTAGCCCCAATAATGTAAAGGAGTAGGATCTTATCACAATCAAAATGACCGAAACAAAGGCAATAATTGCATAAATAGAAATAAACTGAGAAGGGTTAAACACTTCAGCACGCTTTTCTGAGGTTTCATATGCCAGCCAATAATCACTTGCCATCATAGACCCTTGCCATAACAAAGAAAAAAGCAATACTCCTGAAATGCCCCACCATCCAAAAGCCTCAGTGCAGTAGAGTTTATACTCATGTAAGCTCACTTTGCCAGTTTCTCTCTCCTCTTCTTTGATGAGTTTAGAACTTTTCATGCCAGGCTCGGGCTGGTCAAGAGAATTGCTTTCACCATTACTTTTCATGCCAGCCTCTAGAGATTTCTTTGATTTTTTCAAATTTTCACCGGGTAGGACCACACCCTGCTCTACTAGTTCCATAGAGGTCTCATGTGCAGCCACCAGAGCTTTAAAATCCATTCCAGAATCTAGTATATCATTGTACTTCCCTGATTGAACTATCATGCCATCCCTCATCACCTTTAGCAAGCAAATATAAGTATTCGAATTACTCTCCAAGTCAAATTGAAGATTAAAGCAGATGAAGCATTATAGGATGAGAAAAAGAGACTTACTAATATAAGATCTACATTATGTAGGAAATCTACTTGGTGTGTTACAAGAATAATAGTCTTGCCTTTTAGAGCTCCCCTCACGCATTCCTGTATAAAAAGCATACATACAACAAACATTAAAAAGGTTACTTCAAGCAACAAACTAGCACATTCCTGCTACTATTCAGCGAGGACTCTTCAACTTTGAGAATAACCACCTTAAATATTTCAGAGCCAGTGTGAGCATCAACAGCACTGAAGACATCGTCAAGAAGATATATATCACAGTCTTGATATATAGCCCTCGCAAGTTGTATTCGCTGCTTCTGGCCTCCACTTAGGTTGATGCCACGCTCACCAATCTCTGTCTGATCCCCATAATCCATCATTTCCAAATCTTTCTCCAAAGAACACACCCTGATAACTTCATTATACTTATATCTGTCCATCGGCAAACCAAACAGAATGTTTTCTTCAATGGTCCCATTCTGAATCCAAGATGTTTGTGAAACATAAGCAACACTCCCACAAACCTGAACCTGTTAACAGAAATATATAATTATAATCATACTCAACAAGAAATGCCTACATAGTTCTGATATCTCAACAAGAATCATACCTTTCCAGAAATTTTGCTCATCTCACCAAGAATTGATGCGACGAGAGATGATTTTCCCGACCCCACAGTACCAACAATTGCTGTAAGCTCTCCCTTTTTTATCTTCAAATTAATATTTTTCAAGTCCTGTTGCAGGTCATCATCATTCCAACTAAAGGTCCCATTTTTTATCTCCACAGCTGTTTGTTCACCACAGCCTTCATCTCTCTCAACCGAATCATTCGACAATTCCCTGCTCAACATGAAATTATCTAACCTCTCCAGTGATATCATTGCTTGTGAAATAGATATCATAGCCTGTGGGAATGCCCTAATAGGTTCCTGCAAGATCTTGAACACAGTTGTTGCGGTGAAGACAGTAGCTGCATCAAGTGGAACTCCCAGCAAAATAGCCGTACCAAACGTTAGAGTTGATATCAATAATGGTGTGCTCCACATCACAACAGTATTGCCACAAATTGAGAACATCAACTTGGAAAGCCAACTGAACTCTGACTCACGGAAACCCATAATCTTCCCGTTGAAATGTTCTTCCCAAGCCTGAAACTTGATCACGCGCATGTAATTAAGCATCTCATTCACGGCTTTCATTCTCGAGTCACGGTTCTTCATCACATTCAACTGGAAACTGTTGTTTCTACGTGTAGCAATCACAACAAACACAAGAACACCAACAAGTCCAAGGATCGCCGTTACTGCTGAGGCACCTAAACAATTGTAAAGCAGTAATAAGCCAATACCAAGTTGAAGTGGCATTAACCACAGAGCATGTAACTGCATCATCATATCAGAGAGTTGTTGGGTATCAACAGCCATGTAATTCACAATGGTCCCTACTCCATGATCCTGCCGAGCAGAGCATGATAGCATTAACCCCTTCTTGTACAAAGAAGGAATGACACTGCTTCGGATAAGCATCCCAAGCTTCTGAGCATTGAAGTAGTAATGGTGAGTGGACAAGACTTCTATGAATTTAGCAACGAGGAGAATCAACACGAGGTAGTACCCTTCATATACAGACCCTCTCTTCCCTGAAGTGAAATCAATAAAACTTTGTATGAGAATCGGTCCTACAAACATGACAGAGAGTCTAACAATGGAAAGGAATGCAATGAAGGCTAACTCCTTCCAGAAGCATCGAAGCAAAGTGATTCGAACTGGATGCTTCGAACTCTCGTTTGATTTGGGCCATTTAGATTCAAAGAGAGATAACATCCTCTCAGCTCTATGCTCAGGGGAAAGTGTTGGAATCTCATCAATCTTCAACGGCGACTTGTACCCTTTATTCAATAAAGGATTTATCCAAATCCAAAATGCCTTGGAAACTATAGAAGCTGAAGCAAAGCCAGTAACCTCAGATTTACTCAGAGCATCATCATATAGCTTCGTTTCCTCATCAATAAGTGGTTCTGTTTTTGCTGCCGACAAAATGCCAGTGGATCCTTTAACCGCAACAAAAAGAAGAAATAGAGACAAAGGAAATGAAATGAAAGAGACCACGTCATCCACCTTAAAGATGAAATCTTTGGTTTCGTCCACATCCACATAGACCAAACGAATAACTCCAGACGCTGTGAAGAATGAAATGAAAATGAAATTTGCAATCCAATAAACTCGAAGCCATAGTGGGTGTGCAACAGCTTCAAATCTTTTCTCGTGGATGATTAAGATTGCAAGTATTGCATGAGTTATGGCCTGGACTAACCAAAACACTCCATCAACTTGCATCCATGGCATCTTGGGGCAACTGCTAAATACCAGAATGGAAGCAACCGTGTACAAAATGGCCAAAACAACCGTTGCAGTCAAAGTTAACTTAAACCAAATAGTTGTCAAGTAAGAAGACCTGTTATTTCTGATAAGCGGCTTGTTGAGGTCATTGTGGGAGCCTCCATTGGTGGTGAACCTTTTAAAGAGCTTGGTGACAGCAAACACAAAGAAAATGAGCAATAGTAGGACATCAACAGTAGACAACAGAGCTCTCTGAGGACAGGGAGAGAGAAAAATAAACCTCAGCCATTGAGGTAGAGTTGAGATAAATGTATCCCCTGAAATTTGCTTCACCGGGGATGTACATGAGAGGGAGGTGATCCAAGACGCAGATTCGGATGACATTTTTGTCCACCCTCAAGAAACTTCTGGTGTTTTGCGACCAAGCTGATTAACTTTGCATACACCCTCCAAGAATCAGAGTTAATTACTAAATTATTAAATACCACTGACAGCTTAAAAAACGAAGAAACGTAATAAAGTTGGAGAAGTTATACAAAGGGTTTCCAGTGAATAACTAAAGGGCTAATCCTGAAAGTGAACACAAATAACAACTCACGGGGAAAAAGGAAGAAAAGTCTAAAGCCTGAACAAGGAAAAAGGCGCAAAAGTATGATGAAATGAAAAATGACGATAGAACGAAAAGCTGTAGTTTGAAGCAGGTACCAACATATCTAAGTATATAAATATATAATGTATCCAATAAAAAAAAACATCTCTAAATATATTATATATCACGTGGAACACGTGCAAGCACGTATCCTTCGAACAAAAAAAAAAAACAAATCCCTCCATAAAATATCAAAAGGGATTATAGTTTCTTATTTTGTCTTATGCTCGCTCACTTTTTTTTTTTTTGTGTTGAGACCGGTGGCGGACTCAGAAAAAAGAATTTATGTCCGCACATTTAGTGACGTGTCCCGAAATTTTTTTGATATAACTTTTATATTGAAGAGTTAACTTATTAATGTAGAAAAAACATATAAGGTGAATAGCAATTCTAGACTGATAAAAACATAAACTAGTAAAAGATTACGTATAAATTAAGGAAAAAATGTGAGTCATTTTTATTTTATTTTTATAACAAAATGTGAGTCATTTTAAATGATGTAAAATTATGTCATTTTAAGTGAGAGAAAGAGATAGATCATGAGGGAGAGAGTGGACAAAATAAAAAATAAAGGTGTGGATTTTATCTTTTTGTGAGAGTGAAATGGCACAAGTTATGTCATTGAAAAGGACAAACACTTTTCCCATAAATTAAAGGTTACTAGTGAAGCTATGTCCAATTATTATTGAGTTGAGTGATTGAACTGTGCAAACTCAGAAAATCAAGTCATCTTATCTCTTCAGTTACTACATGAAAAATAGTAATCTGCCATAAGAATTATTGATATTTAATCTCAACACAAAAAAAGTATTTAACATCTGCATTGCAAAATTAACAATGACTAATATAAATATTGAACCAAAAAAATAAATAAAGACCTCCAAACAAAAAAACAAAAAAAACAAAAAAAAAAACTAAAATCAAAGTTTTTATGTCCGCAATGCGGACATGTACCCGGTCCTGGGTCCGCCGCTGGTTGACACCAAATGCTAGAAACTATATTCCCAAAGCCACTAGGTTTGGTAGAGAGGTTTTAATAGATTATATTAAGTTTTGTGTTTAATTTTTTATGCATTAAAAAAAACACCTATATTCCCAATCATAAAAGCTAAAATGCAAAATTCAATAGAGTGGTACCCCAGCTTCTTTGCGGTGCTCTGCGAGCTACGTAAGATCACATACTATCTTAAAAACTTGTCGTGGAACTCGTGGAATCTATTTCACACAAAAATAAAAAAGGAATCTAAAATTTAAATTTTGTATCAATATTTTTTCGAGTTCATGTTTTCTTATGTTGTAAGATAGTATCAGAGAAAAAAAATAGAGACAAATTAAATGTGAATTTCATATTTTATATTAAAAAAAAATTAATTGACACGAAAAATGAATTTGTGCAATTTTTCTCTACTGTAACAACAGGAGAGCATGATTCCCGTATTTTTTATAATACTAATTTTAAAGTTAGTATTGTGTTAATATATTTTATTGATTTTTTCTTTTAAATAAGCATAGCTGCCGCATCAGATGTAGACCTCCTTTCTTTAGCAGCAGCAGAAAGGGTTAATTATTAGGAAGGTTTTTTGTTAATATTTTTTAGGGATTGATTTATTAATTACAACTTTTAAAACAAGGATTAGTGAGGCACCCTTTTTTAACATAGTGCTACTTTAAATGCCTGTTTGGTGTGATAGGTTATGACATTTTCAATTGTTTGGTGTGACCATTGTATAGTATAAGCTTATACAGCAGCATCCATTTACACATCAAAATGATGTATACCTTAATCAAGCCTAAAGGCGTAGGATTAAGCCTGATAAGGGGTTGATGTATTAATGTTGCTTAAAAGTACAATTAAAATATATTTTTTATATATATTAATTTTTAAAATATTGGAGAATATTATCTTATACAATATCATACCAAACGCATGATAGTATTAAAATTTTGTCAGGTCTTATACTATCAGGGCCTGTTTGGTGTGATGTATAAGACCTGATAGTATAAGCTTATACTATACGTTATGACATTTTCAGTTGTTTGGTGTGACCATCGTATAGTATAAGCTTATACAGCAGGACCCCTTAATACATCAAAACGATGTATTACTTAATCCGGCCTAAGAGGGATGGATTAGGCTCGATAAGTGATAATGTATTAATATTGCTTACAAGTACAATTTTCAAGAACTAATATATCGTCTCAATATTAATATATTAAAATAAAATTTTTTAATATATTAATTTTTAAATTATTATAAGATATTATCTGATACAATATTATACCAAACGCTGGATAGCATTAAAATTTAATCAAGTCATATACAATCAGGTCTTATACTATCAAGTCTTATACTATCAAACATTATCTAATACTATATATCAAACATGCCCTGAGGTCTTATACTATCAGGCTTTATCTTATATTATGCACCAAACATACCCTTGATTTGCCAGGGTTTGGAAAGGACGAACTTGGACTACAAATACAATTGGCTTGAGAGAAACCACGTAGAGGAATGGTCTCCTCCAGTTTTTGGAAAAATGATCAAAGTGCCATATTTTTTTGTTAAAAATTACTTGAATGTCACACTTCGCAAAAAAAAATCCAAAATGCTACGTCACATAACTCGCTACAACACCTAGCGAGTTAGGTGTTGACACGTGGGAGAAGGTGCATGGCCAGGTAAATCGTTGCGCAGTGCAACTATGTAGCATAATATGTTTAGTCAGCTTCTGACACGTGGCAATTGTGCTATGCACATAGCATGTTTAGTCATCTTTTCTAACATGTACAACGTGCTATTCAGTATAGCATATTACTGAATAATTGTATAATTCAATCTATATTAATTTAAATAATTGTATAATTATTAATTAATTATTTTTAGGAGTGTTATTTTTAGGAATGTTAATTAATTTCATTTGATTTAGTTAACGCTAAGTTAAAAAAAAATTGAAGCATAAAGGAATGTAATTTAATCTAGGAGTGTTTATGAATTAAATGTAATTTATGTTTGTTAAGTATTTTAGTTTAATTTTAGAGGAATGTTATACTTATAACTTTTTTTTTTACAACCATATCTTAACACCGTTGATTTTCGTCAATCAATGGTTATGATTTTCGTAAATTAAACTCGTTAATTAATTATTAATTCACAATAAATGATAATCGTTGAGTGGCGGAAATCAACGGTTAAGATATGGTTGTAAGAGATTGTAAAAAAAAGATTATAAGTATAACCTTACTCTTAATTTTATATTAATTTAATTATTTTATGACACACACATAATATGCTATGCTACATAGCACATTTGTCACGTGTTAGAATTGTCACATGTCAGAAACTAACTAAACATGATATGTTGTGTAGCATATTTGATGCCAAGTACCAACACCTAGGGGTGTTAACGAGTCAAGCTTTATTCTTAAAAGGCTAAGTTTGTATTTAAATGAGTGAGTCTGACTAAGCCTGTTACTTGTTATAAATATAATTATTGGCCTGTGACTTGTCTTATTTACAAAAAAAAAAAAGCCTGATATAGCCTGTTAGCATGTTTTAAAAAAATAAGACAATAAAAATTTATTCAAACAAAATATGTATCAATAACACTAGTAATTTCATAAATATTCATAAATTCAAGGTATATCCAAACAACATAATATAGAATAAAATCATTCAAAAACTCTATTTAACCAATAAAATGGGAATGAAATTGATTGAGAATAAAGAGAGGGCTATTACAAGTAGTATATATAAAAAAAAATATACTAAGCCGGCTTGAGAGGCTCTTAGGCTGAGCTTTTGAATTGGAGCCTAAGGCCTTTTTATTAAACGAATTTTTATACATGTTCAAGCCTGGTGCCAATAATCAATTTTAGACATGTAAGCTCAGACCTTCACGAGCCGAGCCAAAGACTCATGGCTCGTTTAGCACACCTATCAACACCTAGCGAGTTAGGTGATATGGCATTTTAGAAAAAAAAATTACAAAATATGGCATTCGGATAACTTTTTGCAAAAAATGTGCCACTTTTATTATTGTCCTGTTTTTGCCATTTCCACAGGTAAAATGTTTGATAATGGTACTCATCATATGAGTATATAACTTCCCGTTATTGGGGAGTTTTTTTCATTAATTCTTTTAGGAATTAATTTATAAATTACAACTTTAAATGTTATGTAAGGAGTGGATTTTTTTATTTATTTTTTTCGGTAAACATCTAAGGAGTAAATTTTAAATAATAAATATCATTATATCAATCATTAATTAATATTTCTAAAATTATGTACTATTAATAAAAAAAGGATTACAGAACTCCATCCTAGTTCTTAGAAAGAGGAACGGAGAAAAGAATAATAACGACTTGTTTGTTTTCAGGTTTTGAAAACAACTATCTGTTTTTAAAAATAAAAACATAACGCGAAATTTGTTTGGGCACCTGTTTTTTAACTAGTATTTTTGAAAATTTATTGTTTATATTTTATTTATATAAATAAAGAACAAGAAATGTATAAAAAAAAGGACATTTTTTAAAGAAAAATTATTGCTTTTATCTTTGCAATTTCCCTGCTCTTATTCATTTGGGAGTAAGGACGTCAATTTAGGTTAATATCACACAAATATATCAATATAAACATCACATGAATTTTTATTCGTATCAAACATTTAATACGAAGGCGACTCACAACATGGATCAAACACTTGACATGGCCCGAAATCAAATATAATATGAGTTAAATCAAATATAAATTTTTGTGTCGTGTCAGTGTATGTGGTATGAAACTGACACACGGAGTTGCCAGAGCCATTATTGCCACTTCTACTATCGTCCTAAGGTTCTTAGATTTTAAAATTTATTCTTAAAATAAAATTGATCAAATAATTTTTTGACATTTTTATTCTATGAAATAATTTTTAAGAAATAATTCTATGAAATTTTGTATTAAAAAAAAAATAAACACAATCCTACAAAGCCCACGTTTTCTTGTTTTAAAACTTGAAAATATATAGGAAAAAAGTTATCAAACTATATAGTAAAATCAGGCACTCCCCTTTGATCTAGGGATGGTGAACCTGAAGATTCTGATAGCATTTGTGTGCTGCTCAATCTTCGAAATTTCAAATATTCACATGACTTCTTCCCTGGCGAGCTGGCAAAGGAACTGCTGTTTTTGTTTTTGTTTTAGTACTACAAAGGGGCTAACGCCCAAGACGGAAAATACACACACTAACTAGTTAAAGTACAGGAGTCAAGGGCCATTAAAAATAAATTGAATTCTTTGCCGATCAAACCATAAAACCTTAGTATAGGAAATTTATAAATATTCTATACAAATTCTCCCTTATTTATGTCCTAGCTTTACTTTGACATTTCTGCGGGAAAATGTAATTCAAAAATAAAAATAAAAAATGTTCGTTGGTACTGTTCAAATTAACAGTACCGCACAAAAAGTGCCACTATATATTAAAATGGCGCAAGAAGCGTAAAATTACACAACAAATGTGGAAAGAAAAACCTGTTTGAAAAATTGATGCAAAATAACGTTATAATTAAAAATTAAACAATAAAATAATGAATAATAAAGAATAAAATAATATAATAATAATAAATAAATATGTATATATATAATATAAATAATAAAATAAACATAAATAAAAATATTAAAATAGTATATATATATATATATATATATATATATATATATATACATAATAACATGATAATGCCGAGTAGAATTAAAAGATAAGGATGCTTATTTATAAAAAAAAATAAAAAAATAAGGATGCTTTAGATTTTTTTTACTATGTAATGATTATATGGTTACCATTTAGTTAGATTTTAGTGAGTTTGGTTAAAACGTAAAAAGATGTAATGATTAGTTAATAGAGTCAGCATAATTATCTATGTACGTACGGCAAAAAAATTAAAATATTATTATTTTAATAATTAATTATGAATAGGTTACAGTTTGAAAATTATTTTTGAATTTATTGCAGTTATTCACGCTCAAATTAGGTGTGACTATTCACGTTCAAATTAGGCGTGACTTTCAAGGCATTCACGCTTAATTTAGGCGTGAATCATCTGTTGTTGACACGTGGCAAAAAAAATCAACTTACGAACCGTAAAATTTTGGAAAGCCACAACTTTTGACTCGGGGATCCGAATGAGGTATTTTTTTTTTAATTCCACATAAATTTTCGAGATCTACGCAATGACATCTCATTTGATATATTTTATCTCTCACAAACACAATTCAAATTTGCAATAATTGTATTGTATAGTGTATTACCAAAAAAAAATTAAAAAATTATTATTAATAATAAAAAATAAATAAATATTTAATTTGTGATTTAAACTCAAAAATTGATTTGAAAAATCTGTATTAATAAAGAAAATAATTAAATAAATATTCTAAACACTTGGTAGAATATTTATAAATTTGTATATATTTTAATAATTAAATAAATAACATTGTACACTATTTTTTTTCAAACACTTGGTAGAGGCAAAAAAATTAAAATATTGCTCTTTTAATAAATAATTACGAATAAGCTGCCGTTTTGAATCTAATTACGAATATATTGCACTCATTCGCGCCCAATAATGGTACTATAATATTAAATTCAAAATTTAAAATTCAAATAACCTCCAATAAGTTGATTGCATTTTGTATTTAATAGGAGTTGATTGTGTTATGTGTTTAATAGGAGCTGATTGCGTTGTAAGTTTATGAGTTGGTTATAGATTGTCGCCAATTCAAATAAATTTGCTAATGGTTATTTGAATTTTGAATTTAATGTTATAGGAGTTGATTGCGTTTTGTATATAATATGAGCTGATTGTGTTTTGTATTTAATAGGAATTTGGTGTCATCTTATTCATAGATGAGTTTATCCACTTTGGTGCCATCTTTATAGTATCATTATTGTAAATTTGAATTGTGTTTATGAGAGATAAAATATATCAAATGAGATGTCGTTACGTAGATCTCGAAAAGTTATGTGGAACCAACAAAAAATTACCTCATTCGGATACCCGAGTCAAAAATTATGGCCTTATAAAGTTTTACGGTTAAACTGTTAATTTTTTGCGCCACGTGTCAACACCAGACGAGTCACGCCTAATTTAGACGTGAATGGCTTGAGAGTCACGCCTAACTTAGGGGTGAATAGTCACGCCTAATTTGGGCGTCAATGACTGCAATAAATTCGAAAATAATTTTCAAACTACAACTAATTCGTAATTAATTATTAAAATAGTAATATTTTAATTTTTTTTCATATATATATATAATAGGAAAAAAGAAAGAAAGCAGTAGCAAGTGGAAAAAAATAAACAAAAAAACAAAATGAAGGGAAAAACAGAGACCAAGAGAGAGGATAATTTGAGAGAAAATAAAAGAAAGGAAGACAGAGAGTGAAAGAAGAAAGAAAATAAAGGAGAAAATGATAACGAAAAGAGAAGGAGAAAAAGAAAAAGAAACGGATGAAATAAGAAGAAAGATAATATTTGGAGTAAAACTTCATTATCCTAATATTGTTTTTTTCATCTAATTCTTTGTAGAGCGAGGATATTCTAACTACCAAAAATTCTCACTACTAACTTACTACCCATCACATCATCATTGGATCAAAGAGAGAGAATGTTAAAAAGTTTTCGAAGAGAGAGAAAATGTTAATCTAATGGTGATTAGATAGGTAGTAAGTTGGTAGTAAAAAATTTTGGTAGTGAGAATATCCCTCTTCTTCTTTGTAAAGTTTATATTTTGAAATTATTTATTTAAAAGTTTTAAAATGTGTTGTTACTTTGTCAAATTATTTTCTTATGAATTTATTCTTCTCTTTTGTTTTATCTTCTATCTTTATTATTATGTATTTGTTGAATATGCACATGTTGATTGTAAAAATGATGAGAATCAAGATTACAGAATCAAAGAATTTCTTTAATACCAAATGAGTATTACGAAATATATATACTCACGAGTGGATTAGATGGTTATAGAGTAAATGACACCTTATTATGACTTGAGCTTTTCTATACAGAACTTTTCATATACAGAATCCATATAATTTGAGTGTTTATAGAGTTTGAGCATTAGTCATTATAGTTAAAGACTACATGTTTCTTTATGTGTTTGTATGTAGAAACTCACAAAGATTTGAATAGAACCCACAAACATTTGGGTATGTCTGAATGAAAACCCACAAAGGTTCGTGCTTATTTTTTTTTCATGATATTATTTTCTTATTGCAAACATATTTGAGAGAATGATATTTTTCACTAAAATAGTTGAATTGGTTATAGTTCGAAAATCCCAATATTTTTGAAATTTATCTCATGTTTGTCTGTTTTTATATTAACATTTCCAGAAAATAAGCATGTTAGTACGTGTAGCATTGAGTAGGATAAAACACTATGGTTAAAGACTTTGAAAAATATACGGAGATCGGTGTGGAGCAACTGATAGAATAAAAAAAATGTTAATTTTTAATTTAGATTATGATGTATTTCAGATGTAATAACAAGCTTGATTTCTGTATAATTAAATTTTAAAAATATTTTATCATATGTCTTAGTTTTTATCCGTTGTGTTAGAATCTCGTTATAATTATCATTATCTTATTTAAAATAAAATTTTAAAAATAATGTGATCCTCCATACGAATAAGTTATAGGGAATGTTACAGAAAACAGTATAAATCTACTATAAACGTGGGTTAATGTGGTAACCAGACAAGGAATTTGAAGTTTTAGAGTTTTTTAATTTTTACATTCATATTAAAGATTTAAGGATTTATTTTTATTATTGTTTCTTAAAGTTATATTTTAAAAAAACTACAATAAAAATTTAATTTGGATTTTTTATGTAATCATGTTTAAGATTTTTTTTATAATTTTTTTTTAATATAAAAACTCAAGAACACATTTCATTTATTTAATTTTTTTATAATATTTTTTTTAAACCACTACCTCTACCTTCGTTGCTACCACCGCTGCTAAACATTCTTCAACTTTCAAAATTCATTAATGAAATAAATTTAATCAAACATATTTTCTATATTTTTATCTGTAAAATAATTTTTCAAAAAGAAAAAGACACTTTCAATTTTAACGTAATAATTCAGCTATGATACAGAACATCCGCAACATACTTGCATTATAATAAGGGTTATGTTTATCTCATTTTACATGAGATAAACAATTTTTCTACACACTAAAAAAGTAAGTCTCACTACTTTTTTTCTTTCCTCTTACGTATGAGTTTCACTTATAATTTTATTTTTATAACATGAGGTAATCACTCTCCTACAATATAAGAAAAATATTTTCCTTATAATAAATCGCCATCATGGATTGGCTATCACTTTCGTAAAATTATTAACGGAAAACGAAAAAAAAAAAAAAAACTTGACATTGAGAATCCGAAATTATCTTCGTATATAATTCTATATTTCTATATCTGCTTCTTCTTTTTTTTTTTTAATAGGCTCCTTTCTTCCCATATTATGTTGGATATATAGGCCAATGCTGGTCTAATTTTTATTTTTTCAGACATGTTGATGGCAATTCACGTGACGCCTACTCTTACTCTTTTTATCAATTTTTAATTAATTCAACCTTAATTATCTTACGCAAATTGGTATTTTTTAGTATTTTCACAAATTTTGATTATTTAAACCGATTATAAAATTAATTTGAAATGTGAAATGAATCAAAAATAAAAATATTTAAATTTCTTTCAAATATAATATATTGCAATCAAATCAAATCAACGTAGTTAATCTTTTTTAGGGAGGATATTCTTACTACTAAAATTTTCTACTACTAATTTACTATCTATCTAATCACCATTGAATCAAAGAGGGAGAATGCTACAAAGTTTTTGAAAAAAGAGAAAATGTTGATCCAATAGTGATTAAATAGATAGTAAATTAATAGTAGAAAATTTTAGTAGTAAGAATATTCTTCTTCAACTTTTTTTTTTCCACGTAATTAACGCCTTTGCTATCAAATCAACGACCACTATTTGGTCTCTTTTTATCACATCTTCCTTTCCATCTTTTTTTGCTTAATAATTTGCCAATTGCAAGGAGACATTGACCACATTAACAAGTTTGTGAGTAAAAAATATCCGTATATCATATTCTAATAAAATTTTCTCAAAATATCATGTCATATTCTCGCTACGTGAGTCAATGAGAATGAATTAGACAACAAGAATGTCTATATTTTTATCATGTGTCAGCATCCTATCATTCTTGTTAGACTGTTCAGCGAGAATGATTGATCATGCAAACACTGTCACATATCTAGTTTATTCTCACTGGATGGCATAGTAAAAATATGATGTGACATTTTGATAAAAAAAAATTTTTACTGTGACAATTCGATAAATTTATGTCTGTAACCTATAGCTCGTTTGGATGAGCTTTTTTTTCTTCAAAAGCTTTTTTTTTAAGAAAAAAAAAGCACTTCTAGAAAAAAGTATGTTTGGATGCTTGCTTTTAAAAAAAAAAGCAAAAGTCATAAAAAAAGTCAAAAACCTACTTTTTCGAAAGATAAAAATTTTAGCTTTTAAAAAAAGCAGAAGTCAAAAGTCAAATATTTTTTTCAAAAATCAAATATTTTTTTAAAAATCTAAATAACTATAATTTTTATAGAAAATACTTTTAAAATAAGAAAGTGATAAATTTTTTTTTTTTAAAAAAGTCAATACAAACGAGATTTAAATGATCAATGTCCCAATTGCGAACTTATCGATGCTTGTTTCTTAGTTTCGACTTTCTAGACCTTCTTTTATTGATTTTGTCATTATTCATGGAGTAGCGACAAACGTAATTAAACATGTGCGTGTTAAAGAACCTTGAGATACACCACTTCAAAAGCTAGCTCAAAGGGTGAGAGCGCTCAAGACTTTATAAACTCCCACATTAGTTGCTCTTCAACCAATGTGAGACTATATATCTCAACACGCCCCCTCACGCAAGAGCCCTCTTGGCTTGAAGCGTGGATTATGCAACGGGCCCAATCTTTGGTTTACTTTTGTGCTTCCACTTTAAAGTGGGGACGGCGAGGCTCTGATACCATGTTAAAGAACATTGGGATACACCACCCAAAAGCTAGCTCAAAGGGTAAGAGCGCCCAAGGCCTTATAAACTCCCACATTAGTTGCTGAGACTATATATCTTAACGGTGCGTGAGAGAGAAAAGGCTTATTTCTCTTCTCAATTTTTATTTTTTTTGGAGAAAGCAAAATATTTTTTCCTTTCATTTTCATTTTTTTCTTTGAATATGATTTGAACAAAATTCATGTTGACATTATTTGTGGGGTTAAGTGTTAAATGTAACAGAAATCATTGTTTTAAATTCATTTTCTTTATTTTTCTGATCTCTCCAATCTTGCTGATTCCAATATTACGTTAAATGTGTACTACATATTTAGAAGTTGAAGTTAACAGAATTTTAAAATCATAAAAGAAAAATAGTTGAAACATGTTAACAATATATTAAAAGAAAAACATTTACAATTCAATTATTTTCCCATAATAATAATTTATTAATTTTGACTTATTATCTATTTTTCTCTTACTCATAACTCAAGTGATTATATCATATGTCGCTTTCCAATGAATGCTGAGTTGCTGAGCACTGGCCTGTGCCTCACTTTCCAATGTGATGACAGATCAATCTTTTTCCTTTTCTTTTTTTGGTATGTTAGAATTTAGATACAACATATCAATCTCAATCCCAACATTCATTTTTTTCGGTTATGGTAGATATGACATAAAAAATATCTGATCCTAAACCAACAAGTGGGATCAATTTTCCCGGAATGAATCATGTTCAAATTGATGATATCCTCACTTATGAATTTTGTGTTTTCATTTTTTTCAAAAACATTAATTGAACCATATTTATTCAATGTTAATAAACGAAAGAATAGACACAGAATTTTCACCATTACCAGATAAATTTTAACATAAAATAATAGGGAATGATGAGAGTAGCTCTCTCGTGTTACCGATAGAAATCATGTGGGACCCATCATTAAAAGATAAAAAAAAAAAAAAGTGGATGAGATTTTCGATGTGAGACAACATGAGATAACTACCTCATGTAAAATGAGAGTAGTATTTCCCTAAAATAATTCACTCCCGTTTGAAATTAAAAAATCATGAAATTTGTCAGATCTTAAAAAAGTGATGATCGATTAATTTATTTCTCTGACCAATGACGTCGCACCTGACGAATTTGTGTTTGTACAATTTTTTAATAAATGTTGGTGTACTATTATACTATAACCATATTTATTAAAAATAGTACATTTAATAAATGTGGTCGTACTACTATTTTTGTAAATGAAAAAATATATTAATAAATTATTTATCTTATTTGCAAATGTAATTGATAAACTTTAAGATTCCATCCAAATTCTGTTAATTAATATATCAATGTTTCATTTATCATTAAAAATAATGTAAAGTGAAAAACAAGAAAATTAGTAAACAAGAGACAAAAACGAAAGAGAAAAAAAGAAGAAGAAGAAAGACATTTTTTTCAAATAATTTTACTTTTTGTTTAGAGAGGTTTTAATTCTACCAAAAGAAAAAATCTTAAAATGAAAATAGTTATTTGATTATTTTTTGAGTTGTAATTAAATTTTAGCCACGGTAAGATATTAATGATATAAATGTAATATATAATTATAAAGATGTAAAAATGTGAAATATAACTAATTCAAAATATCATACTAAAAATAGAGGTATTTTATCTAAAATAATACACATATTTTAATTTTTTTTATCACAGATAAAGTAATATGTTCATTTTGTAACAAATTTGTTTTTGAGTTTAAAAAAATTGAACCCAAATATTTCACTTAATTTTCTTTTTAGCTAAATAATAAGTGTGAGTTAGACGAATGCCCCATCCAATATCAGCATTATCCTATATTAATTGTGTTTTATTTGCTTCAGTTATAGGTTATTGAATTTTCTTATTTTGTTTTTTAATACTTAATTTATAGTTATGACATACAACACTTTTATTTTTCTTTCATAACTTATTATTATATAGGTTTTATAAGAATTATGTTGTAGGAAAAGTGATTATGTAATGTTATAGAGATTCGTTTTGCGTGTCGAATTTTTTTTTTCTTCAAAAAGTGTGGGCTCCACAAAATGTTGTGTGTGTAGGAAAGTTTGTTTTGTCATGTTAAATGACAAATACAAATCCCTTATTATATATTCATAGATATTTTTGAGAGAGCTAACCCTATCATCACGATATAAATATTTTTGTCTCAAACAGAATTGACCCCTATTGACCCGTGTAGAGAATATCTACAATTTATAAAAAAATATTACATTTCAAAATTGAAACTTTTAAGCAACATTGTAAAATAACAAAATTATATTTGTTGATTACCAAAAATAAAATAAGATGATATTTGTTCGTGTATTAAAAAAATGATATTTGTTCAAATTATTATTACATAGATTTCCTTTTTCATTCACTTAAGGAATTATAATTTTTTCATTTGACTTTTTATTTTCTTAAAACACGAATAATTAGACATTTGATTACTTTATTTTTTATTCCCTTTTACTATAAACAGTTGAAAATTCCTTTCTCTTAAAAAAGTACAAACAGACAAGCTTATAATTTATTTGCAAATCTTAAAATATTTATTTCCAAATACTGAAACACTTAGCGCAAAGATCTGCAACATAAATTTCCAATCTTTTTTTTATCTCCATTTCTTTACTGTCATTTTCAATGTTATTTATTTATTTGTAATCAAAGATGCACTTAAGAGGATGTTAGGTAGTGTACCGTTGGGATCTATAAGTTCACTATGTTCTCTTCCGGGATAAAAGTCATTGTATGGGTTGTACTTCTAACACACGTAGAAACCAAGCTAGGAATCTCTATCCCAAATATGAATGCTAACAGACAACCATGGGGGGTATGTGTATGTGTGTGACTCAAGGATTATGAGCAGAGTAACGACACATAAGATGTCTCATTATCTGTGAGGGGAGGTATTTATAGAGGGATGAGATGTCTGCTCTGCATGGATTGGTGAGAGGGGGTCAACCCTCCTTGAGATCAGCTAGGGGTGGCTGACACTGCTATGATAGCAGTGATATAGCCCCTGCTTCGGTGATGTCAGCATATGACGATGGAGATTACTATTTATGATGTCTGGGGCGGTCTTCCAGGGAATTAGAATCCCGAGGTAAGACATTTTGATGTCTCACCTAGGGGGTGCAACCGCCTTGGGAACAGGATGGATGGAGGGTTGGTAGGACTGACGTGGATAAGGAAAAATACTTTGGCTCAGGTCATTGGGCTGTATGAGATTGGGCCATCCGGAACATGTAGGATGTAATAAAAAAGTTCCTAGAAAAAATGGGGTGGAGAAAATTATTTGTTTATGTTTGGTAGGAGGCAAAGTAAAAATATAGCTGAATTTTTTTTTCCCCATCTTGGGAAAGATTACCATTGAAAGGGTGGAATTATTTTTTTCTCATGTAGTTGGAAAATTAACACATAATATCAGTAAAATTATCTCAATATTTCCATAAAAATTTTGGCCTATCAAACACCTTATAGTAACTTAATCAGAATAAAATAATTTATCATCATATTCCCAAAATATATTTTTTTCCATAAAAAAAATTTCTCCTATACCACACTCGATAAATGACTCTTGTCTTCCACGAACAACTTCTACTTTTACATTCTATCTGTTAGTTTATTTAGGATTTGTTTGAGAGTTTGAAGGGAAGGGAAGGAAGTGGATCCAGGGAGGAGGGAGGGGAAGGAAATTGAAGGGTATTCACTTCCTTTATTTGGGAGTTAATGAGATATTTTCACCATTTTACCTAATTTTTAAAATAAATATAGTTATTATATTTTACAAATTAAATTAAATTTAAAATTTCTAACAAATTTTTTTACTGAAATGTTTTTAGTCACAAATTTTGATGGAAACATTTTTCGTGGATAATTTTGATGGAAATGTGTTTCGTCAAAATTTTGGACGGAAATATTTTCGTAGAAAGTTTTGACGGAATTTAGATTCTATCAATAATTTTGACTAAATTTTTTTCGGTAAAAAATTTATATCAGTGATTATGGCAAAATATGGTTCCGTATCTAATTTCGTCTTTAGTTTTGATGGAAATTTTTGGACGTATATGATTTGCATAAAAAATTCATTACTATTTTTTACGAAATATTTTTCGTCGATAAATTCTGTCGGTATTTGAGACTATTCTAATAATGTCATTTTTAAAAATGATTCACATTTACGTAGTTTTTACATTTTAATGTTAAGCGTAAATAAGTAATTTTTAATATTTCTCTCATCAAACTCTCCAAATTGGAAGAACTTTAATTTTAAGAAGAGGGAGTGTTTAATAAAAATCCCCAATTTTTTTCTCTCATTTTTTTTTAGACTCACAAATAAGAAAAGAACTTACTAAAACCCTTATTTTCCCTTCTAAAACTCACTTTTAAACAAAGCCTTAGATACTTCCCTATGCCACTTTCCCACCCAATGTCTAAGTGTGTGACTTTCCTTGCGTTGTACCATTTTCTTTTTATGGAATATCCGAGTTGATTCTTAAATATTTTTTACGTCTTAAATGAAAATTATTGTAATTATTAAAGTAAAATTTTATTTAGAAAAAAAAATTAATACAGACTTGAACAAAAAAAAAAAAAAAAAAAAAACTCCTGTTTGTTCCTCAAATGTCATGGAGCTCCTACTTCTGTCGCAGGTAATGACTCGCTGTAAAGATACTCTAATCATTAAGTCAAATATCAAAAAAGAAGAAGAAGAGAACCAATTATTGGTATTTTAACTTGGAACTTATTATTCGAATCTGGAACTTGACCGTTCTCTCCCTCCTACGATGAACCAATTTTATAATGGTCACACTGCATAAGGTGGCTACTCTCATTGATGGGAGTCCCTCTCAAGTTGGAACCTACCAAATAAACAATCTTGTCCTCTTTGTCATATCTATTCGGCGCATTCCTAATAATTTCTTCGATTTTATTTTTATCTGTTTGTTTGATTGTTTTATTAGTTCGCTTCGAGCGGTACAAAAATAATAAAATTTCCCCTATTAAATTTTTAACGCAATTACATACGGGACACTTGAGTTTAATTTCAGGATTACCTAATTGTAACAAATATGCAATTTAATTTGCAGCCTTTCTTAATGGGTTTAACATTTTTATCTTTGTTGTATATATATATTTTTTGTTCTACATCCATACAGAAGTGAGTGGATTTCATTAATTTTTTTTTCTTCTTATATTAAGACTCACTCACTTTTAGTGAGTGTGACAACAAAAAAATTCTACCAAAAACATAAGTATTTTTCTTTTTTCTAATAGGGTTTGTTTTTTTTAAAGTTACTTTAGATAACTTTATCAAATGTTCATTGAAACGACATCGTTTTGGAATGAAAATCATGGTATTTTTGTAATTTTAATTTATTTCAAAGTTATAATAGTCTTTATCATTCTAATTTTTTAATTTTTCAACCCTAAAACGACGTCATTTCGATGAACATTAGACAAAATTATCTAAAGTAACATTAAATACTTTTTTTTTTTTTTTTTTTTTGGAGGTTCTTTTTTTCCTTTCTAATATACACTCATTGTGTAAAAAAAAAAAATTGCTCTTAAATGCCTGCGAAACCAGGGATGTTCGGTGTCACTTACAGCTCATTAATGCTTTTTCTAATATTAACTTGGAGGCATACAAATATCGAGCAATGAGTTTCATGGATAAAAAGGGTTACTGGGTTAGTTAGGCCACAACCGTGATGGGTATTATACAAGGGCCTATACTTGGGCCTATTGTAGAGAACGGGCCTAAAAGTGAAGTTGCACTCGGACGTCGGGCCAATTAATTACTAAGTTCGGCCCGGGTCTCAATCTGTGAGTGTGAGTTCAGCATATTCTAGAAACTCAAAATGGATTTAGCGCAGGGAAGGTACTAGAAGTCTAGTAGTGTCGTCCAACAGACGTTTATTTATGCCATATAAATACTATTGTTTAAAAGCTAAAGTTGAAGAAGGGTCAGATTTGGGGTTTCTCTCAGTTGCTATCGAAGAAGGAACTAGGGTTTTGCCATACCTGCTTTTTCTCTTAGGTTTTTATCAATCAAATCAAACATGAGGTACAAATTACCACACCTGCATCTTCTTGCGCTGGATATCCTGTCGTAATCTCTTTGATTATTATCCTCACGTTTTTTTTGTTGTTGACAATATTATTATGAAGCTGCTTTTCTCATTCATTTCTACTTTTAAGATTTGGGATTGTAATTGCATTTCTATCGATCAAATTATTTGTTTCTCCTTATACTCTCTCGTCAAATGATTCCCGATGGCAGATTGTGTTGCTGAAAATGCATTTGGAAAAATAAGTACCGATGTTTTTTTATTTAGTCTCCTTTTATTTATTTTAATACAATTTGTTCCTTGACCTAAATTCCTTTATCATTTAATTTTTTTTATTTTATTTTTTTATAATTTGAGTTGCTTCATTTCTTGTGGAAATATGGATGATCTGCAAATGATTGCTGAGTTCATGAAAGTGGTTTGTGATTTGTGACTGTTCAGTATTTTATAATGTCAGCTGTAAGAACTCTCAGCAGGTCGTCGGTTTCACCGTTTGATTTTCCTTTTTGCATTGCATGTATTTTTGAACCCTCTCTCTTTTTCCCGTCATCTCTTAATTTGTTGCAATTTTCGATTGCAGTCGTCATCCCGAGGTCAAGTGGGCTCAGAGAGTAGACAAGGTCTATATCACGGTGCAATTGGCTGATTCCAAAAATGCTAAAGTGGATCTTACTCCAGATGGTGTTTTTACCTTCTCTGGCAGTGCTGGTGCTGAAGACCATCAATATGAGCTCAAACTGGAGCTCTTTGACAAGGTTAATGTAGAGGTGAGAGCACTTTCCAAATTTGTGGATAGCAATCATAGCATTAACATCTTTAAAAATGTTTTCTTTTTCTCCATTCCTTTTTCTTATGAATTGAATTTTAAGACGTGGCCTGATAAATGCCTGCTCATACTGGTGGTGTTTGTCCTCTAGCTTTATATGCATTTTCATAATCGTTGTGTTTAAGTTTCATGTTATTTGTTCAGTCTTTTTCTTCTTCTTTTCCTGAGCAATATTTTCTGATTTGCTTCAATTGCTAACATATGGGTTTCTTTGATTTATTTTTAATGCATTTCCTTCACCATTATCTCGTTTCAGGAGAGCAAAATTAATGTAGGAGTGCGAAGCATATTCTGTGTCGTGCAGAAGGCAGAGAGTGGATGGTGGAAAAGGTTGCTGCGCGGAGAAGGCAAGCCTCCACATTATGTGAAAGTAGATTGGGATAAATGGGTGGATGAGGATGAAGATGATGTTATTGGTATGCACGTTTGTAAACATGTTTTTCTAATGAAAATTTTTATTGTGCTATGAAACGCAATATCATTTTATGCATAGTCTGATTGATTTTTCTCATTGTTGGTTGGTTAGGTGAACCGGATATGGGAGGGATGGATTTCTCGGTATGCGATGCGTCCATTTGATTCTCTGTCTCAACCTTTTCTCCTAATGATATCACTTCACCCTTATAATTGTTGTTATTTTTATATTTGATGCAGAAATTTGGTGGGATGGGTGACGATGCAATGGGAGGAATGGGAGGGATGGGAGGAATGGGAGGGATGGGAGGGATGGATTTCTCTGTATGTAATGTGCTCAATTGATTCACTGTTCTCTTATTGATGTTATTTGTCCTAATTACCTTTGCATCCTGCAGAAATTTGGTGGGATGGGCGACGATGCAATGGATGATATTGATGAGAATGAGAGTGATGATGAAGGTATCTATGCGAAATTTTGTTGTTGATATCCCCCCCTCCCAAAACACCATCTTGACTATAATAAAGCTTGCATGATTTTTAATTTGGGATGGTAGTTAAGCAAGTTGTGGCGTGTGGCTTTTACATGTTTAATTTTGTTAATGTGCCTGTACGTGCATGCGGGGTTGTTTGCCGGTTTTTTATTTGTTTTTTTTTTTTTTTAAGGAAATTGGAATATTTGGATAACGTACTGGTCTATTGCAACTTTTGGTTGTAAGGGTAGCTATATGGTATATTAAATATTTCTTGGTGAGATTAGGGATTTTTGTTTCCATCAGTTATAAGGGTTTTGGTGGACATGTGTATGGTTGTGGAGTCTAGAGGAGAGTGTTACATGTTTAGTTATTCGGACAGCAGGCTAGAACTAAGATGGAGAATCGAAGTTGATTGTAAGGAGTCAGTGTTCCCAAATTGAAATGTCTAGTTTGATCAGAGGGGTTGCTTCTAAATTGTGAAACTTAACAGTTAAAGCTGATTAGCTCATCAGAATTGGAGATTTCGAATTTGTTAATGCAACTATATTCAAATTTCAAATGAATAAAATGTAAATAGGAATCGATGTTTAGGTTCTCTTTCTCATCCTGTGTCGCAAATAAGTAGTAACTCTAACCATTGGCTTTATTCAGAATAAATCTTATATCTTTACTACTGTCACGTACGCCTGAAAAATGTTTTAATTTTTTTTCATTTTTTAAATCAAAGAAGGAAGTAAACGGTGGGGCATAATCTTGATGCATGTTGCTTCAAGGGTATTGCAACTTGGAAAAGGGGAATTAAGAAAAGAGGATTTACCTTCTCCCTAGGTTTACTTCTCCGAGGTCCTAACATCAACATGCTGCAACTTGCCCCCTTTATTTTCCCTTGTTTTGCTTTTCCATCACTTGATATTGCTATATGGTTGTATTTGGAATTTTGGATCATTTATGTGTTTATATTTTGATTTAATCTACAACGTAAATATAAAATTTTGACAAATATATCTTGTGGTTATAATATAATATCCTCAAGATATTTGGTATAGATTATGGACCGTTATTGTCATACCCGAGCAATCATTTACTGGGCTAATCGTACTATTTTTGTTTGCCGACTGTATAGAGCAAGAAGTGTCAAATCCTGGAGAACAAGATGCTGGCAAGAGCGTTGGTGAGGCATCGACCGAGAAAGAAGCTGCTTCTAGCACATAATGCACTCGCAGTTCAAGATGCTGCCCTTGAAGATGCTTATAAAAATTGTCGAGTGAATTTTTCACGCTCTACCATTGATTGGTAGTTTTTTAAATGGAGACGTTAGTGTCTCTCGTGTGTTGGCTAAACATTTAGCACAAAGCTCGTTCTAGTTGAATTAGGATATTGTATAATTGAGATGTTTAATTTATGCATGAATTGCGGTATCTGGATTTCTATATTAATATGTTCCATGTTTTAGATCATGTTCTGAATTCTGATTAATGTTTAGGTAGTCTTAGTATTGCGACATGCAACATCGAAATTGCCGTGAGTACGAGTAGTGCGTTTAAGTATATTTTTGTTTGGTCTTTCAGTAAATTTTGATATCTATTTTAATTTCTAGCAAATAAAAAGGTTTATTATAGTCTTTAAAAAATTCAAAATGAATTTATTTAGTTGAAATCGTAGTTTTTTACAAATTTAAAAAAGATTCATATTAGTCCTTAAAAGAACTAAAATGAGTTTATTTTAAAATTTTTAAAGACCACGATGAACTTTTTTATTTACTAAAGAGTATATCGTAAAATTTGCTTCGGCTGAGAATCAAAAAATATTTATTCTAAACGCCCCCTTTGCTCACCGCCGCCCACTATAAGCCTCTTATAACAGGATAAAAGCTGAATCTAAAATAGTTAAAAATGAGATTTTAGTAGGTAAAAAATATTAATAAAATATAAGATTGTTCTGTGAAAAATTTATAAAATCACTAGAAATATTGATAAAACTGTTTTGATAAAACAAAATTGTAAAAATGTAAAAATGCAAGTACGTGGGGATTTTAATTATCATTGTTAATAATAATTAATAATCCTTTTTTCAAGGGAATACTAAATTCACTCGTAATAATGCTATAAGTCTATAACCGTTAAGCTTGAGTTATAGACTTATAAGTCAAGGACGTGTGTACTGAATAAGGAGCTTGGGATTGGGAGAAGATTAACAACCTGCTCCCTCTAAACGTAATTAGAGAAATAGCTGGCATAACTCCTCCTAATCCAAGCAATGGAGAAGACAGAGTGAATTGGGAGCTATAACCTGTGTCCCAGATGTAACATCTTCATAGAAGATCGTCTCCATACCTCTAGGGATTTGAGAGGCATTTTTGTTGGCCTCGGATGGTTACTAGTTAGCCTTCTTCTTTCTTGTTCTGTTTCTGTTTTTGATTTTTTTTCTATTTCTGTTTTGCTGATCTTTTCTTGTATTTCAAAATAAAAATAAAAATAAAAATAAATAAATCTGTCTCTACTTGACAACTAGGGGTGTTTGATAGATGATTTTTGTTTAAATTTTTGGGAAACTAAAAGTGTTAATCTAAGTTACCTGACAGAAGATTTATGGAAAAATATTCGGGAATGTGATTTTCCCTATATTTTGTTTTGTAAACAAAATTTAATCAAGAACACTATTCAAAAATATCCCCCAAAAGTGATATTATTGAATTTCCAAAAAAATAAAAAATTTAATATATTTCTAGAAATATTTTCAATCAACAAAACATAATATCAGAAAATTTGATATAATATTTCTAGAAATATTTTAGTTTATCAAATAATTTTTTTGTAATATTTTCGAAAAAATCAATTTCCTATTATATTAATCGTAATTTTCGAATAAAAAAAAAAATTCTCTTGCCAAACTGGGACTGTTTGGTAGGAGTAATTTGTTTAGAATGATAGGAAAATAAAAGAGGGATTCAAATATTATATTTGACAAGGAGTTTTCACAATATTTATCTGGTCATCCAATTTGCCCTTGATTCGATGTTATGTGTAAATTGTGAGTCACTTTCCCTCCTCAAAATACCACCAAAGTCCAAAGGGGTGGTATTTTTCATTTACCTGATGTTGGGATTTGGATACAAAATTTTTTGTACAAATGTGCTCTTCTTCTCCATGTCTTCATTTCTTCATCTCTCCGCTTGTTTTACGTGATTTAATTCACAATATAGGAATCATGGGACTGCATAAGAGATACATAGAAAGAATATGTAAAACAAAAGTAGATGATACGCACCGATCTGGATCTCGATGCCGAAGAAGAAGAGAAGGAAGCGCAAAACCGAAAGCATTGGGGCACCACCACCAACAATGCACAGCGCCTTCATTTCTCTCTAACTGTCACCACTAAACTTTGTTCAGTTCTGTTAAATTGTTTGTAACCCTCTTTCTCTTCTGGGAATATTAAACTGTTGTTAATGACTTTGCCATGTATGGTTCTCTCTCTTTGGGAGATCGTTTCTATGTGAAGACAAGAAAATGTTCATTATAATTTTTTCAAGAATAAAATAAAGATGGGGTTATTTTTGTAAAATAACCTCGTATTCCTACTAATATTTTACACTAAACCAAATAAGGACTCAGTAAACTTAATCACAAAATCTCAGTAATATTTTAGCATACCAAACAACTTTTTTATAACATTCCCAGATAATTCACTTTCTTATTATATTTCTGGTGATCATGATTCCTAGGTGATCCGGACAAAATATAGAAGGCCCAGTGGAGGCCCAATAATACACACAGCCCAATCTCGTGAAGGGTCCAGAACTAAGCGCGATAGTCATCATCGCGCACACAGCAAGACGCGATGCCCTCATCGCGCATGGAACCGCCCTTAGGCATAAACTCCAGGAAAGAGGAAATTAACTTGAGAACTATGGCAAAGCCCACCGCGCCTTTGAACTAATAAACAGAGGACAGCTCCAGCTTTTCGCGACTCTATAACTTGACATTAAGAAGATAAGGCTACTCAGGTTCTAGCCTGACCTGCAACCCAAATCTGACCAATCGGAGGCCATACCGTCTTACTAGGGTGGCATCACAACCGCTATATAAGCCAAGGGTACAACACCTAGATACATTCATCCTTTACATTAAGAACATACAAACTCATGTCTCTGATACTGACTTAAGCATCAGAGTGTCTTTGCAGGTACTCCCCATTCAGATTCGTCGCGTAAATAAAGGACAGAGACATAGTGATATCCAACTACAACTCCATGCCCAAGACCAAGAACACCACCCACATTCCAACCGTGTGTGATTAGGCTTGATACATATTGATCATCCCATATTGTATTTGATTTGATCACTAGGCATTAAAAAATTTCTCCTTTACCAAACGCCGTAGTGTAAAGTTGAAGTTAATTACGTTAGGTCTGGATTTTAAAAGTGGTTTTATGTTGAGTTTTACATTTTGAATTATCTCTCCCCACTTGATCTCGCATAAATTTTTAAAATTGAAGTTTGTAACTGGCGATCAACATCAATTTTTAAAAATTTAATTATTTTCTATGGGTGTAATTTTTTATTTTACAATTTTTTGTAAGTAACTTTATTTTTTGATATATTTAATTTAAAATTGTGACTTTTAATTTTTTTGAATAATTTAAAATAAGAATAAATGCATAAATAAAAAATAAGATTTAAAAGTTAATTTTTAAAAATAATATAAAATTATATTAAAAGGATATTTTTGTCTATTTATATCGTACAATATCACTATATTATAATGGAATAATATTATTCTATCAAACTATTTATCTAATACATATCAAATACGGGATAAGAAAATTGCTTATCAAACCTATATTATTTCGTATTTTAATTTAATATTCTTAACTTATCAATTTCTATCATATCATACCCAACAAACATGCCTTAGTCTTACTTGATTACGAGTCTAAAATTAACCAAAACTCAAAGAAAAGTAACCCAGTCACAATATTAGACCAGGTTACGGTTTGGTTATTCTAAATTATAAATAAATGTAAAAAAATGGATTTAGTATTTCTTATGTGATATGAAAAAAAAAACATTTTCTACACGTATATAAAAATAATGAGACTCATACAGGGCCATATAAGGAGAATAACAAGAAGAAAATATGAATCTCATATAATTTTATATTACACAGGAGATAAAATTATCTACTATAAACACGAAAAATACTAATCCCTAAAAATATATGAAAAAAATATTTGTCCTTTTAAATGACACAACTTGTGTCATTTCACCCTCAGAAAGAGGTAAGACTTCATCTTTATTTTGTTTCCACTCTCTCTTCCTCATGATCTATCTCTTTCTCTCATTTAAAATGACATAACTTTATCTTTTAAAATGACATATATTTTCCCCAAAATATATATGTAAATAAAATAAAAGATGTTGTGATCTACACGTTAATATTTCTACTTTAATTTTTATTAAAAAGAATAAAGATAATAAATGTATAGAATTTTTATTTTTTTATTTCATATTTACGAAGAAAGTCAATACAATAGATTAAAAAAATAATGTGCAAGCATGATATTTTTTTATACGGAAATTGAACACGTAATCAATACAAATTACCTAAATTCCTCTTCACGACGAATTCTAATGGCTTTGCAAGCATGATTGTTAAAACATAAACATGTGAGGTGATTCGATATGGAACTATGATTCATTTATATTTTAAAAATTCTGACGTGTCGTATTTGACACTCCAACATGCATTGCATAAGCTCAAAAAAAGTTCAAAGATTACATCACGTTGTATTTTTAGTTTCAACTATTCGATTTGTTGGATTAACGTTATCATTTTATTGAGTTTAATATTAATATGGAGAAAGGATATACCTACAAAATCTATTTTCGTTTACAATATCTTATAATCACATTTTAACCGTTGATTTCTGTCAACCTGACGATTATAATTTATTGAAAATTAATAATTAATTAATAAATGTGATCCAATAAATTATAATTGTTAAATTGACAAAAATCAACAGTTAAAATATGATTATAAGAAGTTGTAAATGAAAATAGGTTATAAGTATAACCTTCCTCGTAAATATTTAAAATATCTTTTTTTTTTTATAAAATTGATATATATTATAAATTTAGTTTATTTTTTTTAAATTATTAAATATTAAATATAATATATAGTATATAAATTAAAAATATTTTTTAAATTATCGTATAGAATATTATGTATGTATGTGTCGAAATTTAATATTTATGTACGTAAGAAGTCGTTTACTTTTAGACCTCATCCCAGCTGATAGAAGCCCTAAAACCCTGGCTGACATCAAAGACGTGATGCTTTTCTTCTTCGTCGGCGACAGCAATCAGTAGAACACAAAAACAAAAATGGAAATCAGTACGGTCATGGATATCGAGGAACAACCTTCACCCAACCCCAACAACGTTAAACGCTTCGGTCTTAAAAACTCTATTCAAACTAACTTCGGTGACCACTATGTTTTCCAAATCGTCCCAAAGTACGCTCTTATTTTTCTAAGCCGTGAAATTATACTCAAAACTCAATGAAAAATATCGAAGTTTCCTTTTTGGTTCTTTTAATCGAAATTGTGCTCTAATTATTTTGTGGGGTTTTCTTGCTGTTTCTGAATGGAAGGGATGATTGGAGTTCAATGGCGGTGTCATTGTCAACGAACGCGGTGAAACTGTATTCACCTGTGGGGGGTCAATATTATGGAGAGTGCATGGGTCACTCTGCAACCATTAACCAGATTTTGTTTTCGGGTCCTTCCAATCCCCATGTTCTATGCTCCTGTTCTTCAGATGGCACAATTAGAGCTTGGGACACACGAACGTTTCAGCAGGTAGATTTGATTTGTTTCTTCTCTGATTCTGTGTTTTGTTTATAATTGATACCAATTTGCTGCTTGAGTGTTGAACTGAATGGCAAAATTGCAGGTTTCTTTCATCAATGCTGGTTCTTCTCAAGAGATCTTCAGCTTTTCTCTTGGAGGGCCTAATGGAAATTTAATTGCTGCTGGCTGTAAATCACAGGTTTGCTTTCGGCTGCGGCTACTTCAGTGATACTTTATGAAGTGATTTAAAGTTTAAACTAGTGTGTAAGCTATTCCCTCCTGTATAATTTTGCACAGATACTCTTCTGGGATTGGAGAAATAAGAAGCAAATTGCATGCCTACAAGACTCTCATGTTGATGATGTTACTCAGGTTTGTGCTTTTCAACTTGTTTTTTGACCACTTACCCCCTCCCCTCAATTGTTCGTCATAATTAATGCACGTATATTCCTGGTGGGGCTTATCTCATCTACTTGTAGCCTGTTATAGAACGAGGTGATGAAAATAATTGTTACTGGTATATTGTGTAAATAAGATGAAGATGACAGTGGCAATCCCTTTTAACTTTTCTTAGCTAAAATAAAGCTTTAGCAAGTTCTTATAGTAGCTTCTATTCTTTTGATAAATAAAATGATTTTTATTATTCCATGTGAGGCATGGATTCATGACTGATTTGTTGTTGAAAGTGTGTATTGATGCTAGGTTCATTTTGTCCCTGGCAAAGAAGGCAAGCTGATATCTGCTTCAGAAGATGGGTTGATCTGCACATTTGATACTACTGGCGATATCAATGATGATGATCATCTAGAATCAGTAAGTCTAGACTCTAATTCAATTTCCATTAGTTGATAATTCTTGCAAGTTGCAACCATCTTGAATGACCAAAGATATCAGAGACAGCTAGGCAATCATTGGGATAGGATTGTATTCTGCTATTGAGTATTTCAAGGGACATACCTTTTCCAATTTGTGTAGGGATTGAGGCATTGAGCAGCCTTGATTTATTTTATTTTTTTCACATGATGTAATTTGTTGTGTTTTTTTTGAAGGATTTCTTATCCTCCCTTTTATCCTGATAAAAATGTTTTATCTATGTATAGTTTGCATGAAAAAGTTTTGCAGTGTGCTCTTTAAATTTTTTTTCTTTTTGGTTTCTTTTGTTACCATTTTACTTTGATCCCATAGCTATGTAATTTAATGATGAAATTGATACTCATTACTCTATCTGCTACCGCGATGCTTACATATGTAGAGCTCAAGTTTCACATTTTAAAAATAAAAGGTTTCTTTGAGTCCTTTGTAAATTTGGACTATGGTAAGTTTCTCTTGCAAAATGAATAAAATTTTTGTTTACAAAATTGTAGGTGATTAATGTAGGGACTTCAATTGCAAAGGTGGGGACTTTTGGAGAAAGTTATCAGAAGCTTTGGTGCTTAACACATATTGAAACCCTGGGGTATGGTTTATCTCGTTAGTTTTCTATTTATTTATTTTAACAGATAGATATAGTTAGTCGTTTCCTATCTCATCTGCAATGAGGCATATTATGGTGGTGTGCTTTATCCTTCATTCAATGTTGTTATATTTGCTTAAGAAAGGTAAATTCATACAGAGAAGAAACAACTATCATACAGATTAATAATGTCTGTGCAGATAGTATTCCAGCTCTACTGTTTATGCCAATAATTACTTAATGACTGGAAAGATGCATATGCATACTAATTCTTCCCCCTTTTGCAATGTCTGATTCTAATATTTCATTGTACTCTGTGTTGCCTAGTATCTGGGACTGGAAAGATGCTAGAAATGAAGCGAACTTGTCAGATGCTCGTACTTTAGCTTCTGAAGGCTGGACTTTGGATCATGTGAGTTCCTCCCTATTTTGATTGAATACACTTATATAATTGAACTGGAAAAGTATTGAGCTCTATATGAACATGCATGAAAACTGTAGTTTTTATCTCAAAAAACAAAAAATGTGATGTGTAGCAATCTTATGAAGAGATGACATATCATTGCTTGTCAAAAGAAAGAGAAAAAGGGACTGTGGTATGTGTTGAAAGAATTATAGCTCTCTTAAAGGTTAATCCTCCAGGAGAAGAAAATGCTTGTATTTATATGTTATATGTTCTCTTTAGATTTTATGCTGAGGATAAAAATACATGAAATTAGCCCAAAGCAAAATTTGTATACTGCTGCAGTGTATGCCCACAAATTGATATTTCTTTCTTTTGCCAGGTTGATTATTTTATTGATTGTCACTACGGTAGAGAAGCTGAAAAATTATGGGTTATTGGTGGCACTAATGCTGGTGCTTTGGGCTACTTTCCCGTAAATTATAACGAAGCGGCAACAATTGGAGCTGCAGAAGCAATTCTAGAGGGTGGCCATACAAGTGTTATTAGGAGTATTTTACCCATGTCAAGAATTCATAATGGAACTAGTAATAGTCCTAGCCCTGGCATTTTTGGATGGACAGGTGGGGAAGATGGTCGGTTATGTTGTTGGCTATCTGATGATTCCCCTCAAATCAATCAATCTTGGATTTCAAGCACATTGATTGTGAGGCCAGAAAGAACTCGCAAGAATAATCGTCATCATCCCTACTAGCAATAGCATGCCAATGTCAACAGAGCATTTCTCTTTATTATTTTTCATTTAGTTAGTTTTATTTCTCCCTACAACTTGGGTTGAGTTTTGATAAAACATTTTGTTTTCATATATGTGTATGTATCTACTGCATGTAATATTTGTACTCTGGGTATTTTAGGGTGCAAATGACAATGTTTTTAAAAATATATTTTTTATTTTTTATTTATAATCTAGGAAATAAAAATAGTTAGATATTGTGTTATCAAATACAACTATGTTCGTAGAAATTGAAATAAATTATGTTATAAATATATTTTTCTGTAGACTTTTCCCAAACACGAATGGAAAAAAATTATTTCTCTCTCCGAATAGTGCGAATAAAATAGAATGGATCATTCTTGCTGATTATTCTGTAATAGTGTATGTGTCAATGTTTTTTCTTATATCTTTTATGAAACTAAAGGTGTTAAAACGGATTTGGCCTGTTGCATCAACCTGTTTCACCCGTCTTGGCAGATTGGGATGAAAATTTCAACCTTTTAACCCGTTCTAATTAAGGCAGTTTAAAGCGGGTCATCATGCAAGTTAGGTTATTTTTTCGTGTCTAAGTAATATTTTATTTGTTATCTCAAACTTTTGTAATATCCAAAAAATTTATTTCATTACTCCTCACTTGATGTATGACAAAAGATTCTATATATAAAGACAAATGAATTCTTAGAGACTATCACATTGAATGTTATATAAGTGAAAAAATAAAACTTAATGTGAAATGAAATTAAGTAGTACCATAAAACTTATATATAAAAAATATTTATTAAGTTTTTTATTTTTTAAACAGATTAAACTGCTATAAAACGAAGAGGAAGATTATACTTACAACTTTTTTTATTATGAATTAATAATTAATTAATGAGTTTAATTTGCAAAAATCATAACCGTTAATTGACGAAAATCAATGGTTATGATATATAATTGTAAGAGGTTGTAAAATAAAATAAAATTGTAACTATAACTTCTCTCTAAAACGAGACATCAAAATTTTCAACCTACTTTTAAAAGGTGAGGTAACCCGCCCTGACGCAGTTCATGAGTGGCCAGCCACACCTATATGTTATCTGTAATTCTATCCATTTACGGGATTACATTGATGATTATGTAATTTTCTTTTAAGTGATGATTTTGTAAAATCAAATAAACAAAAATTCACAAAAAAATCTATGCTGGTTTTATTTAGAAAATTGATGACAACTTGGATATTGGCACGTGATGCTTTTCGTAGTGGAATTATAACTACATGGTTTCTTTTCAAAGCCAGAGCTACGCCCCAGCTTTTGGGCAGCAAGGACCCCAATCAGAAAAAACAAACAACATGGTCAACTTTGCCAAATACAGGAAGGGAAATATTGGAAGTCTGAAAAGCATAGAACAGTCCCGGTCAGGGTCTGACCACGAATAAATTAATCAAAACTAAGGGCATACATAGCCATTCAGTTTGTAATTCATTGGGTGACTTACTGAGAAAAGCTAAAGCAACCAGCTGGCCCCCTCCCCAAAACATACAAGAGAACCAAATTGCACACAAAGCCAAACTCTGCTGGCAACTTTTATCAGTTTCATTGTTACTTCAGCCTTCAACACTGGCAAGAATCACTATTCAGCATGAGAGGGGAAGGACACAGTTCATCTCTAACTGCCTTAGAAAATACTAAAACATGAGTTCAAGCTAAGACCCCCAAACATTTATGTACAGGTGGAACATCTCTAAATATAATAGCAAGTTTGCCATTGGGAAGGTATGAAAGATTATGCAGGCATAGAAGCTTTCCTCGAGTAATATAATAGCACCAACACTTTTTTTTTTTATACCATAAACACAAGAAAAACACTGGAAAGCTAAAATCCAAGGATGCACAGGAAACACCAAATCTGCAGCTGATACGCATAAGAGACAAGCGCAAATGCCTCTTAAACTTGGAAACTGGCCCATCTGAACTTGTAGTTCATATCACTTGTTTGAATCAACCTCTACCTCGCCCTGCACCTACCAAAAGAAGCAAAGGCATCGGATGAATCCCAAGATTTAAAGAAAAAGGCATATATAAATTTTATGCAAGACATTTCCAACCATAAATTTTAACATTAAAACTACCAAATTTAAGAATCAGTAATGTGTTCTTTAAATAATAATTACTTTTACACTGAAGAAATTTCTTGGTCATCAGGAGCTCATAAGGAAACTGAACTGAGAGACATGGTGAATTTAAGGAATAGAAAGCAACGTACGAAGAGGTAGTAATACATGCAATGAGTGCATTTATGATTTACCTCTGTTTCCACCAGGTTTTCCACCTAGGCCACCTCTTCCTCGCCCTCCTCCAGCTCCCTTAGCACCACCATCATCGAGACCACGCCCAATTCCTTTTGTTTGGCGTCCACCAGCACCATCCTCCCTACCTCTTCCCCTTCCACGTCCCACACCAGGTGGTTTGCGATCTGAAAAGGGAGACATTAATCAAAGATCTTTCTATTTTTTTGCGTAACTGGAATGCTGCACGAATAACAGTTTATAATATGTGGGTAAATTAACTCGCTCAAAGTGATAATATGATATTGTTTGCAGATTTATAAAAAAAGTAATATGCATCTTTATTATGACAAGCATGCCAATATTCCTTTTACTTTTTCCCTCTTATAGATCACCGAGTCAATTTAAACATAGAGATGAACGACCAACTGTTGGGTCCATCAGGGGAAGTTTGTTGGGTTCATTAGGGGGAGTCCAAAACACCGAGGAGATATGTACCAACAATAGCTTTTGACACAATGTCTTAAACCCAAAATCTTAAGGCATTAGATTTATGGTTTCCCAACTTGTCCATTCTTATCTAACAATGGACTTTATCACTCACATCCCCATTGCACTCAGACTTGAATTGTCAACAACTAGATATCAAAACAATGCATACCTGCACGGCTCTTGGTTTCTTCCTGAACTTTGTCAATAACCTAAAATAATAAGCAAAAAAGTAAGATTAGCTGATAAATGCATGTATGACTCAGACATCACTCAACAAATTCTCAAACCATTCACTATAAGGCCCCAATGCATAAGGCTCCCACCATTGCGGGGTTAGAGAAAGGGTAGATGTGCACAACAGATCTACCCTTTACCAAAAGAATTTTTATTTTTATTTTTTTAAATTCTCAACACCACAACACACCTCATCAGGAACTCGAAGGTACTTAATTGTATTGCCTCGTATGTAGCATTCAGGCATCCGCCAAAATCTATCTCCGTCCTACATTGCGAATTTCAATCAAACTTTGTCAACAAACATTTCAATAATCATAATAATCAAGCAGCCAACAAAACACAAGACAATAATAAATAAGAATGAAAGGAACAAGGGCATATAAAAAGAACATTACTTTCGAGGTACAAATGACTTCTCGAAGATGAATGTTCATCCACGTATCGCAATTAACCAAATGCCCGTTATAAGTCTCCCCATTTTTCAGTTCCACCAGCTGTTACAGCATGTAAAAGTATAATTCTTTTTTTATATATATATGAAAAAATAAAATAAAACAATTCAATAGAAATCAAAAGAACAACACAAGTTACAATAGTGACAAGATAGAAGAAAGAAAAAGGGTCAATTACCATAGGGTGGCCTTGGGCAGTCTTGAGAAGGGAAAGAGGAAGCTGCAACAACAATTAAATGAATAAGCTAAGAATGCGGCGAATTAACAGAGACTGTGAGCGTAACAGCAACGGTAACCCTATTGCTTCCGTTTTGATAAGAAAACTTTCACCCCAAAGAGTTTAGGATACGGACACCGACATCCTATGATCATTTAACTCTTAAAAATTATATATTAAAAAGAAAAGAAAAAAAAGGAACAGAGAATAGGAGGGTAGAGATACTCCCAACACCAGAGATCTAGGTATTCGTTGTTAGCGTTTGAAAATAATGAGGTTGAAGAAAGAGAGGTGGTGTTTACCATCTGGCGGATCGGTGGTTCAAATGTTGGTTTCTGTGTGTTGGCGTGTGTCGTCGTCGATGATGTTTTGCGTTTCAAAAGAAAGCCAAGTTCCAAGTCACAGAGAAGAGCTCTACACCCCTCTATGACCTGTTGATCTCTTATTTATAATATTTTGTGTTTTAATTGAGAACTTATCTTAACGATGATAAGGGTTTTTTTTTTTTTTTTTTTTACTGTTTCTTTTATCCTTAATTTGTATTTAAATGGATTATATCCTTTCATGTGATCTCATATCTCATAAGAGAGTTTATTTTCACAAAAATATCCTCAAAGATAAAAAGGATGAATGACATGTGATAAAATCTTAAGCATTTCGATATAAATCATCTCTGGTTAGAAATGAAATAAGATAAATAGTAAGTAAAGAATAAGTGTTAATTTGTATTTTATCTCTAATCTTCACAATCCATTCCATATTTAACCTATCAAATGCACGGATAAATTATTTATTTTTAAATGATTAATTTTTAATTTGTATCTTATTTTAAAATTATATTATTTTTTATTTTTATAATTTTTTCTCTACCTAAAATAACATCATTTTGAAGTAATACGAGGAATGTTAAATCTTTTTTATTTGTTGTTATTTATTATTTTATTTTTATACAATGTAAACTTTATTCATATAATTTATTTCTTAACACAATTTTATCTAAGATTCTTGTTTACACGTTATGTAAATATTTATCTCCATAATTTATAATATGTTTATGTATAAGGTTTTTATTCTACATGATGCGAATATTTATCTTATAATTTAGGTCGAACCACATTTATATATTCATACGCATTTATGTAATGTTTTCATCGCAATGAGATATAAATATTTATTCCTATAATTTAAATAATAATATGTTTTTATGGAAATCTTTTATTCCGTATAATAAGAATATTTATCTTATAATTTAAGGATCCGTTTGGTGGACATGAATAAAATAAATAGGACTTACTAAGAATTGAAAAAGATATGGCAAGTTCATATCTTAGCCGATGTTTAATGTATACTAGATAAGTAATATGATAAGATAATATTATCTATCAAGAATTTGAGGTAAATCATATGGTGTTATCATATAATATAAACAAACAAAAATACACATTTTAACAAAATTTCATATGATTTTTTAAAATACTTTTTTTATTTATTTACAAATTAGTTCTTATTTTACATTATTAAATTTTTTTAAAATCCACAATTTTAGATAAAATATATTAAAATACATAAATAACTTATACAGAAATTTAAAATCTATATCCTCACCAAATAAATTTTTAAAAATTAAAGTTTAAAATTGATTGTCAATATTGATAGTATGGTGGGTGATCGATTGAAGTGATGGTAGCAATTGTGGGGGTTAGTTACAATTAGTGGTGGTGGCGATTATGATTGGTGGATGATGATTGGGTGTCTGCTGGTTAGGGGTGGTGGCCAATGGTAATGACAACGATGGTAGTGGTGACATGTGAAAGTGGTGGTGGGGCGACAAGTGAACATTGTGGGAGATGATGTGGTGGATGTTATGGTGGCGATGAAGGTTTGTGTCTGGTGGTTGGGGTGACAATGGTGGTGGCTGATAGCTCGTACTGATGGTGGCAGTTAGAGCTGTCAAAATGGGCTTTGGCTCTGGGGCCAACCCATATAGCCCCATGTTAAACCCTATAAAATTTTAGCCATCTATGTAATGGGATCATTTTAACCCCATCCTCTTAAAGCCCTCTCATTACAGGGATATGTTGGAGCTGGCCGCGGACTACAATAATCAACCCAATTTACAGCTTTTCTCTTTGACACTTCAAACTATGTGACTGGAATGCAACACAGACGCTGGAGAATTGGGAATAGTGACCAAAGTGTCACTGTTGGCCAAAAAAATTACTAGACTGCCACGCCAACAATAAATTTTGTCAAAATGTCACGTGACATATTTTGCTACATTGTGTAGCGAAATATGTGTGCAAATAATTCGCTATACAGTGTAGCAAAATATGTCATGTCAGACTGCTCAGAACAAAAAATGCCATGTGTCAAAATTGAAGAAATTCGCTACATAGGGTAGTGAATTTCTACAATTTTGACACGTGGCATTTTTGGTTCTAACGTGACATATTTCGCTACACCGTGTAGCGAATTATTTGCACACATATTTCGCTACACAGTGTAGGGAAATATGTCATGTGATATTTTGATAAAATTTACTATTAGCATGACAGTCTGATAATTTTTTTAGCCAATGACCAAATAGTCAATCTTTCCGGAGAATTGAGGGTATCAGCATAGAAACTTCGGACCACCCACTGTTGCTTAAGGCATGAGAGTATACGTTTGTTCTTTTTCTCTTTGTTCTTTTTGTCGTTCCACCCACTGTCGCTTAAGGGATGAGAGTATGAAGTGTATAATATTTTTGTTTTAACTTACCAATATGCTATTTTTGTTTTTTTTTTATTAGAACAAGTTTCAAAAAGAATGAATTTGTTGATAAATTAAAATATTAGTAAGTTGAAAATTTTAGTGTAGTAAATTATTGGTAAATGTATAATTTTGAAAACCGATTTATATCAACAATAATTTTTTTTAAAATAAAATAATATAAGTAACATTTTTCAAGTGTTGAATATTATATTTATTTTTCCTTTGTAATAATTTTTATGCACCATTTTATTAATTTTTTTTTTTTTAAAATACATATTATTTTTTTAGAAGGTTCGTGGACAGGCCCTAACCCACTTGAGCTAGGGCTATATGGGCTGAACTGAGTCCATTTCGACAGCTCTAGTGGCGGCGGTGGCGGTAGTGGGTGGAAGAGGTGGCCAATGGCCAGCGACGACGGTGGTGGCAGCTGAATGGAGGCAATGGTTGATCCTCACATGCCCGACAAAGTTCTTAAGAGAAGAGCATAATGACAACTTATCATGTTCATTCCTAACTCATTCCCTCTTTAGGATAGCTTATCTGCTGTGGACAAAAAAAGAAGAAGCCAATATGATAAGCTTATCATATCTTGTTGATTCACCAAATAATATTATATATAAGAACAAAATAAGTCTGTCCTATCTTGTCATATCTTATTTTATTTTTTTAGAGATATTTCAATCAATTTATTGTTTTGCGACTAGTCTGATTCGAGGCAGGTAATGAAATTAAAGCTTTATTAATTCATCAAATAATGGATAAAAATATTATATAATAGTCTATTCTGTGTCTCTATCCTTACCATCAAACGAGGCAGGACACCGAACTTTAGTTAGCAAAGATGGAGTAATTTCTCTCTTTGCTGAGCTCAAGTTCCTTTTCCTTTACCAAAAGTTTGAATCAGAATAATCATTTTCATGGTTCTATTATTTGATGTATGGAATCATTTTTTATGTTAAATTGAAACATTTTATTGCAGTTACGTCCGGTCCAGGAGAAAAAGAAGTACAAAATTACGAATTAAATTTAAAGGCGCATAAAAATATCACAAGCTCTCACATCTTAACTAACAACTTAAGATCAGATATACTTCATATCAAACCATCTGCCATATCTGTATGCTGTGTAGAGCGCTAACCACACACTCCAGTTCCATGCAAGTACATCCGCTTCCAATATCCAATACATATTACGAAGTATTTCAACCGACAGTTATTGTGCTGTATGCCTAAGGTCAGCAACAAGAAGTCCAGTAGTCCATTGCAATTTGCAAGACAAGTTTTCTAACTTCTTTGAAAACTGAACTTCAAAAGATTCTTAGTTATTATGAATAGAATTTGCCACATTAACGAATAATTCCCCTCCACCCTCCCATAATTCAGAGTAAATGAAAAGAATGAAACATAATGAACGGTCAGCAGAAGCTCTGGCCTTTGAATGGAATAGGACCCCTCTGTGTAGGCATGGCAGATCTGAAAAATCAGTCCAGTGTGCAACATGTAAAACCTATGGCTTCTTGATAGAAATAGTCCAAAGAAGATCTGAATCAGACTGCACTGTTACTATATCTCCCTTTACAATATTTGATGTGCTTATTAAACCTCCAAATCTCATCTCCGTGTCATCTGAAATATTCAAATTAAAATGTTACTCATCAGACTCCACTGCCAAACAATATTAGAACTGGGTGATTAAAAAGGCAATGAAAGATGTGAACTCATCTGAACCATCACTGCCTCATCACACCAAAGCATCATATTTATAAGTGTTGATGTTCTGATAGACTGCTAATTAGCTTATTTATTTATTCATTAGGAACACTGGAAAAAAGTGTGTCCATCCTATATACTGATTAATAACAGCCACAAAAGAATCAAATTTTTGTGATAGCATATCACTAGCAATGATTACCATCTTAATTAAAGCCTCAGGAAGAATATTTTCATTCAGCTACAGACTAACAAGTTTAGAATGGAAGTAATCACCAAACATTATTATTAAAAAAAAAAATACAATACGTACTGAGGTCCCACTGAAGTCCGGTGGTTGTAGTACTTCCAGATGGCATCCCAATGGGAATGAGTCCACAATGAGGACCCTCAACAGAAGATTGAATAAAGATTTTATGACAGTGATTCTTTGGAAGAAGGTGGATGAGGCAATCATCAGATAAAAGGATAATTCGTGTGTTGGAGAATCGGCACAGCACATTAATATTTCCAATCTCATGGTCAAATCTCCCACCAAGTGCTCCGGCAACAAGAATGCATAGCTGCCATTATGTTAAGAGGAGGAAAAAAAGAAAAAGCAGGGGGGGGGGGGGACGGGCCAGCTGAGGTTAATTATGATAGTAAAGAAAGAATTACTATCAAAAAGGGATAAGGACTGATACTACACCAGATCTAATTCATTTCAATTATTCCAAAATTATCTAAGCCTAAAGTTAAATTTGACATCAGCTCACTCCCCTGCCTCCTCCCTCCAAAAGAAAAGTAGAAAATAAAAAGTATAACAAGATATTCGACTTACTTCTGATTTATCAATATTTGGTGTGAGGTCACGTATGTATGCTACACATTTGTGTAAATCTGTGGTGTCCTGATCATGTGACTCATCAATTATCTTAGTTCCCTGCAGGAAGCAAACTAGCATAAGACCCTTGACATGATTTATGTTATGTAAGATTGTAACAAAGGAACAAAAAGATGGCAATTTGGTGTGAACTAGAAAGTTGAATTTTGAATTCATTTTCTCCATTACATGCACGTGTGCGCTGAGACACACAAAAACCATTAACATATAGATAGAGGTCTTATGCCTATAAGAAAGAAAACCATAACATATACCAGCTTTGCATAGAAATCAAGTACTTCTGTCCTTATTGAATCCATGTCACCTTTGATTGCATCAGGCTTGTACCTGATACAAACCTTGCAGTTAGACAAAAGGAAATCTGCAACCATAAACTCCATAGACTAGAGGTGGAAAACAATCAATGTTGCACAGTTTTTAGTCTAACCCAGTTGTAACACCCCAAATTCTAACAATTGATAATAGCATAAATAATTTCAATAATTTTTGTAAATAACAGCGGAAGTTCAAAATAATCAAATTTGGAAAGTGTTACTGCCGCACTTGTACTATGGACAGGTGCAAGGCTAAATTTATTACATTAAAAATAAAACCAAAGACTAAAGTTTAAATAAAGGAAATATGTCTTATGCATTTATTTAAATCTCATAAAATTTCTAAACTTAGAAACTAGCTAGAAATATAATATCCGAGTCGTGATCCTCGCTGCCCACAGCTAGCCCCATCCTTTGCAACATGCTTCACTGAAAATCTGCTCCCCGTGAAGGATCATTGCAGTTAAACAAACACAAAAGTCAGCAAAGCTGGTAATCCAAATCCGATATACAAAAATAAATAAATAAACAAAAAGGATGTAACTCATGATAATCCAATAAAATAATATAACTCAAAAATTCGAATCAAATGTCAACTTGTTATTAATTATATTAATATTTATTTAATCCATTTAGTCTATTTAGTGGGAAGAGAACCATGGTAGACCCGGGGAACCCTGCCAGTCTACCCTGTGACCCGGGAAACCCTGCCAGTCACAAACAAATCACTTTGGCCATAATCAATTCACATCTTCCTAGTGTGCACACCTCTTCCCAAAGTTGCTACTAGTATCCCGGGAAACCCTGCCAGACACCACTTTGGGAAGAACGGATATAATCTTTTTCACATCAGTTTCACATCGGAGGCATAAAGCCCAAAAATTGTGTTCATCACTTTGGGAGGTACCATCCCAAAGCTATCCTCCCACTATTATTATTATTATTATTTTTTTATATAGACATAACAAAATTTCCCAATTTATTTTAAATATATGTAATATCTATTTTCTGCAGCAAACAATTAATTTCCAATTTACCAAAACATATATATATATATATATATTAGTGCCTCAATTTATAAAGTAAAGCACAGAATATAAAAAAAACAATTGAAACTAAATTCATATAACTAATGTATTTGAAATATGTTCATCACGTAAATCGAAAAGCAGAATTGCAATATATGTAACTTGAAAGAAACGATTCAGATGGTAGATGGTGAACATACATCTAATTCAATTGAAAGTGACGCACAAAAATCGAGAAAGGAGATTTGTTTGTTTGTTTTTGTTTTGTGAACTATATCATGTATAAAAGCAACGATAAGTATAATTCGAATTCAATTAAAGAATTGCACAGAAATCAAAAGAAATTTGCAACGAAGTGTAACTATGATATATATTTAGGATCATAATTATCCTATCAAAATTCATATAAAATTAACCTAAGACTTCTAAGGATTAGGATTACACATATCAAATTTCACATAAAATAAATATAATCTAAAAATACCTAGGGATTAGGATTACCTGGTCTCTGTTTTCGCTAACTTTTAGAAGAAAAGAGTAATTTGGGGCAGAGAACCGGTTGATAAAAAAATATAAAGATTGAAAATAATTAAAATAAACTTTTTGGAGTGAGAAGAGAAAGAGAGTAGTAGAGGAGAGTGAATTGGTTTGGTTAGGCTAGGTCTCTATTTATAGTTGAAGTTTAGGGCTTATACATTACTGACTCAATGCTGACTCATCATATCTAAACAATTTATGTCATCATATCTAAACAATTTATGTTGAGTCATCATATCTAAACAATTTATGTTTGTTGACTCATCCTAATCCAATCAAACATTACCAATCAAATAATCAAACATTAAAGCATAATGATCAATCAAATAATAACAATTTATCACCCATTATTATTATTACTAATTTATAATTTATTACTTTTATTAATTTATTGTATTATAAATTACTATTATTTTTCTGGGATATTACATTCTACCCTCCTTAAAAGAAGTTTCGTCCTCGAAACTTAAAAGTTTGAGCTTCTCAAATAACTAAAAGGCATAAGGTACTAGAATCTTAAAATTGTAGCACGTAAACAAATTAGCAAGCTAACAAATTAGTAAGTAGACAAAATATGAATTATAGGATAATATACGACAATTTTGAACATTTTTATGCCAATGAATTGGTAACTAATGTGTTGCTAACTCTTACCTCTCCCTAAAAGAAAAGTTTCGTCCCCGAAACTTAATTGCGTACCCTCTTCGAATAAAAACGGGTATTTATTGCGCATATCGTCTTCTACCTCCCATGTTGCTTCTTCTACCTTTTGACTCCTCCACAAAACTTTAACTAATTTGATTGACTTATTTCTCAAAATTCTTTCACTTTTATCAAGAATTTTTACAGGACGTTCTTCATATGTGAGATTCTGATCTATCTTGATAGACTCAGGCTGAAGCTTGTGCAAAGGATCTGGTATATACTTCCGGAGTTGAGATACGTGGAAAACATCGTGTACATTCTCCAATTCCATTGGAAGAGCTAGTCTGTATGACACTTCACCAATTCGCTCAATGATCTCATATGGGCCAATATACTTTGGACTTAACTTGCCTTTCTTTCCAAATCTCATCACCCCCTTCATCGGTGATACTCTTAAGAATACTTTTTCTCCAGTCTCGAATTCTACTGGTCGTCGCCGTTGATCTGCATAAGACTTTTGTCGATCCTGAGCTGTTTTCATCTTTTCTTGAATCACTTTAACTTGTTCCATCGATTCTTGAATCATATCTGGACCCACAATGCCAGCTTCTCGAAAATCATTCCAACATAATGGGCTTCTGCACCTCCTACCGTACAATGCTTCGTAGGGTGCCATATCGATGCTCGCATGGTAGCTATTGTTGTAAGAGAATTCGACCAAAGGTAAACACTTATCCCAAGATTGATTGAATTCCAAAGCGCAGGCTCTTAACATGTCTTCAAGAGTTTGAATCGTCCTTTCCGTCTGTCCATCTGTAGCAGGATGAAAGGCTGTGCTATATTTGAGTTGGGTTCCAAAAGCTTGCTGAACCTTAATCCAGAAGTTTGATAAAAACCTTGTATCTCTATCTGAGACTATGTCCTTTGGGACTCCATGCAACCTCACTATATCTCGCACATAAGCATCGGCCAACTGGTTCAAACCCCATGTGTTTTTCATCGCAATGAACCTTGCAGTCTTAGACAACCTGTCAACTATGACCCAGATAGCATTCTTGTCTCCTCTAGTCAGAGGTAAACCTGTGACAAAATCCATAGAAATTGACTCCCATTTCTCTCTCGGAACTTCCAATGGTTGCAACACTCCTGCAGGTCGTTTGTGCTCAATTTTCACCTTTTGACAAGTAAGACACCTTGCTACAAATTCAGCTATTTCTCTCTTCATCCCAGGCCACCAAAAACTCTTCTTTAGATCTTTGTACATTTTTACTCCTCCTGGATGAACTGAGTAGGGCGTATTGTGTGCTTCTTCTAAAATCTTTCTCTTTATGCTTTCATTGTCTGGCACGCATAATCTACCCTTGAACTTCATTGTGCCACCTTCGTCAATTTTAAAGTCTACAGCTTCTCCTTGACTTTTCTTCTCCTTAATTCCTTGCAACAAAGAATCGGATGCTTGCGCTTCACGGATCTCATCAAAGATAGTTGGTTGAATGGTGAGAGCATTAAGCATAACTTTTAGATCCGTGGGTAGAAATATTTCAATCTCCAACCTCCTGAACTCTTCATATAATTCATTGGGTACTACAAAAGCATTAAGGGTATGTCTCGATTTCCTACTAAGTGCATCGGCCACTACATTGGCTTTGCCTTCGTGGTATTGGATCTCGAGATCATAATCCTTAATGAGTTCTAACCACCTCCTTTGCCTCATGTTAAGCTCCTTCTGGGTGAAGATATACTTCAAGCTCTTGTGATCCGTGTACACCTTACAAGTGGAGCCATATAAATAATGCCTCCATATTTTCAGAGCAAAAACCACAGCAGCCAACTCCAAATCATGGGTGGGATAATTTTCTTCATGCGACTTCAACTGCCTTGAGGCATACGATATCACCTTTCCGTGTTGCATCAGAACACAACCAAGTCCATTTTTGGAAGCATCACTAAAGATCTCAAACCCACTTGTTCCTGATGGCAATGTTAAAACCGGAGCTGAAGTAAGACGCTTCTTGAGTTCTTGAAAAGAGACCTCACAAAATTCATCCCAGTGAAACTTCGTTGTTTTACGTATTAACCTTGTCATTGGCTGAGCTGTCTTCGAGAAATCCTTCACAAACCTTCTATAATAACCTGCCAAACCGAGAAAACTCCTGACTTCCGCAATATTTGTAGGCCTAGGCCATTCAGTGATAGCTTTAATCTTCGCTGGATCAACAGAAACTCCTTCTTGAGATATTACATGACCCAAAAAGGCAACCTTCTCCAGCCAAAACTCACATTTTGAGAGTTTTGCATACCATTTATTCTCTCTTAGAATATCCAATACAATCCTCAGATGTTGCTCATGCTCTTCCCTCGTCATGGAATACACCAAAATATCATCTATGAAGACCACCACGAATTGATCTAAGTATTGCTTGAAGGTTCTATTCATCTGATCCATAAAAGCTGCCGGAGCATTCGTTAAGCCAAAAGGCATGACCGTAAACTCATAGTGCCCATATCTGGTACGAAAGGCCGTCTTTGGGATGTCGTCTTCCTTGATTCGTACTTGATGATATCCAGTCCTCAAATCTATCTTTGAGAACATACCTGCTCCTTTCAATTGATCAAACAAGTCTTCAATCCTTGGCAATGGGTATTTGTTCTTTATGGTCACCATGTTCAGATCCCTATAATCAATACACAACCTCATACTCCCATCTTTCTTTCGCACAAACAAAACTGGAGCTCCCCACGGCGAAACACTCGGCCTTATGTACCCCTTGTTTAACAGTTCTTCAAGTTGGGTTTTTAACTCCTTCAATTCTGCCGGAGCCATCCTATATGGTGCTTTTGATATCGGAGCAGTACCGGGCATAAGATCGACAGCAAACTCTACTTCTCTAATAGGTGGCATACCAGGAATCTCTTCGGGAAAAACATCTGCATACTCTTTGACCACGGGTATTTGTTCAATCTTCTCCTCGAGAGTCAAGTCGCGTACGTTGCACAAATAAACTGGGTGTCCCTTTATAAGTAAACTCTTAATAGTCATAGCAGAGACTATTTGAATGGAAGGTTTGGGTACAACACCTTTATAAGAGAGGTACTTCCCCTTTGGTCCCTTAAAAGATATCTTTTGTTCCCTACAATCTAGCTTAGCCCTATACTTGCTAAGCCAATCCATTCCCAAAATAACATCGAAATCCGCCAAGTCAAACTGGACTAGATCAGCTGGTAGCTCAGAACCAGCTATACTAATCAGGATATTTTCATAAACATTGGAGCAAGAGACAACAGCTCCAGAGGGTAAAGTAACATTGGTTGAGAAGGTAGAAGATGGTACCATTCTCGTTTTCTCCACAAAAGAGGATGAAATAAAAGAGAGCGATGCACCAGTGTCAAACAATATATAAGCAGGTACAGACTGCAGTAAGAAAGTACCTGTAATAACATCTGGGTTTGCCGCAGCCTCAGTGTGATTCATGACATAGATCCTTCCTTGACTCCCTGTGGTTTGATTAATAGCAGCATTCTGACCTGTCGCTCGATCTGCTATAGCTCCATTGTTGGGATTTCCAATAGTGGCATATTGCCGATTTCCTCCATTTCCATTTTGAAAGTTCTGCTGGTAGCGGGGCTGATTGTCATTGTTCCTACCCCCTTGGTTGTTGTTCCCATTTCGTCCTCCATCTGGTTTTGGTTGTCCTCCTTGAGAGCCTGATTGCTGATTGAATCCCCTGGCAGTACACTGGTGAGCCTTGTGCCCCTTGCCACCACACTGAAAACAAGTTATAAGTTCTCCATTGCACCTCTTCCCAGGGTGTGCCTGCTTGCCGCATACTTTACAAGAGTATGGTTTTGTTCCTTGAACTTGGATCTTGAGTTGATTCTCGCCATAATTACCTCTGTCAGCATACTTCTGTCCCTGTGGTTGTTTGTCACTCCAGTTATTTCCCCTGTTATCATAACGAGGCTTCTTATCACCGCTAACTTGTTGAGGACCACTGCCAAATTGCTTTCTCTTGTTCCTCTCCATGACTTCCTCTTCAGTTTGTAAGATGTCAAAAATGTTCAAAGCTCGTTCATAAGCTTCCTGGAAGGTCTGTGATGGTATACCTCCCAAGGACTTCTGAATTTTGAATGTCAGCCCTTTTTCATACTTACGTGCCCTGTCCCTCTCCGTAGGAATAAGATTTGAAGCAAAACGCGAGAGCTCAATGAACTTGTCAGTGTACTCCTGCACTGTCATCTTTCCTGCCATCCTGAACCTTGCAAACTCTTCCTGTTTCTGCCACTTAATTGCGTCGGGGTAGAATCTATTGCGGACTCGTTCCTTGAAAATCTCCCAGTTAAATCCTTCTTCAGCTATGTAGCCCGTCTTCACCGTGGACCACCAACTATCCGCCTCCTCTTTCAGATAAAATGAGCCAATGCTAATCTTCATGTTCTCGGGACAATTTGTCACTTCATACAGCTTTTCCATGTCGCGAATCCAATTTTCAAGAGCAACTGGATCGATAGTCCCTTTGTAAGTGGGTGGATGATGAGATGCCACTCTCTTAAAAATGGTATTCTCGGCATTAGCCTGATGGGCGTTTTGTTGTCCAAGTGCTAATGCAAGATCTTCAATAGCCCTCAGACGTCGGTCCATTTCTTCAGCAACAGCGTTGTTTCAGGTTCACGTTTAAATTTATTATTTCAATTAAAAATAAAACGTGAAGGATCATTGTTTAAACAAACACAAAAGTCAGCAAAGCTGGTAATCCAAATCCGATAATACAAATTTCTATAAAATTTCTAAACTTAGAAACTAGCTAATATAATAAGTCAAACAGCTAGCCCCATCCTTTGCAACATGCTTCACTAACGTGAAGGATCATTGATAAACAAACACAAAAGTCAGCAAAGCTGGTAATCCAAAATATACAAAAATAAATAAATAAACAAAAAAGGATGTAACTCATGATAATCCAATAAAATAATATAACTCAAAAATTCGAATCAAATGTCGACTTGTTATTAATTATATTAATATTTATTTAATCCAT